>NC_090410.1:35005017-35307702 GCF_036365525.1 Heterodontus francisci
GTCGGGAGTTATGGGGAGGCAGCAGGAAAGTGGAGTGAATGTGACCATCAGAGGAACCATAATCTTGCTTAATGTCGGAGCAGGTTTTAGGGGCCGAATGGACTACACCTGCTCCCATCTCTTGTGTTCTTGTGAAGTGGGACACAGGGAGGAAGGCACCACAGAACTGCTGGCAAGTGGAGTTAAGCATCACCTCAAGCTGACAGATGCATTGCGGCCACAGACTACCCACTTTCACAGCTCACCCCATTAACTCCCACGTGAGCTGATGGGAGGATGTGCTATCACTGAAACATCACTGACTGGCAGAGGCAGCCCAGACATCAGACCTCTCTCCAAGGCTGAGGAGGAGGCACTTGAACTAATGGGTCCCACGGCAGCCACTCAATAATGGATGGTGAGACTGGAGTCTCCTCACTAAAGAGTGAGGATTGTCTTCCATCAACATACAGATCACTTCTAGAGACCCTATCACACATGGTTGCTATGACACGATCTGCTCATGCTGAACCGCACATGTTTTGCAGGTCGGTGTTCACAAGAGAGTCTACTAGGAGGAGGACATCATTCCACTTCAGAGGAGGATCCACAGTCACAGGATGCACTGTCCAATGAATCTCCGGCACCTTCCACCAGTGCAGATAATTTCACCTCATTGGGTTTCTGCTCGATTTTAGAATCAGGGTCACAATCTGGTGCCTGAGCAGCTGGCTGAGGCTGGGACAGTCATGGTCTCTGACAGTCGGAGGATTGTGGGTGACCAAGCCCTAGGCTCATGATGGGACTGTGGTGTCAACAGCACAGGGCATACTGGAGTTTCAGAGAGAGTTAAGGTCAAGCAACATCTGGCAGAGATGCCAAAGACAATACACAGCCATGAGTGGATGATGGTGAAGTCCAATCATGCCTTGAATGCTGCCATGTCTCAGGCATGGAAGGGTATGGATTCCTCCATTGAGAAGTTGGCAACCCTGATGGAGAGTCAGATCCCACAGATGTGCCCAGAGCTGCACACAATCACCTTGGCCATGAGTTCGAAACAGCAGTGGCAAAGTGAGAGAAGGACAAGGCGCCTGGAGTGTTCTCCTGTCCTTTGTACTTCTCTGAGCAGGGAGGTTCAGGTGAGCCTTGAAAGGGAGGAGGAGTGACTATCCTCCACAACTGGGGCCTCCCCTCAGGGTGCTCTGAGTGTGGGCAGTGACTCCTCAGCCCCTCTGCCAGTGAGCCCAGCTCCAGCAACTGCGATGCCTGAGGAGAGACCTGCACCAGTGCAGGAAAGCCTCAGGCAGCCGGGGCCTTCCAGGCCTCAGGTAACCAGAGGACGGCTGCTAGAGTCATCACAGGCCAAGGGGCAGCCTGATCAGCAGCCTGTCTCCAGCCCAGTGGCTGGCGATGGGTTCACACCTCGTAGAAGCACTCGCAATCGTAAAAAGCAAAGCACTTCGACTCACATGGGGGTTCACGGGTGTTTGATATCTGACATGTGATGCTTCAGATAAAGTTCTTTTGTTCAAGTCATTAACGTTCATTGTGTAAAAGTGATTATTCTATCATTCCCTAATTATGAGCTGCTGACTTCCCCCTTCCCCCTCAGTGAAATGCCAATGTAAGCACAGCCTCATTTAAATATGATCTCCCATGGGCACTAGTGTGTGTTTCAGCTGGGCGCTAGGCACGGAACACCAATGGAAAGGAGGCGACAGACTACATGCATTGAGGTCAGTCTTTATTGTTTTCTCTGTGAGTGACCATCATGGTGGCTGGAAGTGGGTAAGTATGAGATTGTCTCTTGCCTCCTTGATGCATCGCTCAATCTTCCTGGCCTCCAATGCAAGGGGTTCAACATCCAGTGCTGCCTTTCCATCACCCTCCTCGTCAGTGGAGGAATGGCGTTCACATGGCCTCAACGTGCAAGGCCTCCCTCCTCTGCACTGCTGGAATGTGCAGAGCAGAGCAGACCACCAGTATACACAAGACCCTCACTGGGGCATACTGCAAGGCTCCACTGGATTGATCCAGGCAAAGGAATCTCATCTTCAGCAGCCCAATGGCCTGATCGATGGTCACTCGGATGGAGCCGTGGCAATTGTATTACCTCTCCTCTGCTGCAGTGTGAGGTTTCCTCACAGCACTTGAGAAGCCATGTCTTCAATGGGTAGCCCTTGTCCCTGAGAATACATCCCTGAAGGCAAGTGGGGGCCTGAAAACCTGTGGTATCTTTGACTGTTGAAATATGTAGGCATCTCGTGGCTGCTCCTCGGGAAGTGGGAACTGCAGGAAACATTTTCGAAGTTCGCAGACAACTTGAATGTTGATCGAATGGAAGCTCTTCCTGTTGAAGAAGGAGGCTGACTGGTCTGTTGGAGCCTTAATGACCACATTCATGTCGTTGATCACATCTTGCATCTGAGGGAATCCAGCGATGGCCCTGAATCTGACAGCCCTCTCGGCCTGACTGTCAGGTTAGGTCCCGTAGAGCACATAGTCACCGGCTCTCTTTAACAGGTCACCTCCTTGATGCAGTGGTGGGCTGTTGCCTGGGAGACACCACACTTGTCCCCAGTGGAATTTTGGAATCATCCAGACATGTAATTGTTAAATAACATGATGATTTTCAGCATTGGTGGCCCACTAAATCGCATAGGTCGCAACTCATCCTACAACAGGACGTAAAAGTCAGTGAGTCACAGTCTTCACTGACAATGCCGATGGTCATTGAGTGCTGATCATGTCTGCCTGCCCGTTGCGGCACTGAGTCCCCGTCTCGGTGCCACCAGCTTTCAATGGCCAGTGTCCTGAAAGCAAGTCAGGGCCGCCTGTGGTCCATTTCATCCCAAGCACCATATTGAATCATAAAAATTACATGCAAATGCATTGAAACAACCTGTTTTACAACTTCAAATGCACTCCCGTAACTTCGGGGCAGTGATGCTGTCTTGGTGCTTTCTCGCCACTGACTAGATCCGGAACCGATATCACAATGTCGGATTTCGGGGGAGACTTGTCTGATGCTATTCTCCGGCCCCCCCCCTCCACCTCCATTCTCACTCCAAACGGCTGCATTAAATTGTGCCCTGTATCCCAATGTCACTGATCAGCAGCAGGAGCCAGGGAGACAATGGTCAACAAAAGAGGTGACAGATAACATGAAGCGAAAGGAAAGAACATACAAAAATGAAATGAATAGAGTAGGTCGGGGGAACTGTCAGAAAGATGATGTACAACAAAGAAAGAGTAAAAAATAGATATGAAAAGCTGCAGAACAGGTGATGTGAAAGATAATGAAAATAAGGAAATGTCAGGCTTGTTGGATAATTGCTTTGTGTCAGTCTTCACAGGAGAGCAAGAGGATAATATACCTCACATTCCACAATGAATCAAGGACTGGAACTCACTAAAATTAACAGAAGCAAGAGAAGAATATTAGAAAAAATAATGGCAGTAAAGACTGACGATCTCCAGAACCTGACCGTTTCCACCACTGGATTTTTAAAATGTACTTGAGGAAATTGCAAATGTTTTAGTCAATATTTTACAAAGTTCTCTTGATTCATGAATTGTCCGTTTAGATGAGAAAATTACAAATTAAGAAATTAAAACAAATAAGGAAGGTGAGAGAGAGAATCCAAGAAATTGTAGACCTGCTGGTGCAACATCTGTTGTGGGGAAATTATTGGAATCTACAATTCAGGACAGAGTCACTGAGCACTTCGAGCAATTTGAGGTAATTAGGAAGAAACAGCATGGAATGTTTAAAGGATTGGTCAAATCTAATGAATCTAATTGATTTTTTTGAGGAGATAATTCAAATGGTAGACAACGGAATGTCGATGGACGTAGTTTATATGGACTTCCAGAAGGCAGTTGATCAGGTTTCACAAAAGAGATTATCAGTTAGAAATAGAACTCCTGGAATTTAAGGCAAATTATTGACCTGGTTTGAAGATTGGTTATGCAGTAGAACATAGAGAGTTTGGATAATTGGAATGTATTTGTATTGGAAGGAAGTGACGAGCAATGTGCCAAGATGACCTGTTCTGAGGCTTCAACTATTCACAATCTATATTGGTAACTTTGATAACACAATGAAACTGAGAGCCACATCTCCCAGTTTTCCGTAGCATCAAAGGACTAAATCTTAATGCACAAAAACAGGTGGGTTGAGGTCGAGCCAGTGATTGAATGCAAAGAATCTGAAACAGGATCTCAACCTGCATCATATCCCACGGTCATGGATCAGCAGCAGAAGCCGGGGAATTAAAACCTCAGCATGTCCAAAGGTCACTGATCAGGAGAGGGACCCTGGTAATTTCTCCACCATATCCCAGTGTAACTGATTCCTATTGTAACTGACCAGACCAAGAATAGATCTCTTTGGTTTTGGAAGGCACCAGTCAGTGCGTTTACTCACCGTGCACCAAGGGAGACCATATTATAACACTGCACATTTATGAATGAACATAAGCATTTTGTTTTTATGTTCATTTATTGAACTCTTCAAACATGGACTCTCAAATCTTTACTGATAATTAGTGCGAAGCCTTTTCTCCATCATAAAGTTTAAATGCATTGTATTCCATCGTGGGATGTAGTGAGCTTTCAGTTTATTATAACCATGAATCCAGCATATTGATATTCCTGCTCCCATCCTGATTTATAATGTCCCTGTTTTTCCTCTTCCTGACAGTTAACGTAGTGACGATTGTGATCCTGTCTCGGGGAAAGTGTGGTCTCTCCAAATGTGTCACTCGTTACTTGGTGGCCATGGCAACGGCGGATCTACTGGTCATTATCTTCGATGTGATACTGAGGCAAATTCCCATTAATTATCGTAAAAGGTTTCAATTTCTGTTTGATATTCCAGTGTGTAATATCCACGCCGTCCTACTTTATGCAGCAACGGACTGTTCTGTCTGGTTCACTGTCGCTTTCACCTTTGATCGATTTGTGGTCATTTGCTGCCAGAAACTGAAAATTAAATATTGTACTGAGAAATCGGCGGCTGTGGTTATTGGAACAATGTCTGTGTTGTTCTGTGTGAAAAATATTTTCTGGTACTTTATGCTTTCAAGCAGCTATTTCCCTTTTCGAGGCCCCTGGCTCTGCATTATTCCCTTGAGTGTTCTGTTTTCACCAGTATGGACAGCAATTGAATTGTTACATTATATTTTCACCCCGTGTGTTTCATTTATTCTGATTCTGATGCTCAATGTTTTAACTGTCAGGTACATTCTAGTGACCATCAGAATTCGCAAGAGACTTCGGGACCGGGTCAGTAGGGAGAGTCACAGTGATCCAGAGACCATGAACAGAAGAAAATCAATCACTTCACTTTTTATGATATCGGGGAATTTTATCCTTCTATGGATTCTGTTCCTGGTGACTACGGTGCATGCTAGAATTGTTCTACTGGGCTGGATTGGTTCTGATAGCCTGTCACCCATTGTACAACGGCTTGCAGTTGTGCTTCAGCTCCTGAGTTGCTGCACAAACACTTTTATTTACGCTGTGACCCAGAGTAAGTTTAGAGAGGAACTGAAGAATGGGGTGAAATATCCCTTCACTGCACTTTCTAAGATTATAAAATAATGAGGAAAATGGAAGATTTTCACACATGAACCACATGTGAACCCAGCCTCTCTCCACTCAGTCTCTGTAATCACATTGTTTTAAAGACAAACCAAGATGATTTGATTGAGTTTGCATTTAATGTAAGGTGACGTTTGTAAAAGTAGACCAACTGCAAAAAATCCTTTATGCTCATCATACATATAGAATAAAATTAAACTAATATGCAACATGTCCCATGACCACTCTCTCTGTCGCTGTTTTATTGGATAAACCTGCAGCTTCCCACTTTATCTCTCTCAGCATCCTCCACAGTGGTCATCGAGGCACTCGGCGATCGCTCGTTACGAGCATCAATCCCAATTGTCCCATCCTAATCTTTCACCGAATCTCCCACCCAGTGCACCCACTGAGGGCTTAATTTTCCATACGAACATACGAATTAGAAACAGGAGTCGGCCACTCGACCCCTCGATCCTGCTTCGCCTTTCAATAAGTTCATGGCTGAACTGATGACTCCAAATTTTCACCTACCCCCGATAACCCTCCAGCCCTGTGCTTATCATGAATCTATCTACCTCTGCCTTAAAAATATTCAAAGACTCTGCTTCCACCACCTTTTGAGGAAGAGAATTCCAAAGACTCACGACCCTCTGAGAGAAATAATTTCTCCTCATCTCTGTTTTAAATGGGCGACCCCTTATTTTTAAAAAGTGACCCCTGGTTTGAGATTCTCCCACAAGGGGAAACATCCTTTTCACATCCACCCTATCAAGACCCCTCAGGATCTTATATGTTTCAATCAAGTCGCCTCTTACTCTTCTAAATTCCAGCAGATACAAACCTAGCCTGTCCAATCTTTCCTCGTAAGACAACCCACTCATTTCAGGTAATAAAAGCAAAATACTGCGGATGCTGGAAATCTGAAATGTCCTGAAATCCTGCTTCTCTCTCCACAGATGCTGCCAGACCTGCTGAATATTTCCAGCATTTCTTGTTTTTATTCCACCCATTTCAGGTATTAGTCTAGTAAACCTGCTCTGTACTGCCTCCAATGTATTTACATCCTTCTTTAAATAAGGAAAACAATACTGTACACAGTACTCCAGATGTAGTTGCACCAATGCCCTGTATAGCTGAAGCATAACCTCCCTACTTTTGTATTCAATTCCCCTCGTGATAAATGCTGACATTCTATTAGCTTTCCTATTTACGTGCTGTACCTGCATACTAACCTTTTGCGACTCATGCAGTAGGACACCCAGGTCACTCTGCATCTCAGAGCTCCAGTCTCTCACCATTTAGATAATATGCTTCTTTTTTATTCTTCATGCCAAAGTGGACAATTTGATATTTTTCCACATTATACTCTATTTGCCAGGTGTTTGCCCACTCACTTAACCTATCTATGTCCCTTTATATCCTCCTTACATCCTCTTCACAAGTTACTTTCCTCCCTATCTTTGTGTCATTAGTAAATTTAGCAACCATACCTTCGGTCCCTTCATCTAGCTCATTTCAATAAATTGTAAAAAGTTGAGGCCTCAGCACAGATCCCTGTGGCACACCAATCGTTACATCTTGCCAACTAGAAAATGACCCATTTATGCCTACTCTCTGTTTTCTGTTAGCTAACCAACCTTCTATCCATGCCAGTATGTTACCCCCTACACCATGAGCTTTTACTTGCTGCAATAACCTTTGATATGGCACCTGATCAAATGCCTTCTGGAAATAAAAGTACAATACATCCACTGGTTCCCCTTTATCCACAGTACATGCAAGTCCCTCAAAGAACTCCAATAAATTGTTTAAACATGATTTCCCTTTCAGAAAACCATGTTGACTCTGCCTGATTACCTTGAATTTTTCTAAATGCCCTACCAATATCTTTTTCATCCAACTCACCCCTCCCACTGCTGATGCTATGGACTCAGCCAGTGGATCAGCTCTCACCACCCCTCTACACATCTCCCACCAGAATGTCCGTTCAAGGCCCTTTCCCGCCATGAAGTTATTGTGGATGATTCCATCGACATCATGGCCTCAATGGAATCCTGGCTGAGAGCTGCTAACACTTTCATAGAGTCATAGAGTAATACAGCACAGAAAAGGCCCTTCAGCCCATCGTGTCTGTGCCGGCCTAACTATTCTAATCCCATTTTCAAGCACTTGGCCCGCAGCCGTGTATGCTGTGGCGTTTTAAGTGCTCATCCAAATACTTCATAAATTATTTGATTGTCCCTGCCTCTACCACCACTTCAGGCAGTGTGTTCCCGATTCCAACCACCTTCTGGGTGAAAACATTGTTCCTCAAATCCCCTCTAAACGTCCTATCCCTTACCTTAAATCTCTGTCCCCTGGTTATTGACTCCTCCGATAAGGGAAAAAGTTTCTCCCCATCTAATATATCAATGCCCCTCATCATTTTGTATACCTCAATCACGTCCCCCCTCAGACTTCTCTGCTCAAAGGAAAACAACCCGAGCCTTTTAAGTCTCTCCTCACAGCTGAAATGCTCCAGTCCAGGCAACATCCTGGTGAATGTCCTCTGCACCCTCTCCAGTGCAATAACATCCTTCCTATAGTGTGGTGACCAGAACTATAAACAGTACTCCAGCTGTGGCATAACGAGTGTTTTATACATCTCCATTGTAACCTCCCTGATCTTGTATTCTGTACCTCGGCTAATAAAGGCAAGTATCCCATATGCCTTCCTAACCACCTTCTCTACCTGTGCTGCTGCCTTCAGTGATCTATGGACAAGTACACCAAGGTCCTTCTGACCTTTTGTAATTCCTAGGTCCAACCATCCATTGTTTATTCCCTTGCCTTGTTAGACCTCCCAAAATGCATCACCTCACACTTCTCTGGATTAAATTCTATTTGCCACTGCTCCGCCCATCTTCCCAGACCATCCATATCATCCTGTTATCGAACGCTTTCCTCCTCACTATTTAAGACACCACCAAATTTCGTGTCATCTGCGAACTTACTGATCATACCTCCTATATTCATGTCTAAATCATGAATGTACACTACAAACAGCAAGGGTCCCAGCACCGATCCCTGTGGTTCACCACTGGTCACAGGCTTCCACTCGCAGTAACAACCCTCGACCATCACCCTCTGCCTCCTGCAACTAAGCCAATTTTGGATCCAATTTGCCAAATTACCCTGGATCCCATGGGCTCTTACCTTCTTAACCAATCTCCCATGTGGGACCTTATCAAAAGCCTTACTAAAGTCCATGTCGACTATATCATCTGCTTTATCCTCATCTACACTTCTAGTCACCGCCTTGAAAAATTCAATCAAGTTAGTTAGACACGATCTCCCTCTAACAAAGCCATGCTGACTATCCCTGATTAATCCCTGCCTCTCCAAGTGGAGATTAATCCTGTCACTCAGAATTTTTCCAATAGTTTCCCAACCACTGATGTTGGACTCACCAGCCTGTAGTTATCTGGTTTATCCCTGCTACCCTTCTTGAATAATGGCACCACATTTGCAGTCCTCCAGTCCTCTGGTACCTCTCCTGTGGCCAGAGAGGATTGGAAAATTTGTGTCAGTGCTCCTGCTATCTCCTCCCTTGCCTCTCATAACAGCCTGGGATACATCTCATCTGGGCCTGGGGATTTATCCACTTTTGAGCCTGCTAAACCAGCTAATACTTCCTCGCTTTCAATGCTAATATGATCAAGAATATCACAATCCCCCTCCCTGATCTCTACACCTACATTGTCCTTCTCCATAGTGAACACAGATGAAAAGTAATCATTTAAAACCTCACCTATGTCCTCCGACTCCCCACACAGATTGCCACTTTGGTCCCTAATGGGCCCCACTCTTTCCCTGGTTATCCTCTTGCCCTTAAGATACTTATGAAACGCCTTCGGATTTTCCTTTATCTTGCCCGCCAGTGTTTTTTCATGTCCCCTCTTCGCTCTCCTCATTACTTTTTTAAGTACCCCCTACACTTTCTATACTCCTCGTGCCTCCGCTGTTTTCAGCACTCCGAATCGACCATCAGCCTCCTTTTTTTTTCCTGATCCGATCCTCCTTTATCCCTTGACATCCACAGTTCCCTGGACTGTTTGGTCCTACCCTTTACCTTAATGGATACATGTTGGCTCTGAACCCTCACTATTTCCTCTTTGAATGACTCCCACCGGACTGATATCGATTTTCCTACAAGTAGCTGCTCCCAGTCCACTTTGGCCAGATCCTGTTTGGCCAGATCCTGTTTTATCATATTGAAGTTAGCCTTCCCCCAATTCAGTACCTTTATTTCTGGCCCGTCTTTGTCCTTTTCCATAACTACCTTAAGTCTTACAGAGTTATGGTCACTATCTCCGAAATGATCCCCCACTGAAACTTCTACCACTTGTCCAGCTCCATTCCCTAGGATTAGGTCCAGTACTGCCCCTTCTCTTGTGGAACTTTCTACGTACTGGCTCAAAAAGCTCTGCTGTATGCGTTTTAAATATTCTGCCCCCTTTAAACGATTTCCACGAAGACGATCCCAGTTGATATTAGGTAAGTTGAAATCCCCTACTATTATTACCCTATTATTTTTACACCTGTCTGAGATTTGCCGACATATCTGCTCCTCTATCTCTCCCTGACTGTTTAGAGGCCTATCGTACACTCCCATCCAAGTGATTGCCCCCTTTTTGTTTTTAAGTTCTACCCATATGGCATCATTTGAAGAACCTTTTAAGGTATCATCCTTTCTTCCTGCAGTAATTGACTCGTTGACCAACAGTGCAATGCCGCCTCCTCTTTTATCCCCTCCCCTGTCATGCCTGAAGATTCTATACCCTGGAATATTGAGCTGCCAGTCCTGCCCCTCCCTCAAACATGTCTCTGTGATAGCAATAATATCATAATCCCATGTGTTAATCAATGCCCTCAATTCATCTGTTTTACCAGTAAGACTCCTTGCATTAAAATAGATGCAATCCAGTCTTGCATTATTCACTTGTGCTTTATCAGTTCTATATTTGCTCTGCCTTCCAGACTGACTCAGTTTCTCTTTTATATTTGACTGTGCATCACCCCCAACTGTACCTCCACTCTGTATCCCATTCCCCTGCCAAATTAGTTTACCCCCACCCCCCTCCCCCCAACAGAACTAGCAAACCTCCCAGCGAGGATATTGGGCCCGTTCTGTTTCAGGTGCAACCCGTCCAACTTGTACATGTCCCACCTTTGTCAGAAACAGACCCAGTGACCCAGTGATCCAGGAAACTAAGCCCTCTCTCCTGCACCATCTCTTCAGCCATGCATTCATCTGCTCTATCCTCCTATTCCTGTACTCACTAGCACATGGCATAGGGAGTAATCCAGAGATTACAACCTTTGAGGTCCTGCTTTTTAATTTGCTACTTAGCTCCCTAAATTCTTGTTTCAGGACCATATCCCTCTTTTTACCGATATCGTTGGTACCAATGTGTACCTCAAACTCTGAATGTTTCAGAATGTCCTGCAGCCGCTCTGTGACATCCATGACCTGAGTACCAGGGAGGCAACATACCATCCTGGAGTCACATTTGTGACTCTTTTGATAAGACAACGTCAGTGGCCAAAAATAATCAACCAATTGGAAATGATGAAATATCTCTGAACCATTAGATATTCACTTTTGAAACACTGGATATGTAAAAAAAGGTCTAAGACTGAATTTTATGAACACTCGTTGGCCTCCAGTGACATCCCTCACAACAAAACAGAATGTCTACCTTTGTGTTATTATTTTATGGTCTCTGAGGCTCGTTTTTGAAACAAGTTACATTTGGTCAGTCTGAATATCCAGTAGATTTGTCCAGCTTTTGATTAAGCTTTGTCAGGATTATACAATTGTAAGCAGCAATAATAAATGACATTTAAAAAAGAGTTTGTAGTTCTTATTATGCATCATTTAACTCAAATCTTTGTTCCAAGCCAAGTAGACTTCTTTGAACTCAAAAGTCAATATCATCCACAGAAATGTCCTTGGAGACTGCTGATAGGTAATGGGGTGAACAAAATTTAATCAAGACTCATTAAGGATGGTGACAATCTTTACAACATTGAGGTCGATGTAATTATCAAACATGGTCCTTATTGAATGGAATTAATGGTTGAAGGGGCTTTGCCCCAAACCCTGCATTAATACAAATACAGCAATGTTCTATTCCACTTGGTGTGACAGTAACAGAACCCTCCCTACCTGAAAACTGGCCCTGGGAAGGGGCGGGGGGGAAAGCAGGGTGAAACTTCTGAACTGTAGTATGGATTTTACAGCTTTTAATGAACTCAAACTATAAAACTGAGTAACAGTCGGGTTCATTCGAATAATCTGAACACAAACAAATGAATTTAAGAAAAACATTCCAGCTCTCAGACTTACAATAAGAAATTTGTGAATGGCCAAACTGTTCAGTGATGCATGAAGTTATCTGACACAAATATAAAGGAAGTACGGTCATCTAAACAGTGCTTAGTGATGCAAGAACCCGGGAAAGCAAACTTTAATCCTGACAGACAGAATATAGATTCAATTACTTTCTATTGAGTTACAAGCAACAATTATATGCAGAACACAATATCCATCTGTAACCTCATTAACTAAATTTATACAAGTGGTGTCGAGATATTTTAAAGTCAGAACTCACTTTCTCTCCGTGGCAAAATATGACCAATTATCGGTTCAGCAATTTCTGTATTGAGGACAAAAACAGCAACAGCTTGTGATTGCTGCAGCTCAAGTTGCAGTTCAGGCTGGAAATAAAAATCAAATATCACCTCCCCCAACCCACACTGACTTAAAATATACAAAACTGCTCAAAAAATGCCCCTTGTTCACACAAACTCAACCATGGAGCAGCAATCTCACAGCACAGCTGATTTTTCAGACTGGCTCCCTGAGAGCTCAGTGAGTTTATACATTGAGTCTGAGCCACACAGATCAGGAAGTTCTCAGGTTCAATCTCAGTCTTTGCTGAGTTGCCTGTTATGAGGGGATAAGTAGCCAGGTTTCCTGTCACCATTAACTACTCAGTGCCACCAGCTCCTGGAGGTGCTCTACATGGAGGGCAGATGAGGGCCGGATCAGACTGGGGTCTGTGAACAAACTCAAAGCTCACACATGAATACTGGCAGATGATTGGTGCAAGTAGAACCTGCCTTCAGGACGAGTGGTAAAATTTGACGCTGGGTGGGGAGTAGCTTAAGGGGAAATAAATTAAACCAGTTGCAGAAAGACAATAGTTGACAGGAACAAACAGGCTTATACTCCTGGAGAAGGCCACATAACTCAAGCCTATAAGCAACTGAATTATAAAACCACTGTTACCAAGTGCAACAAACACTGCAGCATCTCTGAAATGAGAATAGAAAGTGCCGGAAATGCTCAGCAGGTCTGGCAGCATCTGTGTGGAGAGAAACAGAGTTAACGTTTCAGTTCTGTGACCTTTCATCAGAACTGGCAAAAGTTAGAAATCTAACCTGTCGAAATATTAAAGCATTTTCCATCTGAATAATCACATTCTACACAGAAACAATTTCTGTTCTCATTTCAGAGATGCTGTAGTGTTTGTTGCACTTGGTAACAGTGGTTTTATAATTCAGTTGCTTATAGGCTTGAGTTATGTGGTCTTCTCCAGGAGTATAAGCCTGTATGTTCCTGTCAAATGTTCTCTTTCTACAACTGGTTTAATTTTTTTCCCCTTAAACTACGCCCCACCCGGCGTCAAATTTTACCACTCGTCCTGAAGGCAGGTTCTACTTGCACCAATCACCTGCCAGTATTCATGTGTGAGCTTTGAGTTTGTTCACAGAGCCCAGTCTGATCCGGCCCTCATCTGCCCTCCATGTAGAGCACCTCCAGGAGCTGGTGGCACTGAGTAGTTAATGGTGACAGGAAACATGAGACATTTATTTGGATTGAAAGAACCTCTAAAATCAGACAAAGAAGCTGAGAAAATATTCAGGGGCCTCAGAATTTAGATTACTGTGTTAAATGCTTTACCAAAAAGGGATAAAATGTGATTATTGGTATTTTATAGTTTATATAAAATATACACATATATGTATAAAAAAAATCATTTCCTACATTAAAATCATGTCCTCGACAGATGAATCCTCTCACAGCACTCGACCTCCAGTTCGTTTGGGCTGACAGTACAAGCTGCATTTTCACCATTCATATAAATAGTCTAGGAAGGAAAAAAAAACTTTACATTTCACTCTGTCTGACAAGTTAAACTCATAATGCAATTGCCACTGCAACAACAATTTGCATTTATATATCATCTATAACATCAGAAAGGCAAAACACTGCAGATGCTGGAAATCTGAATTAAAAACAGAAAGTGCTGGAAATACTCATCCGGTCTGACAGCATCTTAAGCGCGCTGGCTCATTTGAATAACTGGGGCATCCCGCCTCCACCCGCCAATCACATGGAGGGGGCCGGATGTTCGTCAGCAGCAATAGCATCAGTTGCCTGGTCACAGGCACTGGCGCCATTTTCAAAGAGCAGCCAACCTGCTGGCGTATTTACATTTTTAAAGCAAGTTCCCCCCAAAAAGCAAATAAATAAATTTCTTCTGCCCCTTTCCCAGCTCTTCCATCAACAATTACAAGAAGTATTTGTCCTTCATCCCCCCAAAATACTTACCTTTTACATCTGATCTTCCCCGCCCCCAACTTCGCAACGTTTCAGGTTCAACCCTTCCCACCATCCTGTACACTCATTATGTGTATTTGACCTCATTCCCACCTCCCCTCCCCCGCACTGATAAACCTACCTCCTCATCCCTCCCCACCAGTGTCACACCTCATTTCCCCGGACAGGGATCTGAAGGCGCGGGAGTGCCAGCTACCAGGCTGAAGATCATGGTGGGTCCTCAAGATCTCAGGGAAGTATATTTAAATGTATTACTTTTATTCTTTTGAATATGTTAATTGTGGTCCTATCGCCAAACGTCGATCGGGGTGGAGGAGGCACCCCAGAGCCTCACTGCCACTGTCGGGAGGATTGAACGGCCCTGCCTGGATGATCGGGCCTCATCCGAAGCCACTTTCATGTCCTCCACATATCCATAACAATGTCAAGGGCTTCTTAAAATCCAGCCCAATGTATCCGGTCTGTGACCTTTCACTCCAGTTACAGCCATGACTTACTGCTAAACTGGGGGGTGCAGCCAGCACCAATGAACCAGACCCCAGCAAGGAGTCAGTGTCATTTAATAAGTGGAGGCGAGGGACGGAAAGATTCTTCTGAACCATGGGCTGAATTATACCAGCCCCTCGGCGCCATGGGTCATGGTGGGGAGGCCCTTAAAATGCTAGCGGGAGCGGCCCGGGACAACCTATGATGCCAAGAAGGTCCCGCTGGAACTTAGCAGTGGCGGCGAGGCCTCGATGCGGCCCCCTACCCCCTGCTGCTTGGCAACGGGGCCTTCATTACAAAATGTAAATCAGCATTAGTAAGATTCAAATTAACTTACCTGCTGACGGCGTCCGTCCCACACCAATATTACAGCCAACCGGCCACAACCCGCGTGCCTTCAGAACACCGTTGGAGTTCCGAGGCGAGACACTGGTTGTGGGGGGTATTAAATTTATCAGGGAGGGGTGGGGGAGCAGGGAAAACACTTTTTATTAGATGTGGGGATGGTGGGAAGGTGAAATATGAGAAGGTTGGGGGGAAGTTCAAGTCAGGAATAAAATAAGTTTTCTGAATATAGGGCAATGTAAAGATCATTAGGGGGGATTGGGAAAGGGCTTCCATCTTCTAATAATTTATTAAAATAAAATGAAATCTAATATCCCTTTAAAAATGTAAATTTTTGCCCTTTAAAAATGGCACCGCCACATGCACGGTGACGCCAGACGCCTTTCCCGGGGACGCGGTGGCCATCCCTGATGATGTCATCAGAGGCGGCCGATCCACCCCCTCTATTTAAATCAGCCCCTGCTTGTGATATCACGCGGGCTGTGCGGTGGGACTTCCATATCGGAAAGCCGCCACTTACTGATAAAATTCAGCCCCACATGTACATCAAAGACAATTTTAACTCTTCAACCAGAAACCAGCAGTCACTGGGCTCAATTAGTAAATTGGTTCTGATACGGTATGGGGAAGAAGTCACGATGCCTTCATATTGCATAATACACTTCTTTGTGACACTCAATTCATCATCTTAAATTGCTCCCACCACCAGTGATAAAAATGTAACTGTTAGCATTTGGCTTCTGTGCTTTTTGATCCAAATCCCCTCAGCAGACAACCCACATTTGAAAAGGACAAAACCCATCATCTTGCTGCTGGGTCCATTACTCTTTTCTGAAATTCTAGTGAAAAGAGAATGGTCGTTGTGAGGTTGTGAGAAAATCTTGCACTAGAATTACCGAGTGACAACCATAGTATCGAGATTGGTGAGTGAAACCCCAAGTGTGCTCCTACCTGCTTTCTTCAGATTGGTTTTCATCTGCTGCTGGTACATCTACAGAGGTAAAAACTAAAAAGTTAGATTGTGCAAAGAAAAGCTCTCTCACACTCACTGATTTTCTTAGAATAACTTTGCCAACTGATGATTTTCCAACCAGACTGCTGGATCAGGACAGGTGACCTGAGTGAAGGGGCTTCCTATGAGGAAAGAGTGCAGGAAAGAATTTCATTCCATTTCCATTCATTCACAGAGTGATCCTAATCTGCAGCAGTGAATAGAATGAGAGCTGTCCAGGTTTCAATTCTCTTCTGCACCTCCTGACAAAACCTGGTCTTTTCATTAAGTGAACAAGAAAAGTCCACTCAGCTGCACCAGGGCTACAATATATGGTTTAAACAAGACTCTGAGACTGTGTCGCTGAAGTACAATCTTCAAAGCAACAAAGAATCTGCCCAGACCCATGACACAATAGCATTTCGGCAAGTCGAGAATATTCCATCACACTCCTGACTTGTGCCTTATAGATGATGGATAGGCTTTGGGGAGTTAGGAGATGAGATGAGCACCACAGCATTCCCAGCTTTTGATCTGCCCTGGTAGCCACAGTATTTCTGTGGCTGCTTCAGTTCAGTTTCTGGTCCATGATCAACCCCAGGATGTTGAAGGTGGGGATTCAACAATTGAAATGCCATTGAATGTCAAGGGGAGATGGTTAGATTCTATTATTGGAGATGGTCATTGCCTGGCACTTGTGTGGGGCAAATGTCACTTGCCATGTATCAGCCCAAGCCTGAATGTTCTCCAGGTCTTGCTGTATATGGACATGGACTGCTTCAGTCTCTGAGGAGTTGTGCATGCTACTTAACATGATGCATCCATCAGTAAACAACCCCATTTCTGACCTTATGATGGACGGAAGGTAATTGATGAAGCAATGAGATGGGCCTCGGACACTACCCTGAGGAACTCCTGCAGCAATGTCCCGTGGTTGAGATGATTGCCCTCCAACGACCACAACTATCTTCCTTTGTGTTCGGTATGACTCCAACCAGCGAAGCATTTTCCCCCTGATTCCCATTGACTCTAGTTTTGCTGGAGTTTCTTGAGGCCACGCTCAGTCAAATGCTGCCTTGATGTCAAGGGCAGTCCCTGTCACCTCACCTCTTCAGTTCAGTTATTTTGTCCATGTCTGGACCAAGGCTGTAATGAGGTTGTGATCTGATTGCCCTGGCGGAACTCAAACTGAGTGTTTGTGAGCCAGTTGTTACTGTTTATGTGCCACTTGAAAGCACAGTCAATGTCACCTTCCATCACTTTGCTAATGATCAAGAGTAGGCTAATAGGATTGGAATTGGCCAGGTTGGATTTCTCTTTTTTTTTGTATACAGGATATGCCTGGGCAATTTTCCACATTGTCGGGAAGATGTCAGTGTTGTAGCTATAATGGAACAGCTTGGATAAGGGCACAGCTAGTTCTGCAGCAGAAGTTTTCAGTACTATAGCCATAATATTGTCAGGACCCATAGTCTTCGTTGTATCCAGTGACTTCAGCCATTTTTTGATATCACCTGGAGTGAAGCGAATTAGCGGAAGACTGGCATCTGTGATGCTGGAGACCTCAGGAGGAGGCAGAAATGGGTCATCCACTCGGAACTTCTGGCTGAAGATGGATGCAAATGCTTCAGCCTTGTCTTTTGCACTGATTTGATGGGCTCCTCCATCATTGAGGATACGGATATTTGTGGAGTCTCCTGCAGCTGTTAGTTGTTTAATTAGAACATAGAACATAGAACATGGAACATAGAACAGTACAGCACAGTACAGGCCCTTCGGCCCACGATGGTGTGCCGAACCTTTAACCTACTCGAAGATCAAACTACCTACATACCCTTCATTCTACTATCGTCCATGTACCTATACAAGAGTCGCTTAAATGTCCCGAATGTATCTGCTTCTACTACCACTGCTGGCAGCGCATTCCACGCACCCACCACTCTCTGTGTAAAGAACCTACCTCTGACATCTCCCCGAAACCTTCCTCCAATCACCTTAAAATTATGCCCCCTGGTGATAGCCATTTCCGCCCTGGGAAAAAGTCTCTGGCTATCCACTCTATCTCTGCTTCTCATCATCTTGTACACCTCTATCAAGTCACCTCTCGTCCTTCTTCGCTCCAATGAGAAAAGCCCCAGCTCCCTCAATCTTTCTTCATAAGACATGCCCTCCAGTCCAAGCAGCATCCTGGTAAATCTCCTCTGCACCCTCTCTAAAGCTTCCACATCCTTCCTATAATGAGGCGACCAGAACTGAACACAATATTCCAAGTGTGGTCGAACCAGGGCCTTATTGAGCTGCAGCATAATCTCGCGACTCTTAAACTCAATCCCCCTGTTAATGAAAGCCAACACACCATACGCCTTCTTAACAACCCTATCAACTTGGGTGGCAACTTTGAGCGATCTATGGACATGGACCCCAAGATCCCTCTGTTCCCTGACCCTGCCAAGAATCCTGTCTTTAAGCCTGTATTCTGCGTTCAAATTCGACCTTCCAAAATGAATCACTTCACACTTTTCCAGGTTGAACTCCATCTGCCACTTCTCAGCCCAGCTCTGCATTCTGTCAATGTCCCGTTGCAACCTACAACAGCCTTCCACACTATCCACAACTCCAGCAACCTTCGTGTCATCGGCAAACTTGTTAACCCAGCCTTCCACTTCCTCATCCAAGTCATTTATAAAAATCACAAAGAGAAGAGGTCCCAGAACCGATCCCTGCGGAACACCACTGGTCACCGAGCTCCATGCTGAATACTTTCCATCGACTACCACCCTCTGTCTTCGAAAGGCCAGCCAATTTTGTATCCAGACAGCCAACTTTCCCTGAATCCCATGCCTCCTCACTTTCTGAATGAGCCTACCATGGGGAACCTTATCAAACGTCTTGCTAAAATCCATATACACCACATCCACTGCTCTTCCTTCATCAATGTGTTTTGACACATCTTCAAAGAATTCAAAAAGGCTTGTGAGGCATGACCTGCCCCTCACAAAACCATGCTGACTGTCTCTAATCTAACCATGCTTATCCAAATAATCATAAATCCTGTCTCTCAGAATCCTCTCCAATAATTTGACCACTACCGACCTAAGACTGACTGGTCGATAATTCCCAGGGTTATCCCTATTCCCTTTTTTGAACAAGGGAACAACATTTGCCACCCTCCAATCATCTGGTACTATTCCAGTGGACAGTGAGGATGCAAAGATAATCGCCAAAGGCGCAGCAATCTCTTCCCTCGCTTCTCGTAGTGTCCTTGGGTATATCCCGTCTGGCCCCGGGGACTTATCTGTCCTCATATCATTCAAAATTTCCAGCACATCCTCCCTCTTAACCTCAACCTGTTCGAGCATATCAGCCTGCTTCACTCTGTCCTCACAAACGACCAGGTACCTCTCACTAGTGAATACTGAAGCAAAGTATTCATTTAGGACCTCCCCTACCTCCTCCGACTCCAGGCACAAGTTCTCTCCACTATCCCTGATCGGCCCTACCCTCACCCTGGCCATCCTCTTGTTCCTCACATAAGTGTAGAACGCCTTGGGATTTTCCTTAATCCTACCCGCCAAGACTTTTTCATGTCCCCTTCTAGCTCACCTAAGTCCATTCTTCAGTTCCTTCCTGGCTACCTTGTAACCCTCTAGAGCCCTGTCTGATCCTTGCTTCCTCAACCTTAAGTAAGCCTCCTTCTTCCTCTTGACGAGCTGTTCCACATCTCTTGTCATCCAAGGTTCCTTCACCCTACCATCCCTTCCTTGCCTCATCGGGACAAACCTATCCAGCAGTCGCAGCAAGTGCTCCCAAAACAACCTCCACATTTCTGTCGTGCATTTCCCTGAGAACATCTGTTCCCAATTTATGCTCCCAAGTTCCTGCCTAATAGCATTGTAATTCCTCCTCCCCCAATTAAATATTTTCTCATCCCGTCTGCTCCTGTCCCTCTCCATGACTATCGTAAAGGTCAGGGAGTTGTGATCACTATAACTGGAATGCTCTCCCACCGAGAGATCTGCCACCTGGCCTGGTTCGTTGCCAAGCACCAAGTCCAACATAGTCTCCCCTCTAGTCGGCCTATCTACATATTGAGTCAGGAAACCTTCCTGGACACACCTGACAAAAACTGCTCCATCCAAACTATTTGCACTAAGGAGGTTCCAATCAATATTAGGGAAGTTGAAGTCACCCATGACTACAACCCTGTTACTTCTGCACCTTTCCAAAATCTGCCTCCCAATCTGTTCCTCCGTGTCTCTGTTGCTATTGGGGGGTCTATAGAAAACTCCCAACAAAGTGACTGCTCCTTTCCTGTTTCTGACTTCCACCCATAATGACTCAGTGGACAAACCCTCCTCGACGACCTCCCTTTCTGCAGCTGTGATACTATCCCTGATTAGCAATGCCACTCCCCCACCTCTTTTACCTCCCTCCCTATTCCTTTTGAAACATCTAAACCCCGGAACATCCAACATCCATTCCTGCCCCTGTGATATCCACGTCTCCGTTCTGGCCACAACATCGTAGCTCCAAGTACTGATCCATGCTTTAAGTTCATCACCCTTATTCCTGACACTTCTTGCATTAAAATTGTCCACCAACAGTGATGACTGGATGTAGCAAGACTGCAGAGCTTAGATCTGATCTGATCTGTTGGTTGTGGGATTCCTGTGCTCTGTCTATTACATGCTGCTTCCATCGTTTGGCTCGCAAGTAGTCCTGTGTTGTAACTTCACCAGGCTGACACCTCATTTTTAAGTATGCCTGGTGTTGCTCCTGGCATCCTCTCCGACACTCTTTATTGAACCAGGCTTGGTCCCTTTGCTGGATGGCAATGGTAGAGTGAGGGATCTGCCGGGCCATGAGGTTACAATTTGTGGTTGAATACAATTCTGTTGCTGCCATTTTTTAATTGGTTTATTTTACAAGTTGACCAGAGCTGGTGGTGAGTCATTTCTTGCCATTCGGCAATCAACTCAGAGGGAATTAAGAATCAAGTCAGACAGGTGAGACTGAAACCATTTGCGGGACAGAAAGCATTGGAGCGGCAGTTTCTGTTCCCTGAAGGGCAAAATGTTCTGTTGAAAGATCTCACAGTCTAGCACGAGAACCAACAAACACTGACCTGAAACACAACTGTGCTGAAATTTAAACCCACAACCTCTGAATGGGTTTGTTCATCCATTAATTAGAAACACCAATGCTCACTCCATCAGGACACAGAACCAATGAGCAACAGGACACCAAAGGATTTCAGAGAAAAGCCAAATACTGTGGATTCTGGAAATCTGAAATAAAAACGGAAAGTGCTGAAAATACTCAGCAGCTCTGGCAGCCTCTGTGGAGAGAGAAACAGAGTTAAAGTTTCAGGTCAGTGACCTTTCATCACAATGGGCAATGGTTAGAAATGTAATAGATTTTAAGCTGAGGTGGGGGGTGGGGGAAGAGTACAAAAGGGAAGGTGTGTGATAGGACAGAGGGTCGGAGAGATTAACTGACAAGGAGGTCCTGGGGCAAAGGCAAAGAGAGTGTGCTAATGCTGTGGTGAAAGACAAAGCATTAGTGTAGAGTGAGTGATAATGACTGAATAATGAACAGCCCTAGCCAAAAGCACAAACATAAAAAAAAACTGTCGGAACACAGGAACATAGAGACATCGAAGCAGGAGTAGGCCATTCAGCCCATCAAGCCTGCCCCGCCGTTTAATATGATCATGGCTGATCATCTACTTCAATGCCTTTTTCTTACACTATCCCCATATCCACTTATGTCATTGGTATTTAGAAATCTGTCAGTCTCTGCTTTAAACATACTCAATGACTGAGCTTCCACAGCCCTCTGCGGTAGAGAATTCCAAATATTCACAACCCTCTGAGTAAAGAAATTTCTCTTCTGCTCTGTCCTCAGTTGTTTCCCCCTTATTGTGAAATTATGTCCCCTGGTTCTAGAGTCCCCAACCACGGGAAACATCTTAGCTGCATCTACCCTTTCTATCCCTTGAAGTAGGTTTCAATGGGATCATCTATTATTCTTTGAAACTCGAGAGAATAAAGGCCCAGTTTCCCCAATCTCTCTTTATAGGACAATCCCGCCATCCCAGGTCAAGTCTGGTGAATCTTCTTTGCACTCCCTCCATGGCAATAATATCCTTCCTATGGTAAGGGGACCAAAACTGCACACAGTACCACCAAGTGCAGTCTAACCAAGCTTCAATATATTTATAGCAAGAATTCACTCCTCCTGTACTCAAATCCTCTTGCGATAAAGGCTAACATACCATTAGCCTTCCTAGTTGCTTGCTGCACCTGCATGTTAGTTTTCAGTGACTTATTGACAAGGACACCCAGGTCCTTTTGTACGTCTACACTTTCTAATCCCTTACCATTTAAGAAATACTCTGCACATCAATTCCTCCTGCCAAAATGGATAACCTCACATTTTTCCACATTATATTCCATCTGCCACGTTCTTGCCCAATCACTAAGTCTGTCCAAATCCCATTGAAGCCGCTTTGCATCTTCCTCACAGCACACATTCCCACCTAGTTATGTGTCATCTGCGAACTTGGAAATCTACATTTGGTCCCCACATCCAAATCATTAATATATATTGTGATCAGATGGGGCCCAAGGACTGATCCCTGCAGTACCCCATTAGTCACAGCCTGCCAACGTGGGAATGACCCGTTTACTGCTACTTGCTACTTTCGACCTGCTAACCAACCCTTAATCCATGCCAGTATATTACCTCCTATCCCATGTGCTTTAATTTTGCTAACCAATCTCCTGTGGGGAACTTTATCAAAAACTTTCTGAAAATCCAAGTATACCATGTCCACCAACTCCTCTTTATCAATTCTGTTAGGAACATCTTCAAAAAACTCTAACAGGTTCATCAAACATGATTTCCCATTCATAAATCCATGTTGACTATGCCCAATCTGATCATTATTATCCAAGTGTCCATTTATCACATCCTCCAGAATAGATACAAGCATTTTCCCAACAACTAATGTAAGACTAACAGGCCTGTAATTCCCTGTTTTCTCTCTCCCTCCCTTCTTAAATAGTGGGGAGACATTTGCGACCTTCCAATCTGCAGGAACCGCTCCAGAATCTATAGAATTTTGGAAGATGATCACCAGTGCATTCACTATCTCCATGGCTACTCTTTTAACATTCTTGGATGTAGAATGTCAGGTCCTGGTGACTTATCAACCTTCAGCCCCATTAATTTCTCCAATACTCATATTAATTTTCTTCAATTCTGGGAAATTTCTCATATTTTCCTCAGTGAAGACAGACACAAAGTAATCATTTAGTTTCTCTGCCATTTCTCTGTTCCCATTATAAATTCTCCTGACTCTGCCTGTAATGGACCCATATTTGTCTTCGCCAAACATTTCCTTTTTATATACCTGTGGAAGCTTTACAGTCTGTATTTATATCTTTTGCGAGCTTACATTCATATTCTATTCTCCCTTTCTTTATCAGTTTCTTGGTTCTCCCTTGCTGTATTCTAAGATCAACCCATTCCTCAGGTTTACTCCTGTGTCTGGCAAATTTATAGGCCTTTTCTTTCAATCCTGGACAATCCTTAACTTCCTTTGTTATCCACGGTTGACTGCCGTTACCTTTGTGGTTTTTGCGCCTTGAAGGAATGTATAGTTGCTGTAAACTATGTAATATTTCTTTAAAGACTATCCATTGCCTATGTGCTGTCACACCTTTTAATATATTTTCCCAATCCATCTCAGCCAATCTGCCCCTCATACCTTCAGAATTTTGCTTGTTCAAATTTAACACCCTGGCTTCAGATTGAACTACCTCACTTTCAAACATAATGTAAAATTCTATCATATTATGGTCAGTCATCCCTAAAGGTTCTTTTACAACAAGATTATGAATTAATTAATTAGCCATTTCACATTGCATAATACTAGATTTACAATAGCCTGCTCTCTAATAGGTTCCTCAACATACTGCTGGAGAAAACCATCCCGAACACACTCCAGAAACATGTCCTCCACAGCATTAGTGCTCATTAGGTTTACCCAGTCTATATGCAGATTGAATTCACCCATGATTACTGTATTACCCATGCCACATGCTTCTCTAATTTCCTGATTAATATCATGCCCCATATTACCACGACTGTTTGATGGCCTATAAACAACTCCCATCAATGTTTGCTGTTTGCTGTTACTTAGCTCCACCCAAACAGATTCCACATTTTGTTCTTCCGATCTGAGATCCTCCCTTACTCATGTATTGAACCCATCCCTTATTATCAGCACAACAACACCTCCTTTTCCTTTATGCCTGTCCTTCCAAAATGTCGAATATCCTCGAATATTCAGTTCCCAGTCTTGGCCACCCTGTAACCAAGTTTCCTTCATGGCAATTAGATCATACCCATTTACCTCTATGTGGGCCTGTAAATCATCTACCTTGTTGTGAATGCTGCGGACATTCAGGTCGAGTGCTCTTCACCTTGTCTTCTTGACATTCTGCATTCTAAACTTAGTTGATGCTCATCTTTGTTTCACGTGCCTTCTAATGTCACTTGCTACTTTTCTACCTCCTGTTACCAGCTTTACTTCCTTCCAATTTGAGCTACCCCTCAGGTTCCCATCCCCCTAACACGCTGGTTTAAACTCTCCTCAACAGCACCAGCAAATCTCCCTGTGAGGATATTAGTTACCATCCTGTTAAGGTGTAGTCTGTCCATCTTGTACAGATCCGACCTGCCCCAGAACCGGTCCCAATGCCTCAGAAATCTGATGCCCTCCCTCCTACTCTAATTCTCCAATCACATGTTCAATCGGTCACTTTTCCTAATCCTATGCTCACGGGCACCTGGCACTGGGAATAATCCTGAGATTACTGCTTTGGAGGTCCTGATTTTTAATTTCCTTCCTAAATCCCTAAAGTCTGCTTTCAGAACCTCATCTCTGTTCTTACCTATGTCATTGGTACCAATGTGAACCATGACCTCTGGCTGTTCACCTTCCCCCAGAAGGATGCTCTGCAGCCGCTCAATGACATCCTTGACTCTGGCATCAGGGAGGCAACACACCATCCTGCAGTCACGATTACTGCTGCAGAAATGTCTGTCTGATCCCCTGACTATCTAATTCCCTATCACTATTGCGCTCCCACTTTTCTTCCTCCCCTCCTGTGCAGCCGAGCCACCCGTGGTGCCATGGACTTTGCTCCAGCTGCACTCCCCCGAGGAGCCATCGCTCTCATCAGTATCCAAAATGGAAAACCGATTAGCAAGCAAGACTCCTGCACTGCCTGCCTGGTTCTCTTAGACTGCCTGGCAGTCACCCATTCCCTCTCTGCCTGCATGCTCCTACCCTGCATTGTGACCACCTCCCTAAACATGCTATCCATGTAGTCCTCTGCCTTGTGGATGCACAACACTGACTCCAGCCACTGTTCAAATTCCGAAACCCAGAGTTCATGCTTCTGTAGCCAGTGACACTTCCTGCAGATGTGTTCGTCTAGGACACGTGATGTGTCCATGACTTCCCACATACCGCAGGCCATACATTCCATTTGTCCAAGCTGACCTGCCAAATCGCTGCTTCACCTGAAAGGAGTGTTGAGAGCCTTGGATAGTGAGGAGAGAGGAGGTAAGAGGGCAGGTATTACACCTCCTGCAATTGCATGGACAGGTGCCATGGGCAGGGGATGAAGTGTTGGTGATAATGGAGGACTGGACCAGGGTATTGTGGAAGGAACAATTCCTTCGGAATGCTGACAGGGGAGGGAGGGGAAAATGTGTTTGGTAGTGGCATCATACTGGAGGTGGAGGAAATGGCAGAGGACGATCCTTTGCATGTGGAGGCTGGTGGGGTGGAAAGTGAGGACAAGGGAACCCTGTCATGGTTCTGGGAGGGAGGGGAAGGTGTGAGGGCAGAAGTGTGGGAAATGGCTCGGACACGGTTCAAGGCCCTGTCAACCATAGTGAGGGGGTATCCTCAGTTCAGGAAAAGGAAGTGCTGTTGTGGAAGGTTGCATCATCAGAACAGATGCCTCGGAGACGGAGAAATTGGGAGAATGGAATGGAGTCTTTAAAGGAAGCAGGATGTGAGGAAGTATATTCGAGGTAGCGGTGGGAGTCGGGGGGGCTTATAATGAATATTAGTGGACAGTCTATCCCTAAAGATCGACCCAGAGAAGTCGAGGAAGGGAAAGGAAGTGTCAGAGGTGGACCACGTTGTCACGCAGGCCCCCACCTGCCAACAATGGAGCACAAATATTTTGCCACATGGACATTAAATTTTAATGTTGTTGCTGGGAAAAAATGAAGGCTTATTACAGGAGGTTGTCAAGCCCCTGACTGGAAAGACATTTGCATAGTAACAGACAATGCTTGGAAAGGACAAAGGGGCCACTCCCAGCTCCAATTTAATCCAATTTAACGTTTCCAGACGTTGAAGGTGGAGAGGCCAGCATTCCAGGTTAACTGCTAAGATGGCCGAATACACAAACAGACATGATCAGACCTGTTTAGTAACATGACTAACTAGCTGTTGGAGTCTTTTGAATTTGAACTTGCTACAGAGAATTTGAACTAAGACAGCTGCTTGCTCCTGGACTGAAAAGACCTCTCTCCTGTCTGCTCCCATCTCAGGATCTAATGAGAGGGAGGAACCGAAGGAAATCAGTTTTAGTAAAAAAATGTGCGACGGAAATTAATGAGGTTAAAGGCTGACAAATCCCCAGGGACTGAAAATCTACATCCCAGAGTACTGAAGGAAGTGGCCCTGGGAATAGTGGATGCATTGGAGGTCATCTTCCAAAATTCTATAGACTCTGGAGCAGTTCCTACAGATTGGTGGCTGGCAAATGTAACCCCACTATTTAAAAAAGGAGGATGAGAAAAACAGGGAATTACTGACCAGTTAATCTTACATCAGTAGTGGGGAAAATGCTAGAGTCTATTATAAATGCGATAGCAGAACAGCTGGAGAGCAGAAACGGGATTGGGCAAAGTCAGCATGGGTTTACGAAGGGAAATCTTGCTTAACAAATCTACTGGAGGTTTTTTAGGATGTAACTGGTAGCATAGATAAGGGAGAACAAGTGGATGTGGTGTATTTGGATTTTCAGAAGGCTTTTGATGAGGTCCCACGTAAGATATTAGTGTGCACAAGTAAAGCACAGGGGATTGGGAGTAATTATTGCCATGGATTGTGAATTGGTTGACAGACAGACAGGAAACAGAGAATAGGAATACACGGGACTTTTTCCAGGTGGCAGGCAGTAACTAGTCGGGTACCGCAGGTATCAGTGCTTGGGATCCAGCTATTCACAATATATATGTATGACTTGGGTGAGGGAACTAAATGCAACATTTCCATGTTCGCAGATGACACAAAGCTGGGGGTGGGGGTGTGGGTGCGGGGGGTGGGGGGGGGGGGTGCCGGGGGGGAATGTGAGCTGGATGAGGAGGATGCAAAGAGACTCCAATGTGATTTGGACAAATTGGGTGATTGGACAAATGCATGGCAGGTGCAGTATAACATGGATAAATGTGAGGGTATCTGCTTTGGTTGTAAAAACAGAAAAGCAGATTATCTGAAGGGTGATAGATTGGGAAAGGGGGAGGTGCAATTAGACCTGGGTGTCCTTGTACACCAGTTGTTGAAATCAAGCATTCAGGTGAAGCAAGCAATAAGGAAGGCGAATGGTATGTTGGCCTTCATTGCAAGACGATTTGAGTACAGGAGCAAGGATGTCTTACTGCAGTCATACAGGGCCTTGGTGAGACCACATCTGGAGTATTGTGTGCAGTTTTGGTCTCCTTATTTGAGGAAGGATGGTCTTGCCATGGAGGGAGTGCAAAGAAGATTTACCCGGCTAATTCCTGGGATGGTAGGGTTGATGTTTGAGGAGAGATTGGCTTGACTGGGCTTATATTCACTAGAGTTTCAAAGAATGAGAGGGGATCTCATAGAAACCTATCAAATTCAGAAAGGACTATACAGCTAAAAGCAAGGAGGAGGCTCCTGATGGCTGGGGAGTTTAGAACCAGGGGTCCCAGTCTCAAGGTAGGGGGTATGCCATTTAGAACCGAGATGAGGAGAAATTTCTTCACTCAGAGGGTGGTGAACCTGTAGGAATTCTCTATCGCAGAAGGCAGTGGAGGCCAGGTCATTAAATATATTCAAGAAGGAGATTGATATATTTCTTAATGCCAAAGGGTTCAAGGGATATTGGGGAGAAAGCGGGAACATGGTACTGAATTAGACCATGAGCTTCTGTTTTGAATGGCGGAGAAGGGCCGAATGGCCTACTCCTGCTCCTATTTTCTATGCTTCTCATAGAACTGAAGACCCATTGAAGACACATGAACCCCAAGAGAGAAAAGTTCCCGATAGTGAACAAGGTTTAAGAAGAATACTGGGCCCCAACGAAAAGCAAGACGACCTACAAAAGGACTACAGTGAGCTCAAAGCACAGTGAACAAGAAACTCTTCTGATATTGCCTCAGATCTCTCTACTTTATTTTTTATTCTGCTCTTTTCTGTCTCTATTTGCATGTGCGTATCATCTATACATGCTAGCATGGGGCGGACCGTGTGTTCATAGGCAGTAACCGAATTACAGTTTAAACTTAAGTTTTAATAAATTTCACTTTTCTTCTTTAAATCTAAGAAGGCCTGGTTATGCTGGTTTCTTTGCCTTATAATTGGAGAGTGGTGAACAAGGATTCACCAAGGGTGAGTTCAAAACAGGGTATGTATAAAATCAAACTCTATTACAATAAGACCAGGTGAAGTTTGAAAAAGACCACCAGACACCTTGCTCACCTGGTCGGAACAACGTAAATGTGAGAGAAGGGTGGAAATTGGAAGCAAAGTTGATAAAGCTTTCTAGTTCAGGGTGGGAGCCGGAAATGGCACCGATACAGTCATTAATGTACTGGAAAAAGAGTTGGGGGAGGGACCGGAGTAGGACTGGAACAAGGAATGTTCGACATACTCCACAAAAAGATGGGCAAAACTAGGACCCATGCAGGTACCCATAGCAGCACCTTTTATGTGAAGGAAGTGCACAAAGTTAACATGCAGGTACAGCAGGCTATTAGGAAGGTAAATGGCATGTTGGCCTTTATTGCAAAGGGATTGGAGGACAGAATAAAGAAATCTTACTCAAATTGGACAGGACTTTGGTGAGACCGCACCAAGAATGCTACTTGCAGTTTTAGTCTCCGCATTTAAGAAAGGATATACTTGCACTGGAGGCAGTGCAGTGAAGATTTACTACATTGGTCCCTGGGATGAGGGGGTTGTCCTATGATGAGAGGCTGAGTAAATTGGGCCTAAATTCTCTGGAGTTTAGAAACATGAGAGACGATCTAACTGAGACATACAAGATTCTGAAAGGGCTTGATAGGGTAGAAGCTGAGAGATTATTCCCACTGGTCGGAGAATCTAGAACACAGTGACACGGTCTCAGGATAAGGGGTCAATCATTCAGGATTGAGATGAGGAGAAATTACTACATTCAAAGGGTTGTGAATCCTTGGAATTCTCTACCCCAGAGGATTGTGGGTGCTCCATCATTGAATGCATTTAAGGCTGCGGTAGATAGATTTTTGGTCTCACAGGGAATCAAGGGATATGGGGAACGGGCAGGAAAGTGGAATTGAAGCCCAAGATCAGCCATGATCATATTGAATGACGGAGCAGCTCGATGGGCCATATGGTCTACTTCTGCTCCTATTACATGTGTTCTTGTGTTCTTTATTGGAGTTCAAGGAGAAGTTATTATTAATATTATGAAGTTATTCTTCACGATTCCTGAGCATGTGGACAAGCGTTTTGAAAGTAGTGTGAGAAGTGGCATGGCCCAGTGATTGAAGGAGCAGGTTAAGGCTCTCAGCTCTGCTGAGGTGTGGTTTTGAGGGCCAGAAAGGCCAGAATTGGTTTGTCTTTGATCCACTTCAACAAAAATCCTTCGTTTCTCAGTAATGCCATTCGTGATATTGCTTTGGTTTGTGCACAACTCCCACAGCTGATGTGTAGCACTGTGATCACACAGTGGTTAGTACACTGAGTTGTGGCTGCATCAATGTCCGATCTCTGCTGCACATGTTAACAGAACACAGTGAAAATCAATCTATTCCAACTGGAAACAAATTGTTGCTCATGGAAAACAATTTGCTCCTTCAAATGCTCGCACTCTCACATGCCTGTGCTTGATGTTCCATAATTCAAACCCTTCTCTTCTCCCAGCTTCTCCTCCTTTCACAGTCAATATCCCTCCTTTACTTTCCTCCTTCCATTCCATTGTCGTTTTCCTGCAGCATTGCCTCATCGAACATCCATTCTCAATATTACGCCATTAGGTTTGCTCTGCTCCCACTGCTGTTCCTGGGGACACAGGTCCCATTCACACCAATGTTCATTTGAGTCTTGAATCCAGATACATTTCTATCCATGGGACTGTTTGGTGAACAAACTGTGAAAGCAGAGCCGGCCTTTAGAGGGACAGCGGCCCAGCAGCTCATGATACTTTCTTGGGGAATATTGTGATACGGGGGATACTAACTGAAAACTGGCTTCTGTTTACCTGGTAGTTGGCACTTTTCTCTAAACAGTTGAGGTGATGAGTGACGGGCAGTGCCACATAGCTGCCAATGAGGGCTCAAATGTGTCATTTTGTCAAGCTAGGTCAGTGCAGCAAGATCCAAAACATCCTGTCTTCATCTTAATCGATCTGTTGAAAGGTGTGATTGAAAGAAATGGAGAGTAAATGAACAGAATGCTCGTGACAGAAAAGGAGCAATTACAGGAGATTGGCCATGAGTCAAAGGTCTTTAAAATATCCATGTGCTGTGATCAGAAATGGCAGAATTTAAAACACGCGTGAAGGAAAGTAAAGAGTGATCTTGGATGTGAGAAGATCACAAGAAAGTTGTGTCTGAAGCTGTGTCCTTGAGGCAGGCTGCGTGTTGTCAGGAAACTGTTATAGTGAAAGCACAAACAACAACAACTTATATTTATATAGCATCTTTAACATAATAAAATATCCCATGTAGCTTAACAAGAGGGCAATAACGCAAAATTTGACACCGAGCCACATAAGGAGATTTTCGGACAGGCGAACAAAATCTCAAAAAAGAGACAGTTTTTGAGGAGTGTCTTCAAGGAGGAAAGTGAGGTCGATAGGCAGAGAGGTTTAGGAAGGGAACTCCACAGCTCAGAGCCCAGGCAGTTGAGGGCACGGCCACCGATGGTGGAGCGATTAAAATCGAGGATGCTCAAGAGGCCAGAATTAGAGGAGTGCAGATATCTCGGAGGTTTGTGGGGCTGGAGGAGATTACAGAGATAGGGAGGGTCGAGGCCATGGAGGGATTTGAAAACAAGGAGGAAAATGTTAAATCAAGATGCTGCTTGACCGGGAGCCAATGTATGTCAGCAAGACCAATTTCTGCTGATCCAGTTCTGGATGTCGGACAAGGAGTCTAACAATTTAACAAGGGTGGAAGAGTCGAGAGAGGTGATGGTGAGGGAGAGCTGGGTGTCATTAGTGTACACGTGGAAACTAACACTGTGCTTCTGGATGATGGAATGGAACATGAACACCTGAGGAACAGCGGTGCTGACTGAGCAATGTTAAAGGTCTAAAAACATGAAAGTGAATGTTACAGGAGCCTTAGCTGAAGAGAAATGAAATGGAAGTTTGTCAGTCTTAATGGTGGAAGGAATAAGCTGAGAGAAGGAGTGGGTTTGAATGTTGGAGCCTGAAGCACAGGCGTGTGAAAGTGCGAGGATGTAAAAGGAGTCAATAGGTTTTCTCCATCCAGAAGAAATACATCTTCACTTTATAAAGATTGACTATTTGTTGCCTTCTATTATCGTCGTTAGCTGGAGGAAGAGACCTCTGTTATCTCACAGGGGCCAAGGGGGCCGGAGACTTTCTGGCCGAGCGTCGTGCTGTCCGTCCGGTACCTGCGGGTCATCCTCAGCGGTACCAGAATTCTCCTCCTCCTCTACTTCTGCAATCTTTACCTGGCCAACACCCATCACACACACAACACCCCTGTACACCTGCAACTTCTCTCTCAGTCTCTCTATCTCACTCTGACACTCAGTGTGATCTGCTTTCATGCCTTTCTCTTTATGCTGTTGGTGTATAACACGGTGCAGCCTTCATGTCCTCAGCCTCTTGTTCTGCTCTGTCTGCCCAATGGCACTGCTCTGCTTCCCGTGCAGCCCATTCATCACACTGGTGCTGATTGTTAACATACTGGCTTTCCAAAAATTGAGTTCTGATTAACCACAGCTCCCTTTCCAGCTCAAATTGTTCACTGTCCTTTTTCGTCATCTCTCTCTCTTCCTCTCGCTGTTTCATTAACCCATTATTAACCACATCCCATTCACTGAGATTCTTTATCTCTCTCCTCCGGCTCCTGCTTGAATTTTGTTTTCTCAGCCTCATCTTTCCTGTGCTGCCACTGATCTGCCATCAGCCAAACTGGGCCTTTATCAAGATCCACTTACAAGTGGACCCCTGTGTCCACTGTTCTGCCTCACCTACCGGACCATCGCCCTCCAGGATAACCCGAACCCACCGACTGCTTAAGAGGTAATTTCCCTGCCACGTACTTCGTGACAAACACATCCATAGTATTTTCTGCCATTTCTTTATCTTCAGGACTCCTGGCTGGCTCGCCACTTGTAAGACCCTCTCTCTGGTCTAAAGGTTCTTGTCTTTACTCCTCATATCAATGGCACACAATGACTTGGATACTGTTTCAGTAAATGTGATACACCTTCATGAAATCTCTAAGCAATGGTACATACTCACAATGACACTGGTTGCTTCGGAATCCCGCGAGCTCGGATCAGTCTCAGGTGGTCAGTCCTTCAACAGATCTCCAGGCATGACTTCAGAATGGCTGACCAGGTCACTCTACCGACTGCAGTAACAATGTCCTTGAGGGCTGTGACTTTATACAACTTCCTGACCCTGGCCCATGGCATATCAGGTAATACTTGAAATCGGATCATCCGATTGGATTAATAATCACACCCTGGCTATTCAGGACCACCCCCCACTTGGTCATATCCCAGCAGTGGGGTAGGGGGGGTAGTGTGTCTCTGGTTACATGCCAATAGTGGGTATGATTACTGTATCCTGGAGCAGGAAGAAGGCCATTCACACATTCTCGAGTGGCCATTGTCTGTAGGCATAGTGTCTGTGGCAATTCACCACCTCAGGGACATGTCCTGACATGTCTGTGTGTGTTTTTTTATTTATTCATGGGATTTAGGAGCCGCTGGCTCGGCCAGCATTTATTGCCCTTCTCTAATTTCCCTTGAGAAGGTGGTGGTGAGCTGCCTTCCTGAACCTCTGCAGTCCATTTGGGTTGGTATACCCACAGTGCTGTGAGGAAGGCAGTTCCAGGATTTTGACCCAGCGACAGTGAAGGAAAGGCGATATAGTTCCAAGTCAGGATGGTGTGTGGCTTGGAGGGAAAATTTCAGGTGGTGGTGTTCCCACGTATCTGCTGCCCTTGTCCTTCTGGGAGGTCAAGGTCATGGGTTTGGAAGGTGCTGTTTGAGAAGCAGGTACAGCAAGTAATTAGGAAGGCAAATGGAATTTTGTCCTTCATTGCTAAAGGGATTGAGTTTAAAAGCAGAGAGGTTATGTTACAGCTGTATAAGGTACTGGTGAGGCCGCACCTGGAGTACTGTGTGCAGTTTTGGTCTCCTTACGTGAGAAGGGATGTACTGGCACTGGAGAGGGTGCAGAGGAAGTTCACTAGGTTGATTCCGGAGTTGAGGGGGTTGGCTTATGAGGAGAGACTGAGTAGATTGGGATTATATTCATTGGAATACAGAAGAATGAGGGGGGATCTTATAGAAACATATAAAATTATGAAGGGAATAGATAAGATACAAGTAGAGTGGATGTTTCCACTGGCAGGTGAAACTAGGACAAGAGGGCATAGCCGCAAGATTAGAGGGTGCAGATTTAGGACTGAATTAAGAAGGAACTTCTTCACCCAGAGGGTTGTTAATCTATGGAATTCCTTGCCCAGTGAAGTAGTTGACACTTCTAAAGTTAACATTTTTGAAGCTAAGGTAGATATCTTTTTGAACAATAAAGGAATTAAGGGATACGGTGAGAAAGCGGGTAAGTGGATCTGAGTCCACGAAAAGATCAGCCATGATCTTATTGAATGGCGGAGCAGGCTCGAGGGGCCAGACGGCCTACTCCTGCTCCGAGTTCTTAAGATCTTATGATCTTATGATCTAAGCCTTGTTGCGTTGCTGCAGTGCATCGTGTAGATAGTACCCAATGTTGCCACTGTGCGTCGGTGGTGGAGGGTGTGAATGTCTTTAGATGGGGTACCAATCAAGTGGGCTGCTTTGTCCTGTATAGTGATGAGCTTCTTGAGTGTTGTTGGAGCATCACCCATCCAGGAAAGTGGGGTGTTTTTCATTACATTCTTGACTTGTGCCTTGTAGATGGTGGACAGGCTTTGGGGAATCAGGAGGTGAGTTACTCACTGCAGGATTCCGAGCCTCTGACCTGCTCTTGTAGCCGTGGTATTTATATTGCTACTCCAGTTATGTTTTTGGTCAAAGGTAACCCCCCTGCCCCCCCACCCCCCGCCAGGATGTTGATAGTGGGGCATTCAGCGATCATAATGCCATTGAATGTCAAGGGGAAATGGGTAGATTCTATCTTTTTGAAGATGATCATTGTCTGGCACTTGTATGGTGTGAATGTTACTTGTCACTTATCAGCCCAAGCCTCGATATTGTCCAAGACTTGTTGCATTTCTACACGGACTGCTTCAGTATCTGAGGAGTTGTGAATGGTGCTGAACATTGTGCAACCTGTCTGTTTTAGTTAAAACTGTCCCAGTAATAATGTCTTCAGTCAGAATTCCCCCTTCAGAGCTCCATATTCCTACAAACATGTGATAAACTCTGCCCACAGGACTCCACCACAGCCAGCTTACATTCATTAATATGAAAGAAATAAAAGCACGGTTTACATGAAAAAGAGTGATTAATACAATTCAGGTAAATAATGCATTGGCTTACACATGTCACAAAAATGCCAGGCAATGACCATTTCCAACAAAAGAGAATCGAACCATCTCAGCTTGAGATTTAACATCATTACCATTGCTGAATTTCCCACCATCAACATCCTGGGGGTGGGGGAGGGGAGCGGACACCATTGATCAGAAACGTAACGGGACCAGTCATATAAATACTGTGGCTACAAGAGCAGGTCAGAGGCTGGAATTCTGTGGTGAGTAACTCACCTCCTTACTCCCCAAAGCCTGTCCACGATTGACAAGCACATGTCAGGAGTGTGTTGGAACACTCAGCACTTGCCTGAATGAGCACAGCTGCAACAACACTCAAGATGCTTGATACTATCCAAGACAAAACAATCAGCTTGATCAACACCCCATCCACCACATTAAACATTCACTGCCTCCACCACCATTGCACAGTAACAGTATTGTGTACCCTCTAAAAGATGCACTGCAGCAACTTGCCAAGGCTCCTTCGACAGCACTTTCCAAATACACAACCTCTACCACCTTGAAGAACAAGGGCAGCAGGCACATGGAATACCATCACCTGCAAGTTCCCCTCCAAGTCTCACACCATCCTGACTTGGAACCATATCACGATTCATTCATTGTTACTGGGTCAGAATTCTGGATCTCACTTCCTTACAACAGTCAAGGAGTTGCTACACCACATGGACTGCAACGGTTCAAGAGGGCAACTCACCACCACCTTCTCAATGGTAATTAAGGATGGGCAATAATGGCTGGCCTTGCCATTGATGATCCCATGAAGAAAAACGAAGTATTCATAGAAAGCAAAATTTATTCATTATTTCTCATGAACGAGCCAACATTAACTGGAATTCTCAAGGTGTGATTGTACTGACTTTTACGAAGTCAGCATAATCCTGAGAAATGACTTCATATCACAAGCTCCCTTCCTGATTCAATATCTAGAATTTTATTTGGAAGTCTGGCCATACAGTCTATATGCAGGCTGTAATCCATATATAGGCAATAATCTGACTCTCAAATAGCTTCTGGGTTTCACTTGCTATACCTGTCTCCGAACTCGACAACAGTTCATGATGCTCTGTGCTGACTCCACCCTGTCTCCATCATCGTTATCCCCTCACAGGACCTCTGTCTTTAACTCTGGACCCTTTCCTGTTATCTTCCGTTTCTCGTCTATTGGCAGGTACTTATGTTCCCTAATTTTTATCTAAACAGATCCATGTAACTTGAGGCTTCCCTGATTCCATTCGAATGTGTATTTTAGCTGCCACTCTGGAGCCGAGTCCATCACTCTTTGTTCTTTCTTTTTAACTTCTTTTCTTTTTACCCCTCCAAGATGCCTCTCTTCTACCGTCCTGCCTACTTTCACTTCTCCCCTCTCAGGTACTCTCAATTACCTACCCAAACCTTTCAGTACTCCTCGATCATCCTGCTCTCATGTCACTGTCCCAGCTTGGGCTCCATCTGAGATGGGCATTAAACCCCTTCAATTTATCATATCTTACACCCCTGTCTCCTCCACCCTCACCTCCAACAATAAATGCGAGGTAGTGAGATTGAGACCATCTGATCAGCTGTCTCTGCCATGTTCCTCCTTTCCACTAACCCACCAGGACAAACTTCCTCTAAACTCCCCACTGCCTTAGCTCTGAACAACTCACATCTTTCTCTGGTTCTCTCCTATCTCCCCTCGTTCCCTTTCTGAGTTCATCTTGTCCATGAGACCCACCTCCTGCTCCCTTGACCCTATTCCAATAAACTGCTGACCAGCCAATAACCGCTCCTGGTCCCATGTTCAACAATATCGTTAACGATTCCCTCTCTCCTTCAAATCTGCAGTTTCATCCCTTTCCTCAAAAAATAACCCTCACCCCACTGTCCTTGCAAACTACCACCCCATATCCAACCTCCTTTCCTCTCCAAAGTACTTGAAGGATTGTCATCTCCCAAATCCGTGCCCATCTTTCCGGAACTCCATGTTTGAATCCCACCAATCAGGCCTCCTCCCCTGCCATAGTATCAACTCAACTCTTGTCAAAGTTACAAGTGACATCCTATGTGACTGTGACAAAGATTTTCTATCTCTAATTGTCCTTTTCTACTGTCTGAAGCCTTTGACACAGTTGACCACAGCATCCTCCTCCAACACCTCCCCACTGTCATCAGAACTGGGAAAAGTTAGAAATGTAATAGGTTTTTAGCAGGTGAAACGGGGAAGGTTGAAAAGAAACAAAATAGATGGTCTGTGATAATGTGGAAGACAGGAGAGATTAAATGACAAAAGAGTTGGTGGAGCAGGGCCAAAGGGAGTTGTCATGGGACCAGTAAAGAAACAAAAGATCTGTCTGAACGAGTTGTGAATGATAGAATGATGAACAGCTGCTGTCAGAAAGCAAAAACAAGACATTTACAACAGGAAGGCCAAAACATGCAAAGAAAAGAAAAAAGAAAAGGGGCAGAGATTATGGTCTGAAATTGTTGAACTCATTGTTGAGTCTGCAAGGCTGTAAAGTGCCTAATCAAAAGATGAGATACTGTTCCTCGAGCTTTCATTGAGTTTCATTGGAACACTGCAGTAGGCCAAGGACAGAGAGGTCAGTGTGAGAGCAAGATGGAGAATTAAAATGGCAGCCGACCGGAAGCTCGGGGTCACACTTGCAGACAGAATGGAGGTGTCCTGCAAAACGATCACCCAACCTATGTTCAGTCTCCCCAATGTAGAGCAGACCACATTGTGAGCAGTGAACACAGTGTAGTAAATTGAAATAAGTACACATAAATCACTGTCTCGCCTGGAAGGAGTGTTATGCGATCTTGGACGGTGAGGAGAGAGGAGGTAAAATGGCAGATTTTACATCTCCTGTGCTTGCATAGAAAGGTGCTGTGTGAAAGGGAGGTGGTGTTGGGGGTGATTGAGGAGCGGAGCAGAGTGTAGTGGGAAAAACAGTCCCCTCGGAATGCTGAAAGGGGAAAGTAAGATATCATTGGTAGTGGCATCACGCTGAACCTGGCAAAAACGGTTAAGGGTAATCCATTGAATACAGAGGCTGGTAGGGTGGAAGGTGAGGACAGAGGGAACCCTATCATGTCTCTGGGAAGGAGGGGAAGGACTGACAGAAGAAGTGCTGGAAGTGGGACAGACACGGTTGAGGCTCCGGTTATTCATGGTGGGGAAATCCTTGGTTAAGGAGAAAATGAAGACATATCAGAAGCACTGGAAGGTTATGTCATCAGAACAGATGCAATGGAGATGGTGTGCTGTGAGAATAGAATGGATTCCTGACAGGAAGCAGGGTGTGAGCAAGTGCAGTTGATGTAGGTGTGGGAGTCACTGAGCTTCAGATAAATATTTGTTAAAAGCCTCTACCCAGAAATGGAGACAGAGAAGTCAAGGAAGGGAAGGGAAGAGTCAGAGATGGATCATGTGAAGGTGAAAGAAAGCTGGAACTTCGAAGCAAAGTTGATGATGTTTTGCAGTTCAGGATGAGAGCAGGAACCGTCACTGATACAATCATCAATGTACCAGAAAAAGAGGTGAGCGAGAGGGCCCGAGTCAGACTGGAACAAGGAATAAAAACAGAAAGTGCTGGAAATACTCACCAGGTCAGCAGAATCTGTGGAGATAGAGACAGACTTAATGTTTCAGGTCTGTGACCTTTCATCAGAACAAGGATTGTTGCACATATCCCACAAAAAAGCAGCATAGCTAGGACCCATGGCTGTTTGCACCTCTGTGACACCACCCAACTTAGCCCCTGCCTCAGCTCATCTGAAACCTTCATTCATGCCTTTGTTACCTCTCGAACTGATCATTCCAAAACATTCCTGACAGGTCTTCCACATTCTATTCTCCTTAAACTTGAGGTCATCCAAAACCCTGTTGCCTGTGTCCGAACCTGCACCAAGTCCTGTTCCCCGATCACCCCCGTTCTCACTGATCTACATTGACTCCCTCTCAAGCAATATTTTGATTTTAAAATCCTCATCCTTGCTTTCAAATCCCTCCATTGCCTCACCACTCCCTATCTCTGTAATCTTCACCAGCCCATAAACCCTCCAAGATACCTCTGCACTTCTAATTCTGGCCTTTTGAACATTCCCAATTTTAATAGCTCCACCATTGATGGACATGCATTCAGCTGCTTAGGCCCTAAAATGTGGAATTCCCTCTCTTAATCTCTCCGCCTCTCCACCTCACTTTCCTCCTTTAAAACAATCCTTAAAGCCTTGCACTTTGTCCAAGTTTTTTGTCATCTGACCTCATATCTCCTTATGTAGTTCGGTGTCAAATGTGGTTTTAAAATGCTCAGGTGCAAAGCCTTAGGATGTTTTTATTATGTTGAAGGTACTATACAAATGCAAATAGGAGCTGTTTCGATAGTCATTTTATCATTCCACGCTGAAGAAGTCTGTGCCATCTTTTTGAAAGAGAGATTCAATTATTATGGGGCGGCACAGTGACGCAGTGGTTAGCACCATAGCTCCAGTGACCCAGGTTTGGTTCTGGGTACTGCCTGTGCGGAATTTGCAAGTTCTCCCTGTGACCGCGTGTGTTTCTGCCGGGTGCTCCAGTTTCCTCCCACAGCCAAAGACTTGCAGGTTGACAGGTAAGTTGGCCATTGTAAATTGCCCCTAGTGTAGGGAGGAGAATTGAGGGAAGGTAGGGTATATGGGATGAATGTAGGATTAGTATAAATGGGTGGTTGATGGTCGGCACAGACTCGGTGGGCCAAAGGGCCTGTTTCAGTGCTGTATCACTCTGTTACCTCTCTGCTGCTATTTCCCCATCGTCATGCAAATACCTCCTTTTCAATATATATCCACTTCCTTTGGAAAGTTACGATGGGATCTGCTTCCTACTTTCTCAGATACTGCAGTCCAACTCACAACAAATCACAGCATAAAATTTCTCCCCTTTTCCTCGCTGGATTGTTTGCCAATTGTTCTAAATCTGTGTCATTTGGTTATTGACCCTCCTGCCAGTGGAAACAGTTTCTCCCTCTCGATTCTTTCACAATCCCTCATGATTGTGAGCATCTCTGTTAAATCGACACTAACTAGTCTCTGTTCCATGGAGAATCATCCCAGTTTCTCTCCTCTATTCACATAACTCAGATCCGAGGTCAAAATTCAGGAATTAGGTCTTTGTTTGGTGGGGATTCCTTGGAATGTGACTCTGCCTCTTGAAGTGTGAGAATATGTATAAAGAACAAAGAATAAAGAAAATTACAGCACAGGAACAGGCCCTTCGGCCCTCCAAGCCTGCGCCGATCCAGATCCTCTATCTAAACATGTCGCCTATTTTCTTAGGGTCTGTATCTCTTTGCTTCCTGCCCATTCATGTATCTGTCTAGACACATCTTAAAAGACGCTATCGTGCCCGCGTCTACCACCTCCGCTGGCAACGCGTTCCAGGCACCCATCACCCTCTGCGTAAAGAACTTTCCACGCATATCCCCCCTAAACTTTTCCCCTCTCACTTTGAACTCGTGACCCCTCGTAATTGAATCCCCCACTCTGGGAAAAAGCCTCTTGCTATCCACCCTGTCTATACCTCTCATGATTTTGTACACCTCAATCAGGTCCCCCCTCAACCTCCGTCTTTCTAATGAAAATAATCCTAATCTACTCAACCTCTCTTCATAGCAAGCGCCCTCCATACCAGGCAACATCCTGGTGAACCTCCTCTGCACCCTCTCCAAAGCATCTACATCCTTTTGGTAATGTGGCGACCAGAACTGCACGCAGTATTCCAAATGTGGCCGAACCAAAGTCCTATACAACTGTAACATGACCTGCCAACTCTTGTACTCAATACCCCGTCCGATGAAGGAAAGCATGCCGTATGCCTTCTTGACCACTCTATTGACCTGCGTTGCCACCTTCAGGGAACAATGGACCTGAACACCCAAATCTCTCTGTACATCAATTTTCCCCAGGACTTTTCCATTTACTGTCTAGTTCACTCTTGAATTGGATCTTCCAAAATGCATCACCTCGCATTTGCCCTGATTGAACTCCATCTGCCATTTCTCTGGCCAACTCTCCAATCTATCTATATTCTGCTGTATTCTCTGACAGTACCCTTCACTATCTGCTACTCCACCAATCTTAGTGTCGTCTGCAAACTTGCTAATCAGACCACCTATACTTTCCTCCAAATCATTTATGTATATCACAAACAACAGTGGTTCCAGCACGGATCCTTGTGGAACACCACTGGTCACACGTCTCCATTTTGAGAAACTCCCTTCCACTGCTCCTCTCTGTCTGCTTTTGCCCAGCCAGTTCTTTATCCATCTAGCTAGTACACCCTGGACCCCATGCGACTTCACTTTCTCCATCAGCCTACTATGGTGAACCTTATCAAATGCCTTACTGAAGTCCATGTATATGACATCTACAGTCCTTCTCTCATCAATCAACTTTGTCACTTCCTCAAAGAATTCTATTAGTTTAGTTTAGTTTAGTTTAGAGATACAGCACTGAAACAGGCCCTTCGGCCCACCGAGTCTGTGCCGACCATCAACCACCCATTTATACTAATCCTACACTAATCCCATATTCCTACCACATCCCCACCTGTCCCTATATTTCCCTACCACCTACCTAAACTAGGGGCAATTTATAATGGCCAATTAACCTATCAACCTGCAAGTCTTTGACATGTGGGAGGAAACCGGAGCACCCGAAGGAAACCCACGCAGACACAGGGAGAACTTGCAAACTCCACACAGGTAGTACCCAGAATTGAACCCGGGTCGCTGGAGCTGTGAGGCTGCGGTGCTAACCACTGCGCCACTGTGCCGTCCCTTGAGTTGGAAAGACATGACCTTCCCTGCACAAAACCGTGTTGCCTATCACTGATAAGCCCATTTTCTTCCAAATGGGAATAGATCCTATACCTCAGTATCTTCTCCAGCAGCTTCCCTACCACTGACGTCAGGCTCACCGGTCTATAATTACCTGGATTATGCCTGCTACCCTTCTTAAACAAGGGGACAACATTAGCAATTCTCCAATCCTCCGGGACCTCACCCGTGTTTAAGTATGCTGCAAGGATATCTGTTGAGGCCCCAGCTATTTCCTCTCTCGCTTCCCACAGTAACCTGGGATAGATCCCATCCGGACCTGGGGACTTGTCCACCTTAATGCCTTTTAGAATACCTAGCACTTCCTCCCTCCTTATGCCGACTTGACCTAGAGTAATCAAACATCTGTCCCTAACCTCAACATCCGTCATGTCCCTCTCCTCGGTGAATACCGATGCAAAGTACTCGTTTAGAATCTCACCCATTTTCTCTGACTCCACGCATAACTTTCCTCCTTTGTCCTTGAGTGGGCCAATCCTTTCTCTAGTTGCCCTCTTGCTCCTTATATATGAATAAAAGGCTTTGGGATTTTCCTTAACCCTCTTTGCTAAAGATTTCTCATGACCCCTTTTCGCCCTCTTAATTCCTCGTTTCAGATTGGTCCTACATTCCCGATATTCTTTCAAAGCTTTGTCTTTCTTCAGCCTCCGAGACCTTATGTATGCTTCCTTTTTCCTCTTAGCCAATCTCACTATTTCACCTGTCATCCATGGTTCCCTAATCTTGCCATTTCTATCCCTCATTTTCACAGGAACATGTCTCTCCTGCACGCTAATCAACCTCTCTTTAAAAGCCTCCCACATATCAAATGTGGATTTACCTTCAAACAGCTGCTCCCAATCTACATTCCCCAGCTCCTGCCGAATTTTGGTATAGTTGGCCTTCCCCCAATTTAGCACTCTTCCTTTAGGACCACTCTCGTCTTTGTCCATGAGTATTCTAAAACTTACGGAATTGTGATCACTATTCCCAAAGTAGTCCCCTACTGAAACTTCAACCACCTGGCCGGGCTCATTCCCCAACACCAGGTCCAGTATGGCCCCTTCCCGAGTTGGACTATTTACATACTGCTCTAGAAAACCCTCCTGGATGCTCCTTACAAATTCTGCTCCATCTCGACCTCGAACACTAAGTGAATCCCAGTCAATGTTGGGAAAATTAAAATCTCCTATCACCACCACCCTGTTGCTCCTACATCTTTTCATAATCTGTTTACATATTTGTACCTCTATCTCACACTCGCTGTTGGGAGGCCTGTCGTACAGCCCCAACATTGTTACCGCACCCTTCCTATTTCTGAGTTCTGCCCATATTGCCTCACTGCTCGAGTCCTCCATAGTGCCCTCCTTCAGCACAGCTGTGATATCCTTTTTGACCAGTAATGCAACTCCTCCACCCCTTTTACCTCCCTCTCTATCCCGCCTGAAGCATCGATATCCTGGGATATTTGGTTGCCAAACATGCCCTTCCCTCAACCAAGTCTCAGTAATAGCAATAACATCATACTCCCAGGTACTAATCCAAGCCCTAAGTTCATCTGCCTTACCTACTACACTTCTTGCATTAAAACAAATGCACCTCAGACCACCAGTCCCTTTGCATTCATCATCTGCTCCCGGTCTACTCTTTCCCTTACTCACGCTGACTTCATTATCTAGTTCCTTACAGGCTTTAGTTACTACCTCCTTACTGTCCACTGACCTCCTCATTTGGTTCCCATCCCCCTGCCACATTAGTTTAAACCCTCCCCAACAGCGTTAGCAAAAGCACCCCCAAGGACATTGGTTCCAGTCCGGCCCAGGTGTAGACCGTCCAATTTGTAATAGTCCCACTTCCCCCAGAACCGGTCCCAATGTCCCAAAAATGTGAACCCCTCCCTCCTGCAACATCTCTCAAGCCACGCATTCATCCTGACTATTCTTTTATTTCTACTCTGACTATCACGTGGCACTGGTAGCAATCCTGAGATTACTACCTCTGAGGTCCTACTTTTTAACTTGGCTCCTAACTCCCTCAATTCTGCTTGTCGGACCTCATCCCGTTTTTTCCCTATATCATTGGTGCCTATGTGCACAACGACAACTGGCTGTTCACCCTCCCCTTTCAGAATGTTCTGCAACCGATCTGAGACATCCCTGACCCGTGCACCTGGGAGGCAACATACCATTCGGGAGTCTCATTTTCGACCACAGAACCACCTATCTACTCCCCTTACAATCGAATCCCCGATGACTATAGCCCTTCCACTCTTTTTCCCGCCCTTCCAAACAGCAGAGCCAGCCATGGTGCCATGAACCTGGCTACTGCTGCCTTCCCCTGGTGAGCCATCTCCCTCAACAGTATCCAAAACGGTATACCTGTTTTGGAGGGAGATGACCGCAGGGGACACCTGCACTGCCTTCCTGCTCTTTCTCTGCCTTTTGGTCACCCATTCCCTTTCTCCCTCAGCAATCCTAATCTGCGGTGTGACCAATTCACTAAACGTGCTATCCACAACCTCCTCAGCATCGCGGATGCTCCAAAGTGAGTCCATCAGCAGCTCCAGAGCCGTCATGCGGTCTAACAAGAGCTGCAGCTGGACACACTTCCAGCACGTGAAGGAATCAGGGACATCAGCCGTGTCCCTGAGCTCCCACATTGAGCATGAGGAGCATAACATGGGTCTGAGATCTCCTGCCATTTTTAATCTTAAGCTTAACTTAGATAAATGAAAAAGGAACGAAAAGTTTTTACTAATCACACGAAAAAAAAATATAGAATAAGCCTTACCTTATCTACACACCACCGAGTCCTTTTTGTTTGGTTAGAGGAGGAGGGCGGGTGGGAGACACTACAGGTGTAGTGCCTCGGGTTCAGCCGCTGCCCAAATATATAGGACTTACGTACCCAGCTGCCACCTCGCTCTCCCTGTCGCCGCTGCAAAAAGAAACTGCCAAAACAAAAAGGTAAGTTTATATAAGTTGTAAACTCACTTACCCAGCTGCCACATCGCTCTCCCTGTCGCTGCTGCGAAACGAAACTGCCAAAGCAAAAAGGTAAGTTTATATAAGTTGTAAATAACTTTATATAAGAAATACTTGAGAGTGAATTTGTTCATTCGTGGGACGTGGGCATCACTGGCGATGCCAGCATTTATTGCCAAACACTAATTGCCCTTGAGAAGGTGGTGGGGAGCTGCCTTCTTGAACCATTGCACTCATTGGGCTGGATGTACACCAACAGTGCTTGAAGTTTGATACAACTGAGTGTCTTTCTAGGCCATTTCCAGAGGGCTGAAAAGAGTCAACCACATTGCTGTGGGGATGGAGTCACATGTAGGCCAGACCAGGTAAGGCCAGCAGATTTTCTTCCCAAAATGACATTAGTGAACCAAGCGGGTTTCTATGACAATCGACATGGTTTCATGCTCACCATTAGACTAGCTTTTTAATTCCAGATTTATTAATTGAATTCAAGTTTCATTACATGCTGTTATGGGATTTAAACCCATGTTCCCACAGCATTAGCCTGGGCTCTGAATTACTAGTCTAGTGACATTACCATATCACCACCACCTCCTGGAGTCTTAAGGGCGATGGAAAAAGAATGATATGTGAGCTGGATCTCCAGAAATAAGCAAAGAATATTCTCAGGGGCTGTACCACATGGTCTGGTCTCACTGGCTGAGTTTAAAGTCCACCCTGTGAATTGGATAGAAATTCTCTGGAATTACAGAACACATTATATCACAGAAATATCGGGAAACCTGTAAATAAATCTGTTCTCACTGCACCCAATGCTGTCAGACTGTGGATTTCACCCAGTCTGTTCTTCCCTGGACTCTGGGGAGATTCACTTTCCATTGTGCAATATCTGGCTAAATATAATTTATGATATTGCAATGTGTTGTGGAAAAGAGATTAATTGAATCTTTTTGTTCAGTCACTGTAAGTAATGTCAGTCTCCTTGCCTCATAATTATGTCAATGGGGATTTCTCCTGCCTTACATAAGGGTCTTCGCTCAGTGACAGAGTCAGTAAGAGTTTGGTCTCCAGCACAAACCGGGATCAATGTTCTGCAGAAATGGAAAGAGTGAATCGGATTTATACACTTGAAGATTTGGTCTTTAAGATTCTTCTGGATTTCGGGGATATTTATTTTCTCACCCTCGCCGTTATTGGTGTCCCTGGTAAGTTTTATGCCCAGGTATTAATACTGTACCTGCATTAACTCTGCTCCTGATTGTCAGTTGGTGTTGGGTTCCTTGGAAGTAACCATATCTTTATTTCAATATGTCGATGATATTTAACTGTAAACACTGCCTTCATTATTCAAGTTTCCTTATCCAACAATTGTATGTATTCAGTTTATACTGCTTGCTGTGTGATTGAAAGTACATTGTTCCATCGATAATGTTACTGGATGATTTATTTGATGAACAGTCTGCTCTCTGCATTGAGTCCTGGGAGTAGATTTTATTCTTTACCATCTGGGTGTTAAACAGCGCCTGAAGGGGGCGATGGAATAAAAAGTGATGAAGAAAGATTGCACGTCCTTTACAGAAGCAGCCTGATATTCATTACAATAAAAGCAAAATACTGCGGATGCTGGAAATCTGAAATAAAAACAAGAAATGCTGGAACCACTCTGCAGGTCTGGCAGCATCTGTGGAAAGAGAAGCAGAGTTAACGTTTCGGGCCAGTGACCCTTCTTCGGAACTGACAAGTATTAAAAATGTCACATGTTACAAGCAAGTGAGGTGGGGGTGAGGCAAGAGATAACAAAGGAGAAGGTGTAGATTGGACAAGGCCACATAGCTGACCAAAAGGTCATGGAGCAAAGGCAAACAATATGTTAACGGTGTGTTGAAAGACAAAGCATCAGTACCGAAAAGGTGTTAACGGACTGAATATTGAACAGCAGCAAGTGCAAACATGAAAAAATGTTTCATGATATTCATTACATTGAGTTTAAGAGGAGGATAATCAGGCGGGTTTTATTCCTGATGAAGGGTCTGTTCCTCCACCCTGATTATCATTGTGCACGCCGGGCAGGAGCTGCTTAATTGATATATGGTGTTGACGTGGCTTTCAGGATCATTTAAGGTTTGCATGATAAGATTAATGATATAACGTTGTAATTGGTGATAAATCATTCCAACTGATTTTACTTTCAACTGATTGTCAATGGAATAATGTGTGAAGTCGATTCCTTTCTCATTTTTTGATTCATATTCCCTTGAGTAAGTAGAAATCTATTCTGTTTTCACTAACAGGTGGAAAGTGCCTGATTAATATTGTCCCACTTCCATCCTGATACATTCTCAAACCCGAGGGAGCAGATCTCAGCATCAGTTACAGCATCAACCCCTTGGTAGTGACTGTTCATCAAAACCGGAGCTTAGAAGATTGGCAGCAGAGAGAGAGTGAGAGCAGAGTGAGGGGGACCAAGACCAGCAAGGGGCGGGGGGTGGGGGTGGTGCCGTACTGGTTTGAATTAGGAGCTGGAAAATTAACTAAGTGTTGTAATACGAGTATAAACACAAAGCAGGACCAGAGGTATTAATTACAATTGATAGTTAAAACAGGCTACTAAATAGTTTGTTCAAAAAGGGAATAGCGGGTTTTTGTTTAGATCATGGATGGGCAGCTGTGACCTATTGCTTGCAATTCCTGTTCCATGTGGGAACTTCAGGACACTTCATGAGTCTTTGGCAACCATGTCTATAGCTTCAGATCGAGCTTATGATTTCCGAGCTTGAGGGACAGCTGGAATCACTGCGGAACATCAGGGAGCAGGAGAGTTTCCTGGATTGTATGCTCCAGAAACTGGTCACCCCACAGGCAGTAGGAGTTCAGGGTGGGTGGCCATCCAGAAGGTTAGGAAGTGGCAAAACATGCAGGAGTCTTCGTGGTGTGTGCTACTCACAAACCAGCTTTGGAGACTGCTGGGAGTGACGACACCTTGAAGGAGGCACCAATGGGCATGGGACTGTACAGGAGGGAGCAGCAAAGGGCAGAAATGAAGTTGTTATTGGGGATTCCATAGTCAGGAGGTCAGACAAGCATTTCTTTAAATGTTATCGAGAGTTCCGCCCCCCTGTGTATTGCCACCCTGGTGCCAGAGTAAACTATATCTTGGAGAGGGTGCAGGATATTCTGAAGGGGAAGGGAATGAGCCAGAAGTAGCAATACACATTGATAGCAACAACATAGAAAAGGCTGGTATTGAGGTCCTGTGGTCAGAGTTTCAGGAGCTATTCCAGCTGGAAAACTTTCAAATCCTGCCCGGTGACTGACCACATTTGCATACTGCAGCTACAACCAGAAAACCTTTGAAGAAAATCATCTGCATCGCTATCTCCAAGAGACTCACCAAACCAGTCACCTACCTCTTCAAACTAAAAGCCTCAGGACCACCAAATTCAGCTTGAAGCCAGCTGAATTATCAAACATCACAGATTGCATACGCCTTTTTTCTCTGGACTCTAACTTAACCAATCTACCTTTCCCCACTCTGTCACCTAACTATGTGTGTGAAAACCTCGAGTGGGTGCGTGCAAGTGTGTGTGTGTGAGTGAAAGTTGGTGCATTGCTTATTATTTTATTAGTTCAGTTTAGGTACAATAATGTTAACCTTTTTCTTTGTGAACTCAAGAAAAACTCTCCAGTTGGTTCTTGTTATGATCACAGCAAGTAAGGAATCAAACACCTACTGAATTGGCCATTACATCCACTTTAAAAAAGAATTAAACCCATTGTGGTCAAACAAGGAGAGGGAAAAGAGGGAAGCTTTTCGACCCCTCCTCACTTGACTGTAACAGAAATTTGGGGACTCACATCTGGGATTAAACAAAAAGACAAACAGGCAATTGGAAGCAGGAAACAAAATTGATCCCTATCAATAATTTCAAAACTTCATTACAGGTTTTCTGTGCTCGAATAGTCAAATGTCCACATTCGAGGGCAGTACCTTCCCAGAATAAAAGAAGGTGTATGATGCATGTCAGGTGAATTCTTCAAGTGAGAACCAGGCCAAATACAATCAGTTGAGACGGAGGTGAAGAGGAAAATAAGACTGGCAAAGAGAATGACAGTCAACATAAAAGAGGACCCAAACATTTTCCACCAGCATGTAAGCTGATTTTAAGAGGTGGAATGGGGCCTATTAGGGACAAAGAGGGTAATGTATGTTTAGAGGTGCAGGGCAAGGCTTATATACTTAATGAGTACTTTGTATCAGGGATCACTAAGGAAGTGAAATCTGACAAAATACAGGGAGAAGGGGAGAGAGTAGAGGATAAAAAATGAGGCAGGGGAGGCAGTAAAAAGGCTGACTATGCTTGTTTAGATAAGTCAGGATGGCTTGCATCCCAGGCTGCAAATAAATTTGGAGATGGAGCTAACGGAAGAGCTGGAGAGTGATAAATGTGACATCCTTATTTAAGAAAGGGTATAAGCTGAGTCCAAGCAACTACAGGCCAGTTAGTTTAGCACCAGGATAAGGAATTAGAAACAATAATGAGGAAAAATTCAACAGACACCTGGAGAGATTTGAATTTATTAAGGAAAGCCATCATGGATTTGTAAAAGGGAAACTTGAACAACAAAATTGAATTTTTGACGAAGTGACAGAAAAGGTTGATTAAAAGAATGTGGTGAATGTTGCTTATATGGATTTTAAGAAAGTATTTGATAAGGTACCACATAAAAGGCTGGCTAATAAAATTGAGGCTCATGGAATAGTCAGTGTCCAATTGGATAAAAAATTGGCTTAAAGACAGAACACAGCCGGTCATAGTAAATTGCTGTATTCGCACCTATTCAGTGTATTCACACCTAATCTGTCCTAATGCTTTGTCTTTCAACACACCATTAACATATTGTTTGCCTTTTCTCCGTGACCTTTTGGTCAGCTATGTGGCCTGGTCCAATCTGCACCTTCTCCTTTGTTATCTCTTGCCCCACCCCCACCTCACTTGTTTATAATCTGTGACTTTTCTAATATTTGTCAGTTCCGAACAAGGGTCACTGACCCGAAACGTTAACTCTGCTTCTCTTTCCACAGATGCTGCCAGACCTGCTGAGTGATTCCAGCATTTCTTGTTTTTGTCATAGTAAATTGCTGTTGTTCAAACTGGAGGATTATAGACAGTGGTGTTCCCGAAGTGTCAGTGCTCGGCCACTGGAGTTCCTGCTGTCTATAAATGACTTGGATCTTGGAAAACAGAGTAGAATCTCAAAATCTGCAGATGAAACGAAACTTGGAGGTGTGGTAAACAGTGAGGATGACATGAACCACCTGCAGCAGGACATAGATAGGCTAGCAGAAAGGGCAGACAGACGGCAGATCGATTTTAATATTGACAAGTGTGAGGTGATGCATTTTGTCAGAATGAACAGAGAGAGGCAATATTGTCTTAATGTCACAGTTCTAAGGAGTGTGGAGGAACAGTGGGACCTGGGGGTACATGTGAATTGATGTTTGAAGGTGGGAGGGCATATTGAGAGTGATCAGTCACACTGATGGAATCTTGGTTTTGCCATAAGAGTTTTGATTTTTCAAAAAAAAAACTTGAGATCTGTGTGCCTTTAAGACCTGTTGCAATTTTCTGTGAACAGTGACTGGAGGGATTGTGGTATTTGAAAGTCCAGGCTGCAGGGCAATGTGTTTCCAAGCAACAGGAATATTTTATGATGGTCTTGTGACTCCTATTGAAAAGGCTTTCAGTTTCATTTTGGCAGTGTGAAAAAAAAACAGGGGAGCTGTGAGCAGCTAATAGTTACTGCTGGAAACTGGCCAGGAATACAGCCCTGAGAAAACGTTCTCTTCAAGAATAATTCCTGTATCAAGTAAAACGTTAATCTCTTCATGAAGTCAAAAGAACTTTGAAGGAGTTGCAAAAATCTAATGTATGGGAGCACAAACCCTTGTTGCTATTTATGCCTGAATAGAGAGGTAGAGAATCAGAAATAAAAAGGATTTGCTACACTCTGTGGAGAAACCCTGCTTTGGTGAAAGGAAGCCTGAATTTTGAGTGGGGTAAGTTTCTGCTGCCTCCAGACTAAGTTACTTAGTTGTTGTGTTCTGTGGGGAAGGCCTGTTGACTTTTGTATTTTTGGAAGTTCCTAAAATCTCAAGAAAGTTTCTACTGTTAGAGTCATAGAGAGATACAGCATCAAAACAGGCCCTTCAGCCCAACGAGTCTGCGCCAACGAACAACCACCCATTTATACTAATCCTACATTAATCCCATTTCCCTCTCACATCCCCACATTCCCTCAATTCTCATACCACCTACCTACACTAGGGGCAATTTACAATGGCCAATTTACCTATCAACCCACAAGTCTTTGGCATGTGGGAGGAAACCGGAGCACCCGGAGGAAACCATGGGGTCACAGGGAGAACTTGCAAACTCCGCACAAGCAGTACCCAGAACTAAACCTGGGTTGCTGGAGCTGTGAGGCTGTGGTGCTAACCACTGCATCACTGTGCTACTTTAAAATTTAAATAGACCTGTTGCTACAGCCTATTGCTGAAAGATCTATGTGATGCCTGCTGCAGAATTAATGACCTTGTTGTAATGGAGGCATCAGGAAATAGTGACCACAATATGATAGAATTTTACATTAAGTTTGAAAGAGATACAGTTCATTCTGAAACTAGGATCATACAACTGAACAAAGGAAACTAAGGTTTGAGCAGCAAGTTGGCTGTGATGGATTGGGAAAATACATTAAAAGATTTGATGGTAAACATGTAATGGCGAGTATTCAAAGAAGTATTACATGGTTTCCAACAAATATGCATTCCTCTAAGTGTCATGAATAGATGAGAACAAATTGTAAATTGTCATGAACCGATGAGAACTGACTGTAAATTATGTTTTGTGCACTTGGCTATTAATGTCAACTGCCATTTTACACAGTATGTTTCAGTTTTTACTTCTATATTCCACTTGTTAAAATGGAGGAGCGAGAGCAGGTGGGACAGCAACTTGAAGGGGTCCAGTCCTATTTAGAAACAAACAAACGTATTAGCGAGAGACAGCATGGTTTTGTAAAGGGGAGGCCGTGTCTCACTAATTTGATTGCGTTTTTTGAGGAAGTGACGAAGATGATTGATGAAGGAAAGGCAGTGGATGTTATCTATGTGGACTTTAGTAAAGCCTTTGACAAGGTCCCGCATGGCAGACTGGTACAAAAGGTGAAGTCACACAGGATCAGATGTGAGCTGGCAAGATGGATACAGAACTGGCTCGGTCACAGAAGACAGAGAGTATCAGTGGATGGGTGCTTTACTGAATGGAGGAATGTGACTAGTGGTGTTCCACAGGGATCAGTGCTGGGACCTTTGCTGTTTGTAGTATATATAAATGAATTGGAGGAAAATGTAGCTGGTCTGATTAGTAAGTTTGTGGACGACACAAAGGTTGGTGGAGTTGAGGATAATGATGAGGATTGTCAGAGGATACAGCAGGATATAGATCGGTTGGAGACTTGGGCGGACAAATGGCAGATGGAGTTTAATCCGGACAAATGTGAAGTAATGCATTTTGGAAGGTCTAATGCAGGTGGGAGGTAAACAGTAAATGGCAGAACCCTGAGGTGTATTGACAGGCAGAGCGATCTGGGCGGACAGGTCCACAGTTCACTGAAAGTGGCAATGCAGGTGGATAAGGTAGTCAAGAAGGCATACGACATGCTTGCCTTCATCGGTCGGGGCATAGAGTATAAAAATTGGCAAGTCATGTTGCAGCTGTACAGAACCTTAGTTAGGCCACTCTTAGACTATTGCGTGCAATTCTGGTCGCCACACGACCAGAAGGACGTGGAGGCTTTGGAGAGGGCACAGAGGAGGTTTACCAGGATGTTGCCTGGTCTGGAGGGCATTAGCTATGAGGAGAGGTTGGAAATACTCGGATTGTTTTCACTGGAACGACGGAGGTGGAGGGGCGACATGATAGAGGTTTACAAAGTTATGAGCGACATGGACAGAGTGGATCGTCAGAAGCTTTTTCCCAGGGTGGAAGAGTCAGTTACTAGGGGACATAGGTTTAAGGTGCGAGGGGTAAAGTTTAGAGGGGATGTTTTTCACACAGAGGGTGGTGAGTGCCTGGAACATGCTGCCAGGGGAGGTGGTGGAAGCAGATACGTTAGCGACATTTAAGAGACATCTTGACAAATATATGAATAGGAAGGGAATAGAGGGATATGTGCCCCGGAAATGCTGAAGGTGTTAGTTTAGGCAGGCATTAAGATCGCCGCAGGCTTGGAGGGCCGAATGGCCTGTTCCTGTGCTGTGCTGTACTGCTCTTTGTTCTTTGCTCTTGACCCAGAAGCCACCCTTTTCAGCCTGCTTGAATTTGAAACTGTAGCAGTGGAAGGAACATCTCGTGCAAACCACAGCTGCCCTTCAAGCTGCATATCTTCTCTGAGACCTTTCTTCAAGAAGCAAGAAAATTAAAAAGACACAGTCTGCAAGAAAACTTGTTTTCTGCCAGCTTTCATCCCATCAAAAAATGGTGACGTCAGCAATTAAAGACCTTGTTAAAAGCAGGTGCGAAAGGTGATTACAGGTCCCTCTCAACATTTACCTGGTCTTACTGTAAGAGGGTTTGATTTTTAAACACACCGTATTCTGAGCTCCCGCTTGGTGAATCCTTGTTCACTGCGTTCCAATTATAAGGCAAAGAAAAGAGCACAAACAGGATTTCTTAGTTTAAAAGAAGAAAAGTGAAATTTATTAAACTTAAACTAAAAACTCTAATTTCAGTTAACGCCTATGGATATACACAGCGTCCCATGTTAGCAAGCATATGCGATATGCACATGCAAATAGAGACAGGAAGGAGCTGATGAAAAATAAAGTAGAAAGGTTTGAGGCATTATCTAATGAGTTTGTTACAGTTCTTCAAGCTCACTGTATAGTCCTTTTGTAGGTTGATCTTCCTTTTCGTTGGGGCCCAGTATTCTTCTCAAACCTTGTTCACTGTTGGAGACTTTTCTCTCTTGGGGCTCATGTGTCTTCAGCTGGTTTTTAGTGTTCCATGAGAAAGAGATGCGAGCAGACAGGAGAGTCTGTGGTGAGCCAGCCATGAGGCCCTTTCAGTCCAGGAGCAAACAGCTTTATTTGTTCAAACAATGTTTCTCCAATTTAAAATTCTCAGTTCAAAATACTGCAACAGCCAGTTAGTCATGTGACTAAACTGGTCTGACCACATCTGTTCTGTGCATTGGGAACAAGGACTGGTTCCTTTGTCCCAACACTGGCTGCTAGTATGCAAAAATATCTTTCCGGCTTGAGGCCTGGCAATTCCTTGTAATAGACCCTCTTTTCCTCCCAGCAACAATTTGAATTTTGATGTCCATGTGGTGAAATTAATGTCCCTCATTCTTGACAGATGGGGGCCTACATGACAATCTCCATTTACCTTCGAGAGTGCAAAAGAAGAAAGAGTAAGAGAAGAGGTATTTTCAACAGCTCCTCCCCCACTCGGCATTTCCAGTCAGTGATCCCCAGTTTTTTTGGACCTTTTGACAATTAAAAATGGACTCTAGTTTCAACTGAAATACATTTTTGTGTACAGTTAAGTCAATTATCTATTTAGTGAATGTTCTTGCCTTTTTTATGCCTTTAACATTTCTTTGTATGTTTGTGAGCCTGCGTTGCGGAGTTAAGCCCCTTCCCAAGTTTAAGAGAGTGTGTTAATAAACCCGACTTCTTTGATTTAACTTTCACAACCGTGTTGTTGTGACTGTCCTTTACTAGTCAGGGTTTAAGGGAGGGAAAAATTCAATCTCTAATCTGTTTACAGACAGGTGGTTGGAAAAGCAGAGAAATTTGTTCAGAAATAAAAGATTAACCATCTGTTCAGAACTTAAGGCACAAAAACCCAACAGGAAATTTATTCAACAGAGACAGATCTTTGATCTCCAAGGGAGTCGGGTGTTATGGGGGGGGCAGCAGGAAAGTGGAGTGAATATGACAGTCAGAGGACCCATGATCTTGTTTAATGGCGGAGCAGGTTTTAGGGGCCGAATGGCCTACTCCTGCTCCCATCTCTTATGTTCTTATAAAGTGGGACATAGTGGGGGAGGCACCACAGAAGCGCTGGCAAGTGGGGTTAAGCATCACCTCATCCTGACAGATGCATGGCTGCATGTCGGCCACTGACCACCCTCTTTCACAGCTCACCCCCATTAACTCCCCCGAGAGCTGATGGGAGGATGAGCTATGTAGGATACCCCAGTAGGGGGCGAGGTGATGCCATGAGCAGAACTGTCATGTCGATCTCTCTGTGAAGTATGACTACCTCCCTCTTTCCACTTACAGGACAAGAGGGCCCATAATAGGAGGGAGACATCACTGACTGGCGGAGGCATCCCAGACATCAGACCTCTCTCCAAGGCTGAGGAGGAGGCACTTGAACTAATGGGTCCCAGGGCAGCCGCTCAATAACGGATGGTTAGACTGGAGTCTCCTCACGAAAGAGTGAGGATTGTCTTCTATCAACATGCAGATCACTTCGAGAGACCCCATCACACATGGTTGCTATGACACGATCTGCTCATGCTGAACCGCACATGTTTTGCAGGTCGGTGTTCACAGGAGACTCTACTAGGAGGAGGACATCATTCCACTTCAGAGGAGGATCCACAGTCACAGGATGCACTGTCCAATGAATCTCCGGCACCTTCCACCAGTGCAGATAATTTCACCTCATTGGGTTTCTGCTCGATTTTAGAATCAGGGTCACAATCTGGTGCCTGAGCAGCTGGCTGAGGCTGGGACAGTCGTGGTCTCTGACAGTCGGAGGATTGTGGGTGACCAAGCCTATGCTGAGCCCTAGGCTCGTGACGGGACTGTGGTGTTGACAGCACAGGGCATACTGGAGTTTCAGAGAGAGTTGAGGTAAGACAACATCTGGCAGAGATGCCAAAAACAATCTGCAGCCATGAGTGGATGATGATGAAGTCAATCCATGCCTTGAGTGCTGCCATGTCTCAGGCATGGAAGTGTATGGATTCCTCCATTGAGAAGTTGGCAAACCTTATGAAGTATCAGATCCGACAAATGTGCCCAGAGCTGCACACAATCACCTTGGCCATGACTTCGAAACAGCAGTGGCAAGGTGAGTGAAGGACAAGGCACCTGGAGTCTTCTCCTGTCCTTTATACTTCTCTGAGCAGGGAGGTTCAGGTGAGCCTTGAAAAGGAGGAGGAGTGACTATCCTCCACAGCTGGAGGCTCCCCTCAGGGTGCTTTGCGTGTGAGCAGTGACTCCACAGCCCCTCTGCCAGTGAGCCCAGCTCCAGCAACTGCGATGCCTGAGGAGAGACCTGCACCAGTGCAGGAAAGCCTCAGGCAGCCGGGGCCTTCCAGGCCTCAGGTAACCAGAGGACGGCTGCTGAAGTCATCACAGGCCAAGGGGCAGCCTGATCAGCAGCCTGTCTCCAGCCCAGCTGCTGGTGATGGTTCCCGCCTCGTCGAAGCACTCGCAATCGTAAAAAGCAAAGCACCTCGACTCACATGGGAGTTCACGGGTGTTTGATATCTGACATGTGATGCTTCAGATAAAGTTCTTTTGTTTAAGTCTCGAACGTTCATTGTGTAAAAGTGATTATTCTATCATTCACTAATTGTGAGCTGCTGACTTCCCCCTTCCCCCTTAGTGAAATGCCAATGTGAGCACAGCCTCATTTAAATATGATCTCCCGTGGGCACTAGTGTGTGTTTCAGCTGGGCACTAGGCACGGAACACCAATGGAAAGGAGGCGACAGACTACATGCATTGAGGTCAGTCTTTATTGTTTTCTCTGTGAGTGACCATCATGGTGGCTGGAACTGGGTAAGTATGAGATTGTCTCTTGCCTCCTTCATGCATCGCTCAATGTTCCTGGCCTCCAGTGCAAGGGGTTCAACATCCAGTGCTGCCTGTCCATCACCCTCCTCCACGTCCTCCCCGTCAGTGGAGGAATGGCGTTCACGTGGCCTCATCATGCAAGGCCTCCCTCCTCCTCACTGCTGGAATGTGCAGAGCACAGCAGACCACCACGATACGCGAGACCCTCACTGGGTCATACTGCAGGGCTCCACCAGATCGATCCAGGCAAAGGAATCTCATCTTCAGCAGCCCAAGGAGCTGCTCGGTGTTCACTCGGGTGGAGCGGTGGTAACTGTTGTACCTCTCCTCTGCTGCAGTGTGAGGTTTCCTCACAGGCGCTGAAAATCTATATCTTGAACGGATCGCTCTTGTCCCCTAGAATCCATCCCTGAAGGTGAGCAGGGGCCTGAAAAGCTGTGGTACCTGTAACTGTCGAAATATGTCGGCATCGTGGGTGCTTTTCGGGAAGTGGGCACAAACCTGAAAGATCTGTTTTCGGTGTTCACAGACCAGTTGAATGTTGATCAAATGGAAGCTTTTCCTGTTGAAGGAGGAAGCTGGCTGATCAGTTGGTGCCTTAATGACCATGTGTGCAGTCGATCACACTTGGTACCTGAGGGAATCCAGCAATGTCTTTGAATCCAATAGATCTCTCTGCCTGACTGTCAGGGTGGTTCAGTAGCCTGCACAGTCACCGGCTCTCTTGAACAGGGCATTGGTCACCTCCTTGATGCAGTGGTGGGATATTGCCTGGGAAATGTCCCCGGTGGAACCTTGGAGAATGATCCGGACGAGTAAAAGTTTAAGTGCGGTGATTTTCAATGCGAGATGCAAAGGCTGCCCACCAAATCCCACAGGTCGTAATTCGTCCGACAACAGGGTGCACAAGATGGTGCCTGCCTCCCTGGAGAGCCGTAGTCTTCACTGACAATGCCACTTGGTCATTGGGAGGTTGCTGACTCGAGTCCGGTTCACTCTCGAGCACAGGTTAGTCCGTCTTGGCATCGTCGGCTGCTCCTGCTCTCTTCGTGGAGCTTCACAGGCAGGTGAAGCTGCTTCTTGGCCCTCCTTCCATCGGAGGCACTGCATCATAAAACAGGGTTCCAAAAAGACAGGGTGTATGAGACCCAGACCAGGTGATAAGTAGACCTCCAGAGCGCTGTCCTTGCAGAGACGCCGCTGCTTTGGCAGTTTTCCCTTTGCTACTTCTCCTGGCAGACTGCCTAATGGGCCTCAGTGCCCACCCTTGATGATAGTCGACCCTCTCACCCAGCAGTTTGAGCACCCTATACTGCCACCCAAAACCAAGCCCCCCTTGCAGGTCACCCAACATCCACCATCCCCTTGCTGATCATCCAATACCCAGCACCCTCTTGCAGATCACCTGACACCCTGCCAACCCATGCACAACACCCGAGACTCTGCCCCACCATGCAGGGTAGACAGCACTGTAGGTTAGCAATGGGCTCCACTCCCCCTTCATCCCCTGTGCAGTGCTGATCATGGCTGCCTATCCATTGCGGAACTGAGTCCCCGTCTCGGTGCCACCAGCATTCAATGGCCAGTGTCCTGAAGGCCAGTCAGGGCCATCCATGGTCCATTTAATCCCAAGCCACACAATGAATCATAAATATTACAGGCAAATGCATTGAAACAACATGTTGTACATTCCTGTTGCATCGGGGCGGTGATGCTGCCTTGATGCTTTCCCACCACTGACTAGATGCAGAACCGATGTCACAATGTTGGATTTCGGGGGAGACTTGTCCAATACAATTCTACCACCCCCCCACTCCCCCATCACCACCTCCATGCCCGCTCCAAATGGCTGCACTAAATTGTGCCCTGTATCCCAGTGTCACTGATCAGGAGCAGGAGCCAGGGTCACAATGGTCGACAAAAGAGGTGACAGATAACATAAAGCTGAAGGAAAGAACACACAAAAATTTCAAGAAGAGAGTAGGTCGAGGAAACAGTCAAAAAGATGAAGAACCACAAAAACAGGGTAAAAAAAAATAAGTAAAAGCTGAAAAAAGCTGATGTAAAAGATTCTGAAAGTAAGGAAATTCCAGGCTTGTTGCATAATTGCCTTGTGTCAGTCTTCACAGCAGAGCAAGAGGATAATATAGCTCACATTCCACAATGAATCAAGGACTGGAACTCACTAAAATTAACAGAAACAAGAGAAGTATATTAGAAAACAATAATAGTCATAGAGTCGGAAAGCATAGAAACAGGCCCTTAGGCCCACCGCATCCATGCCAACCATAATGCTTATCTATACGAATCCCACCTGCCTGCATTAATTCCATATCCCTCTATGCCTTTCTCATTCAAGTACCTGTCCAGATGCCTCTTAAATGTCGCTATTGTTCCTGCCTTCACCACCTCCTCAGCAGCTCATTCCAGATACCCACTATTCTTTGTGTCAAAAATTTACCCCTTTGATCCCCTTTAAACCTCCCCCCTCTCACCTTAAATCTATGCCCTCTAGTTTTAGTCACCTCTAACATGAGAAACAGTGTCTCGCTATCTACCCTATCTATGCCTCTCATAATTTTATACACCTCTATCATGTCCCCTCTCAGCCTCCTTCACTCCTGGGAAAACAGACCCAGCCTATCCAACCTCTCTTTATAACTCAAGCCCTCCAAACCAGGCAACATCCTTGTGAATCTTTTCTGCACCCTCTCTAGCTTAATCACATCTTTCCTGTAGTGTGGAGGCCAGAACTGCACACAGTACTCCAAATGCCGCCGAACCAACGTTATGTAACACTGAAACATGACGTCCCAACTCTTGTACTCAGTGCCTCGGCCAATGAAGGCAAGCATGCCATATGCCTTCTTCACCACCCTGTCTACCTGTGTTGCCACTTTCAGGGAACTATGTACTTTCACCCCAAGGTCTCTCTGCTCAACAACACTCCCCAGCGCTCTGCCATTCACTGTATATGTCCTGCCCTGGTTTAACTTCCCAAAATGCATCACTTCACAATTGCCTGCGTTAAATTCCATTTGCCACTCCCTTGCCCACTTCCCCAGTCGTTCGATATCCTGTTGTAACCTTAGTCAACCTTCTTCACTGTCCACTATACCACCAATTTTGGTGTCATCTGCAAACTTAATAATCATGCCCCTTACATTCACATCCAAGTCATTAATATATATGACAAATAACAGAGGGCCCAGCACCGGTCCCTGCGGCACACCACTGGTCACTGGCCTCCAATCTGAAAAACAACCCTCCACTACCACCCTCTGACTCCTATCACCAAGCCAATTTTCTATCCAATTTGCTAGCTCACCCTGGATCCCATGTGTTCAAACCTTCTGGACAAGCCTACCATGCGGGACCTTGTCAAAGATCTTGCTAAAGTCCATGTAGACAACGTCCATCGCCCTGCCCTCATCAATCCTCTTGGTCACCTCCTCGAAAAACTCAGTCAAATTTGTGAGACATGATTTCCCACGCACCAAAGCCATGCTGACTATCCCTAATCAGACCATGCCTTTCCAGATGCATATGAATCGTGTTCTCAGAATCCTTTCCAATAATTTTCCTGCCACTGATGGAAGGCTCACCGGCCTGTAGTTCCCTGGCTTATCCCTGTTGCCCTTCTTAAATAAAGGCACAACATGAGCTATCCTCCAGTCTTCCGGTACCTCACTCGTGGCTAACTATGATACAAAAATCTCTGCCAGGGCCCCAGCAATCTCCTCACTTGCTTCCCATAGCATCCTCGGATACACCTGGTCAGGCCCTGGGGAATTATCCACCATAATGCGCTTCAAAACCTCCCACACCTCCTCCTTTGTAATCTTGATATGCTCCAGGGTGTCGGTGTTCCCTCCCTTGAACTCATCAGCTTTCATGACCTCCTCCACGGTAAAAACGCAAGAGAAATATTCATTTAAGAACTCGCCCATTTCCCATGGCTCCACACATAAATTGCCACACTGATCCTTCAGGGGACCTACTCTCTCCCGAGATACCCGTTTACTCTTAATACACTTACAGAATCTTTTAGGATTCTCCTTTATCTCTGCTGCCAGGGAATCCTCATGGCCCCTTTTGGCCCTTCCAATTTCCTTCTGAAGTGTAGTCCAACATCCCCGATACTCCTCGAGGGGCTCGCTCGATCCCAGCTGCCTATACCTGACATATGCCTCCTTCTTTGTCCTGACCAGACCCTCAATATCTCTCGTCAACCAAGGTTCCCTAAACTTGCAAGCCTTGCCCTTCCACCTAACAGGAACATGTCGGCCCTGAACTCTTCCTATCTCACTTTTAAAAGCCTCCCAGTGCCAGATGTCCCTTTACCTGTAAACAGCCTCTCCCATTCAACATTTGAGAGTTCCTGTCTGATGCCATCGAAATTAGCCTTCCCCCAATTTAGGACTTCAACCTGAGGATGAGTCCTATCCTTTTCCATAACTATCTTGAAGCTAATAGAGTTATGGTCGCTGGTCCCAAAGTGCTCCCCCACTGACACATCAACCACCTGCCCATCGTCATTTCCTGAGAGGAGGTCGAGTGTAGCCCCTTCTCTAGTAGGGCCATCCACATACTGCTTCAGGAAACTATCCTGGACACACTTAACAAATTCTTCCCCATCTGATCCCTTAGCACTAAGGCAGTCCCAATCAATATTAGGGAAGTTAAAATCACCTACTATTACAACCCTATAATTCCTACACCTATCTGTGATTTCCCTCCATATATGCTCCTCCACTTCCCTCTGACTATTGGGGGGGGCTATAGTCTCATCCCATCAAAGTGATCACCCCTTTCTTATTTCTAAGTTCTCCCCATATGGCCTCGCTGGACATTCCCCCCGGGATATCCTCTCTAAATACTGCCGTGATGTTCTCCCTAATCAATAGTGCAACTCCCCCTCCTCTCTTACTTCCACCTCTGTCACACCGGAAAGATCGATACCCCGGAACATTGAGCTGCCCATCCCTCAACTACCTTTCCGTAATAGCTATAATATCACTATGCCATCTACCAATCCATGCTCTGAGTTCATCTGCCTTACATGGAAGCTTTCTTGCATAGGGTGGCACAGTGGCGCAGTGGTTAGCACTGCAGCCTCACAGCTCCAGCGACCCGGGTTCAATTCTGGGTACTGCCTGTGTGGAGTTTGCAAGTTCTCCCTGTGTCTGCGTGGCTTTTCTCCGGGTGCTCCGGTTTCTTCCCACAAGCCAAAAGACTTGCAGGGTCGTAGGTAAATTGGCCATTATAAATTGCCCCTAGTATAGGTAGGTGGTAGGGAAATATAGGGACAGGTGGGGATGTGGTAGTAATATGGGATTAGTGTAGGATTAGTCTGTTTGGGTGGTTGATGGTCAGCACAGACTCGGTGGGCCTAAGGGCCTGTTTCAGTGCTGGATCTCTCAACTAAACGAAATCTAAACTAAAGTAAATGCAGTTCAGCCTACCAGACCTTCCACGCTCCCTGTCCAGCCCCTGCCCGGCCTGCCTACTGGACTTGCTTGCTTCAACCTCTGCATTTGCCTAAACTATCTCATCTGAGAGACTACTACTTTGGGTCCCACACCCCTGCAAGACTAGTTTAAACCCTCCCGGATAGTGCTAGCAAACCTCCCAGCAAGGATATTGGTCTCCCTCCAGTTTAGATGCAACCCGTCCTTCTTGTACAGGTTACCTCGGTACCAGAAGTGATCCCAATGATCCAAGCAGCTGAAGCCCTCCTGCCTCCACCAGCTCTTCAGCACGCATTCATTTGCCTAATCCTCCTATTCCTACCCTCATTAGCATGTGGCACAGGGAGTAATCCTGAGATTACAACCCCAGATGTCCTGCTTTTTAACCTTCTGCCTAACTCCCTATATTCACATTGCAGGACCTCATCTCTTTTCATGCCTATGTCATTCTTACCAATATGGACCACGACCTCTGGCTGCTCACCCTCCCCTTTCAGAATGTCCTGCAGCTGCTCTGAGACATTCTTGTCCCTAGCACCATGGAGGCAATATACCATCCAGGAGTCTCGTTTGTGGCCACAGAAACGCTTATCTGCACCCCTGATGATAGAATCCCCTATCACTACAGCTCTTCCAACCCTTTTCCTCCCCTGCTTTGCCGCAGAGCCCTCCGTGGTGCCACGAACTTGGCTGTTGCTGCTTTCCGCTGGGAGGTCATCCCCCCCAACAGTATCCAAAGTGGTATATCTGTTTGAGAGAGGGATGGTCACAGGGGACTCCTGCACTACCTGCCTGCGCCTACTACTCCACCTGGTGGTCACCCATCTCTTTTCTGCTGTGCAGCCATTACCTGCGGTGTGACCAACTCACTAAACGTGCAATCCACGACGTCCTCAGCATTGCGGATGCTCCACGGTGAATCCACCCGCAGCTGCAGCTCCGCAATGCATGTAGCCAGGAGCTGCAGATGGATACACTTCCTGCACACATGGTCGTCAGGGACACTGGAAGCGTCCCTGATTATCCACATAGCGCAGGAGGAGCATATCACAGGGCTGAGCTCTCCTGTCATGACTTACTTTAGATTAATCAGTTACTCCCTTTAAAAAATACTAATTACACTCGGGGCCTTGTTCTACTCCAAACACGACCCACTACAATCTAAAGCCCTTAATAAATTACACTAATTTTACAAAAAGCACACGATAGTAGTGCTAAACTTATCACTTGAGTTTTTTTTTGGAATGGCTATGAATGAAGGCAGTCGATATGATTCCACAGCAGAGATTGTCAGTTAAAAATAAAGCTCCTGGAATTGAAGGCAAATGATTGACCTGGTTTGAAGATTGGTTATGCAGTGGAACAGAGAGAGTTTGGATAATCAGAATGTATTTGTGTTGGAAGGAAGTGGCTAGCAATGTGCCAAGATGACCTGTTCTGAGGCCTCAACTATTCACAATATATATTAAAAACTTAAGACAATAATGAATTTGAGATCCAAATTTGCCAAATCATCAAAAGGCTGAAACTTAATTCACAAAAACAGGTGGATTGGTGTCGTGCCAGAGATTAAATATAAAGAATCTGAAGCAGGAACCCAAACTGTATCATATCCCACGGTCATGGATCAGCAGCAAAGTCCGGGGGATTAAAACCTCAGCATGTCCAAGGGTCACTGATCAGGAGAGTGACCCTGGTAATTGCCCCACCATATCCCCTGGTAACTAATTCCTATTGTAACTGACCAGACCAAGAATTAATCTCTTTGATTTTGCAAGGCACCAGTCAGTGTTTACTCTCTGCGCAGCAAGGGAGACCATATTTTAACACTGCACATTTATGAATGAAGGTAAGCATTTTGTTTTTGTGTTTATTTATCGAACTCTTCAGATATGAACTTCTCAAATCATGACTGATAGTTGTTGCAAAACCTTATTTCTATCATAAAATTCAAACACATTGTATTCCATCGTGTTATGCAATGCGTTTTCAATTTATTATACCCATGTATCCACCATATTGATATTCCTGCTCCCATCCTGATGTATAATGTCCCTGTTTTTCCTCTTCCTTACAGTTAACTTAGTGACGATTGTGATCCTGTCTCGGGGAAAGTGTGGTCTCTCCAAATGTGTCACTCGTTACTTGGTGGCCATGGCAGCGGCGGATCTACTGGTCATTATCTTCGATCTGATACTGAGGCAAATTCCCATTAGTTATCATAGAATGTTTCACTTTCTGTTTGATATTCCAGTGTGTAATATCCACGCTGTCCTACTTTATGCAGCAACGGACTGTTCTGTCTGGTTCACCGTCGCTTTCACCTTTGATCGATTTGTGGCCATTTGCTGCCAGAAACTGAAAACTAAATATTGCACTGAGAAATCAGCGGCTGTGATTATTGGAACAATGTCTGTGTTGTTCTGTGTGAAGAATATTTTCTGGTACTTTATGCTTTCAAGCAGCTATACCCGTTTTCGAGGCCCCTGGTTCTGCATTCTTCCCTGGAGTGTTCTGTTTTCACCAGTATGGGCAGCAATTGAATTGTTACATTATATTTTCACCCCGGGGGTACCATTTATTCTGATTCTGATGCTCAATATTTTAACAGTCAGGCACATTCTAGTGACCATCAGAATTCGCAAGAGACTTCGGGACCGGGTCAGTGGGGAGAGTCCCAGTGACCCAGAGACAATGAGCAGAAGAAAATCAATCACTTCACTTTTTATGATATCGGGGAATTTTATCTTTCTATGGGTTCTCTTCCTGGTGAATATGATGTATGTTAGAATTGGTCTGCTGTACCTGAATTTTTCGAAAGAAATGTCACCCATTGCTGACCACCTTGCGGTTATGCTTCAGCTCCTGAGTTGCTGCACAAACACTTTTATTTATGCTGTGACCCAGAGTAAGTTTAGAGAGGAACTGAAGAATGGGGTGAAATATCCCTTCACTGTAGGTTCTAAGATTGTAAAATAATGAGGAAAATGGAAGATTTTTACATATAGAACACATGTGAACCCAGCCTCTCTCCACTCAGTCTCTGTCATCACATTGTTTTAAAGACAAACTGAGATGATTTGATTCAGTTTGCATTTACTTTAAGGTACCTTTTGTAAAAGTAGAACAACTGCCATATGCAGAAATTCATTTACGTTAATCATACATATGGAATAAAATTAAACTAATATGCAACATGTCCCCTTATCACTCCCCATGTCTCTGTTTTATTGGATAAACCTACAGCTTCCCACTTTATCTCTCTCAGCATCCTCCAAAGTGGACATTGAGGTACTCGGCGATCGCTCATTACGAGCATCAATCCCAATTGCCCCATCCTAATCATTCATTGAATCTCCCACCCAGTGCACATGCTGAGGGCTAATCTTCCAATATCTTTATCATCCAACTCACCCCTGCCACGAAAGACTCAGCCAGTGGATCAGCTCTCACCATCCCGCTACACATCTCCCACCAAAATATTAAGGCCCTTTCCATCCATGACGTTATTGTGGATGATTTCATTGACATCACGGCCTAACACGTCCCCTAGTGTTCACGATGGAGAAGAATGATGTCGGTGTAGAGAGCAGGGAGGGGGATTGTGTTATACTTAAACAAATCAGCATTGAAAAAGAGGAAGTATGAGATGTTTTAGCGGGCTTAAAACTGGATAAATCCCCAGGCCCAGATGAGATGTATCCCAGGCTGTTATGTGAAGCAAGGGAGGAGATAGCAGGGGCTCTGACACAAATTTCAAATCCACTCTGGCCACAGGAGAGGTACCAGAGGATTGGAGGACAGCGAATGTGGTACCATTATTCAAGAAGGGTAGCAGGGACAAACCAGGTAATTAAAGGGCAGTGAGTAAAACATCAGTGGTAGGGAAACTATTGGAAAAATTCTGAGGGACAGGATTAATCTCCACTAGGAAAGACAGGGCTTAATCAGGGCTAGTTAGCATGGCTTTGTCAGGGGAAATTGTGTCTAACAAACTTAATTGAATTTTTTGAGGATTTGACTTGATGTGTAGATGAGGGTAAGGCCGTAGTCTACATGCACTTCAGTAGGGTTTTTGATAAGTTCCGCATGGGAGATTAGTTAAGAAGATAAGAACCCATGGGATCCAGGGTAATTTGGCAAATTGGATCCAAAATTGGCTTAGTGGCAGGAGGTAGAGGGTAATGGGCTTGGATTGTTTTTGCAAGTGGAAGACTGTGACCAGTGGTGCACCACAGGAATCGGTGCTGGGACCCTTGCTGTTTGTTGTGTACATTCATGATTTAGACGCGAATATAGGAAGTATGATCAGTAAGTTTGCAGATGAGACGAAAATTGGTGGTGTCGTAAATCGTAAGGAGGAAAGCCTTAGATTACAGGACGATATAGATGGGCTGGTAAGATGGCTGGAGCAGTGGCAAATGGAATTTAATCCTGAGAAATGTGAGGTGATGCATTTTGGGGGAACTAACAAGGCAAGGGAACATACAACGGATGGTAGTACCCTAGGAAGTACAGAGGGGTCAGAGGGACCTTGGTGTACTTGTCTATAGATCACTGAAGGCAGCAGCACAAGTAGATAAGGTGGTTCGGAAGGCATATGGGATACTTGCCTTTATTAGCTGAGGCATAGAATTTCAGAGCAGGGAGGTTATGATGGAGCTGTATAAAGCTTTAGTTAGGCCACAGCTGGAGTACTGTGTACACTTCTGGTCGCCACACTGTAGGAAAGATGTGATTGCACTGGAGAGGATGCAGAGGAGATTGACCAGGATGTTGCTTGGGCTGGAGCATTTCAGCTATGAAGAGTGACTGGATAGGCTCGGGTTGTTTCCCTTGGAACAGGGAAAGCTGAGGGGCGACCTGATTGAGGTATACAAAATTATGAGGGGCATTGATAGGATAGATGGGAAGAAACTTTTTCCCTTAGCTGAGGGATCATTAACCAGGAGGCATAGATTTAAGTTAGGAGCAGGAGGTTTAGAGGGGAAAACTTTTTTCACCCAGAGGGTGGTTGGAATCTGGAACACATTGCCTGAAGTGGTGGTAGAGGCAGGTAACCTCAAATCATTTAAGAAATATTTAAAAGATCACTTGAAATGCCAAAACATATCAGGCTACAGGCCACGTGATGGAAAGTGGGATTAGAATAGATAGGTGCTTAATGGCTGGCACAGACAAAATGGGCCGAAGGGCCTGTTTCTGTGCTGTATAACTCGATGACTTTAAATGAAGCCTCCCCACCTAGCTATACCTTCCATCACAATCCCCATAGAGATTGATGTGGTGGCTGTGTGGCACTTTTCACCAGATCACACCTTGACCTGACCCCCTCCTCCCCTTGCACTTTCTTCTCCTTTCACCATCTCCCGTTACTCCACCCCTCTCACCTCTCACCTCTCAATCAAAATCCTCATTCTCTACATTCCTCCCATGGACGATGAAATTATTCTCACTGAGATATCTTCATTGCCTTACTCCCTCGGCCTCTGCACTGAATGACATCTCATCCTCGGTGATTTCAATCGCCATCTCAACTCATCATTCTCTCCCTCCTCTGAGTTCATTGCCCTCCAATCTTCCCTAAATCTCTCTCTCCATGTAAACTTCCCAAGTCATCTTCATGGCTGCAACCTTGACCATACCATCTTCCATGGTCTCAATTCAATCACAGATAAGGCCATCTCTGATCACCTCCTTGTATCATTCTCCACCCACATCCCCCTCCTACACCCCAACCCTACCTCCTTCTGTATCTGCCCTGGAAAAAGGACCATCCCAAATTCACTTCATTTTCCACAACATTTCCACAGTTACCGATTTGCTCAACTGCACCCTCACATCAATCTTTGAAAACCTCGCTCCAAATAAATCCATTTCTCTCTCTCACTCTAGTCATTTTCCCTGGTATGGCCCTCATCTCGGCTCCCATAATCTGCTCCGCAGTCACTGAATGTTGCACCTGCACTGTGCATTGGTCTGCCTCTCAGTGGGGTCACTCCTGTGGCTCTCGAAAGACTCCCCATGATTCCTCTAACTTCTGGGTTAACTGGGTGTTTTCCTGATGAGAGTGACAATATGCCTCTCCGCCAACTCTAACCACTGCTGAGCTGCCCCAGCCTGTACGGCATTCAGCGCCTGTTCCTCAGAGTGGCAGCAGAGGATGCTAGCTGATTTTGTAACATTTCCAGCAGTTTCTGCTGCTGCTGGATCGGTTCACTTTGAGCTACCATCTGTTTCACCTGTGACTGTACCACTTCCTCATTGCACTGCACACAGTGCGAGTGTGATTAGATTTAAAACCCTGTCACTCTTCCAACATTTAGCCAAGACCTGAACCTGGAGAAACTCTACTCTTTCTTTATATAGGAACGTAGGAGCAGGAGTAGGCCATTCAGCCCATTGAGCCTGCTCCGCAATTCAACATGATCAATGCTGATCATCCACTTCAATGCCTTTTTCCCACACTATACCCATATTCCTTTATATCATTAGTATTTAGAAATCTATCAATCTCTGCTTTAAACATACTCAATGACTGAGCTTCCACAGCCCTCTGGGGTAGAGAATTCCAAAGATTCACAACCCTCTGAGTGAAGAGATTTCTCCTCATCTCTGTCCTAAGTGGCTTCCCCCTTCCTTTGAAATTAGCGTCCCCTGGTTCGAGACTCCCCAACCAGGGCAAACATCTTAGCTGCATCTCCCCTGTCTATCCTTAGAAGTATTTTGAAGGTTTCAATGAGATCACCTCTCATTTTTGCAAACTCTGTAGAATACAAGCCCAGTTTCCCCAATCTCTTTTCATCGGACAGTCCCATTATCTCAGTAACAAATCTGATGAATCTTCGTTGCACTTGCTCTGTGGCAATAATATCCTTCCTCAGGTTAGGGGATCAAAAATGCACACAGGTGCGGTCTAATCAAGGTTTTATACAATTGAAGCAAGACTTTGCTTTTCCTGTACTCAAATCCTCTTAAGATAAAGGCTAAAGGTCGCCACACTACCAGAAGGCTGTGGAGGCTTTGGAGAAGGTTCAGAAGAGGTTTACCAGGATGTTGCCTGGTCTGGAGGGTATTAGTTATGAGGAGAGGTTGGATAAACTCGGATTGTTTTCACTGGAACGACGGAGGTGCAGGGGCAACCTGATAGAGGCTTATAAAGTTATAAGCGGCATGGACAGAGTGGATAGTCAGAAGCTTTTTCCAGGGTGGAAGAGTCAGTTACTGGGGGACATAGGTTTAAGGTGTGAGGGGCAAAGTTTAGAGGGGATGTGCGAGGCAAGTCTTTTACACAGAGGGTAGTGAGTGCCTGGAACTTGCTGCCGGGGGAGGTGGTGGAAGCAGATACGATAGCGAAGTTTATGAGGCATCTTGACAAATACATGAATAGGATGGGAATAGAGGGATATGGACCCTGGAAGTGCAGAAGGTTTTAGTTTAGACAGGCATCAAGATTGGCACAGGCTTGGAGGGCCGAATGACCTGTCCCTGTGCTGTACTGTTCTTTGTTCTTTGTTCTAATATCCCATTAGCCTTCTTCATTGCTAGCTGCACCTGCATGCTGGCTTTCAGTAACTTATTGACAAGGCCACCCAGGTCGCTTTGTACATCTACACTTTCTAATTTCTTCCTATTTAAGAAATACTCTGCACGTCTATTCTTCCTGCCAAAATGGATAACCTCACATTTTTCCACATTATATTCCATCTGCCACATTCTTGCCCACTCACTAAGTCTGTTCAAATCCCCTTGAAGCCACTTTGCATCTTCCTCAGAACACACATTCCCATCGAGTTTTGTGTCATCTGCAAACTTGGAAATATTACATTTGGTCCCCACATCCAAATCATTGATATATATTGTGAACAGCTGGTGCCCAAGTATTGATCCTTGCAGTACCCACTAGTCACAGACTGCCAATGCGAGAACGACCCGTTTATTCCTAAACTCTGCTTTCTGCCTGTTAATCAATCCTTAATCCATGCCAGTATATTACCTCCTATCCCATGTGCTTAAATTTTACAAACCAACCTCCTGTGGGGGACTTTAACAAAAGCCTTCTGAATGGAAATCGCTCATGTTTTTGTGTGTACTCTTCTCACAGGGATTGGATATTGTCTAGATTACATTTAGTGACCAACTTTTCCTCATATGTTTCCCAGAAACCCTTCTTTACATTGGCCTTTCACCACATAGCTTGTACTTTAAATAGACACCGCGGGGTCAGTTTAATCTACCACCCTTCGTAAGAGATTATCCCCGTAAGAATTATCACTGGCCAAACAATGTTCCGACATTTGTGAAACTTGCTTTAACTCCCTTGGTTTATGTACTTGTCAAAGTCCAGGGTTTCGGCATCACTTGTAAGATCTGGAGTTTGCTTTAGTTTAATTGGAAGACTTGGTCAATTACAACTGCAGTCTAAGTTGGGAGAGCAGATCTAAAAGGGACTTACAGCTCAGACTAGCAAGAAAACCACACGGGTACGAGTAGTTTTTCACAAGCTTCACAGACTTTATTACATTTTCTACAATAAACACAAAATCATGATACTGAGCAAAGGGCAGTGGTGAGCAGTTGTGTTCACGATGGAACACCGGTCCTCAACCTCCAGTTAACTGCGATGCCTTGTCTATTGATTGAAGTCTGTCTTCTGTCTTCGTTTGGATGATGATGCGTGCTTTTGGGGTCTTACAAGTTCTTACTTTATACACCTTTCCCAGCTTGGTTCTGTGCCATATTAGGTAAAACCCTATTTCTGTTCATGTAATTGGTCAGTCATTAACTAACTGCCCTTCCATGATGGTACTTTGACCTTGTTCAGGTCATTGTCATTGAGGGGGCTCCAGATTCATGTTTCCTTGCTGTATATTCATCAACAATGATCACTTGATGAGATTGATCCTGAAAGGGAGTATTTTTGAGAGTCAAGGGTTGTGTTGTTGTTGTATGGTGTTCCGACCTCTACCTTGTAGAGATACAACGACAACTTTCAGATCCTTCTTCCCACCTCCCCCTGGACCATGACCCCAACACCGAACATCAAGCGACTGTCCACAGGACTGTCACTGACCTCATCTCTTCTGGAGATCTTCCCTCCACAGCTTCCAACCTCATAGTCCCGCAACCCCGGTCAGCCTGCTTCTACCTCCTTCCCAAAATCCACAAACAGGACTGTCCCAGCAGACCCATTGTGTCAGCCTGCTCCTGCCCCACTGGGCTTATTTCTTCCTATCTTGACACTATCTTTTTTCCGCTGGTCCAGTTTCCTCCCACCTGCATCCATGACTCTTCTGACACCCTACGTCATTCTGACAATTTCCAGTTTCCTGGCCCCAACCGCCTCTTCTTCGCCATAGACGTCCAATCTCTCGACACCTCCATCCCCGACCAGGATGGTTTGAGGGCTCTCCAATTCTTCCATGAACAGAGGCCCAACCAGTCCCCATCCACCACCAACCTCCTCTGCCTGCCTGAACTTGTTCTCACATTGAACAACTTCTCCTTCAACTCCACTCACTTCCTTCAAGTGAAAGGTGTTGCTGTAGGTACCCACATGGGTCCTAGTTATGCCTGTCTTTTTGTGGGATATGTCGAACATTCCTTGTTCTAGTCCTACTCAGGCCCCTCCCCCAACTCGTCTTCCGGGACATTGATGACTGTATCGGTGCTGTTTCCTGCTCCCTCCCGGAACTGGAAAACTTTATCAACTTTGCTTCTAATTTCCACCCTTCTCTCACCTTGACATGGTCCATCTCTGACACTTCCCTTCCCTTCCTCGACTTCTCTGTCTCCATCTCTGGGGATAGGCTGTCTACTAATATCCATTATAAGCCCACCGACTCCCACAGCTACCTCGATTACACTTCTTCACACCCTGCCTCCTGTAAACACTCCATTCCATTCTTCCATTTTCTCCGTCTCCGACGCATCTGCTGTGATGATGCTACCTTCCACGACAGCACTTCTGATATGTCTTTCTTTTTCCTCAACCGAGGATTCCCCCCATTGTGTACGACAGTGCCATCAACTGTGTCCAGCCCATTTCCCGCACCTCTACACTCACCCCTTCCCCTCCCTCCCAGAGCAGAGACAGGGTTCCCCTTGTCCTCACTTTCCACCCCATCAGCCTCCGTATCCAAAGGATCATCCTCCGCCATTTCCACCACCTGCAGCCACCTACCAAATGCATCTTCCCCTCCCTTCCCCTGTCAGCATTCCGAAGGGATCATTCCCTCCGCGACACCCTGGTTCACTTCTCCATTACCCTTACTGCCTTCCAGTTTTTGCTACTAAAGTGGATAACCTCACATTTATCCACATTATACTGCATCTGCATTAGCCCACTCACTCAACTTGTCCAAATCATCCTGAAGCCTCTCTGCATCCTCCTCACAACTCACCCTCCCACCCAGTTTTGTGCCATCTGCAAATGTGGTGATATTACATTTAGTTCTCTCATCCAAATCATTAATGTCTATTGTGAATAGCTGGGGTCCCTGCGGTACCCCACTGGTCACTGCCTGCCATTCGGAAAAAGACCCATTTATCTCTCCTCTTTGTTTCCTGTCCGCCAACCAATTTTCTATCCATCGCAATACACTACCGCCAATCCCATGTGCTTTACTATTACGCGCTAATCTCTTTTGTGGGACTTTGTCGAAAGCCTTCTGAAAGTCCAAATAAACCACATCCACTGGCTCCCCCTCATCAACTCTACCAGTTACATCCTCGAAGAATTCTAGTAGATTTGTCAAGCATGATTTCCCTTTCGTGAATCCATGCTGACTCTGCCCAATTCTACCACTGTTCTCTAAGTGCTCTGCTAGAAAATCTTTGATAATGGACTTTAGAATTTTCCCCATTACAGATGTCAGGTTGCCTGATCTATAATTCCGTGTTGACCCTGCCTAATCCTACCATTATTTTCGAAGTGTCCTGTTACCACATCCTTTACAATAGATTCAAGCATTTTCCCTACTACTGACGTCAGGCTCACAGGTCTGTAGTTCCTGGTTTTCTCTCTCCCTCCTTTCTTAAATAGTGGCGTTGCATTTGCTAACTTCCAATCTGCAAGAACTGTGCCAAAATCTATAGAATTTTGGACGATGATCACCAACACATCCACTGTCTCTTCAGCCACCTCTTTCAACACTCTGGGATGTCGATCATCAAGTCCAGAGGATTTACCAACTTTCAGTCTCAATAATTTCTCCAGTACTTTTTTTTATGAATATGCTTTTTTTCAGTTCCCCATTCTCACTCGTACCTTGGTTCTGCAGAATTTCTGGGAGGCTTTTTATATTTTCCTCTGTGAAGACAGACACAAAGTATTTGTTTGCTTTCTTTGCCATTTCCTTATTGCCCATTATAAATTTCCCTGTCTCTCCCTGTAATGGGCCCCCATTTTTCTTTGTTAATCTTTTCCTTTTTACATACCTATAAAAACTTTTACACTCCATTTTTAAGTTCCTCACTAGTTTACTTCCATATTCTATTTTCCCTTTCTTTATCAGTTTCTTGGTTCTTGGTCCTCCTTTGATGAATTCTAAAAAGCCTCCATTCCTCAGGCTTACTACTTTTTTGGCAATGCTATAAGCCTCTTTGGCCTCATGCAATATTTAATTTACTTGTTAGCCACGGTTTGGATCATTTTTCCTGTCGGGTTTTGTGTTCAATGGAATGTATAGTTGTTGTAAAGCATGTATTAATTCTTTAAATGCTAGCCATTTCCTGTCTACCTTCATACCTTTAAATGGAAAGGTTTGGACCAAAAGGGAAATAAAATCTACATTCACTACCCATCAGCTTGTCCAGAGCAGCTTTCAAGGCTTCGAGCTGATTTGTTGGTACTGTGTCTGCATCACTCACGGCTCCTGTAACTCCTGAAAGGACAAAGACTGTTAAGAAAAATCTTACAAGGAGACAGAATATGCTCACTCCAAAAGATTATACAACAGACAGTTTATGTGAAACTTGTAATTTAATCTGTTTGGCACAAAGTTAAATATTAATCAACCTCAAAAGGAACCTGTGTAATGGGGCAATAAAATTACATTGACGTAAAATTATCCTTATTTGGTTGCCCAGCAAAGTCGGAGTCGAAGTTGCTTCACACACTGAAGCAAGAGTTTCTTTGCTCATACCTGCCTGTCGTAATGTTTTTTCAAGGAGTTGGATGATTCTCTGTAGTTTAATTTGTGGGAGAGCTGTCCCACAAAATCTGGACAGATCCGTGGGATGGTATTAATCAGTCACTGATTATTCACTGAGTATTCATCACCTGGACAGCTCTTGGCTTTCATTAAGTTGCATTTAAAGATGTGTGTTTCTCAGTAGTGTCATTTGCGATATTGCTTTGGTTTGTGCACAACTCCCACAGCTGATGTGTTGCACCGTGATCACACAGTGGTTATTACACTGAGTTGTGGCTGCATCAACGTCTGGTCTCTGCTGCACATGTTAACAGAACACAGTGAAAAATCAATCTATTCCAACTGGAAACAAATTGTTGTTCATGGAAAACAATTTGCTCCTTCAAATCCTCGCGCTCTCACATGCCTGTGCTTGATGCTCCATAATTCAAACCTATCTCTTCTCCCAGCTTCTCCTCCTTTCACAGTCAATATCCCTCCTTTACTTTCCTCCTTCCATTCCATTGTCATTTTCCTGCAGCATTGCCTCATCGAACATCCATTCTCAATATTACGCCGTTAGGTTTGCTCTGCTCCCACTGCTGTTCCTGGGGATACAGGTCCCATTCACACCAATGTTCATTTGTGTCTTGAATGCAGATACATTTCTATCCATGGGACCACTTGGTGAACAAGCTGTGAAAGCAGAGCCGGCCTTTAGAGGGACAGCAGCCCAGCAGCTCATGATACTATCTTGGGGAATATTGTGATACGGGGTATACTAACTGAAAACTGGCTTCTGTTTACCTGGTAGTTGGTGCTTTTCTCTGAACAGTTGAGGTGATGAGCGACGGGCAGTGCCACATAGCTGCCTCTGAGGGCTCAAATGTGCCATTTTGTCAAGCTAGGTCAGTGCAGCAAGATCCAAAACATCCTGTCTTCATCTTAATCGATCTGTTGAAAGATGTGATTGAAAAAAATGGAGAATAAATGAACAGAATGCTGGCGACAGAAAAGGAGCAATTACAGGAGATTGGCCATGAGTCAAAGGTCTTTAAAATGTCCATGTGCTGTGATCAGAAACGGCAGAATTTAAAACACGTGTGAAGGAAAGTAAAGAGTGATTTTGGATGTGAGAAGATCACAAGAAAGTTGTGCCTGAAGCTGTGTCCTTGAGGCAGGCTGCGTGTTGTCAGGAAACTGTTATAGTGAAGGCACAAGCAACAACAACTTATATTTATATAGCACCCTTAACAGAAAGCAAAATTTGACACTGAGCCACGTAAGGAGATTTTAGGGCAGAAGACCAAAATCTTGAACTAAGAGACAGGTTTTGAGAAGTGTCTTAAAGGCGGAAAGTGAGGTAGAGAGGCGGAAAGGTTTAGGGAGGGAATTCCACAGCTTAGAGCCCAGGCAGTTGAAGGCATGGCCGCCAATGGTGGAGCGATTAAAATCGAGGATGCTCAAGAGGCCAGAATTAGAGGAGTGCAGATATCTCGGAGGTTTGTGGGGCTGGAGGAGATTACAGAGATAGGGAGGGTCGAGGCCATGGAGGGATTTGAAAACAAGAAGGAAAATGTTAAAATCCAGACGCTGCTTGACCAGGAGCCAATGTATGTCAGCAAGACCAATTTCTGCTGATCCAGTACTGGATGTCGGACAAGGAGTCTGACAATTTAACAAGGGTGGAAGAGTCGAGAGAGGTGATGGTGAGGGAGAGCTGGAATTTAGAACAATGAGAGGTGAAGATATCTTTGGTTGTGGCGAAATGCTGGATGTGGAGGAAATGGTGAAGGATGATCCATTGAATACGGAGCTGGTGAGGTGGAAGGTGAGGACAAGGGGAATCCTATCATGTCTCTGGGGAAGAGGTGAACGGCTGAGAGAAGAAACATGGTTAGTCGGACCGACCCGGTTGAGGTCCCTCTTAATCACAGTGGGAGAATTCATCGATTGAGGAAAAAGGAAGACATATCAGAAACACTGGTATGGAAGGTTACATCTTCAGAACAGATGCATTAGAGAAAGAGAATCTGGGAGAATGGAAAGAAGTCCTTACAGGAAGCATGGTGTGAGGAAGTGTAGTCAAGGGAGTCAGTGGGCTTTTAATAAATATTTTTATAAAGCATATCCCGAGAAATGGAGACAGAGAAGTCGAGGAAGGGAAGGGAAGAGTTGGAGATGGACCATGTGAAGGTGAGAGAAGGGTGGAAATTGGATGCAAAGTTGATTAAATTTTCCAGTTCAGGACAGGAACAGGAAATAGAACTGATAGAGTCATCAATGTACCAGAAAAAGAGGTGAGGGAGGGGGCCCGAGTCAGACTGGAACAAGGAATGTTCCACATATCCCATAAAAAAGCAGGCATCACTAGGACCCATGGATAATTCTAGCTCTGTGACATCACCTAATTTCACACGTCTTTCAGCTCATAGAATCATAGAACATTTAAGGCACAGAAAGTGTTCACTTGCCCCATCGTGTCTGTGCCGGCCGAAAAACGATCCACCTATTCTAATCCCACCTTCCAGCAATTGATCTGTAACCCTGCAGATAATAGCACTTGAGATGCATATCCAGACTGCTTTTGAATGAGTTGAGGGTTTCCACTTCACCACTTCTCCGTATTTTCCCATTAATCGTGTATTCTTTTGCCTTATTTACTCTCCCAAAATGCATCACACACTTCTCCAGGCTGAATTCCATTTCCCACTTATCTGCCCATCTGACCAGACCATATATATCTTCCTGCAGCCTACAGCTATCTTCCTCACTATCTACCACACAGACAATCTTTGTGTCATTTGCAAACCTCTTGACCATGCCCACAACATTTATGTCCAAATTGTTAATACATACCACAAAAAGCAGGGAACCCAATACTGAGCCCTGCGGAACATCACTGGAAACGGCCCTCCAGTCGTTAAAAACCCGTCAACAATAACCCTTTGTTTCCTGCCACTGAGCCAATTTTTGTATCCACCTTGTTTCTTCTAACATCCGAGGATACATTTCATCTGGTCCTGGTGATTTATCAACTTTTAAGTAGGTTAGCCCCATTAATACTTCCTCTCTCCCTATGTTTATCACATCCAATATTTCACACTCCTCCTGCTTAACTACAATATTTACATCAGCCACCTCTTTTGTGAAGACAGATGCAAAGTATTCATTAAGAACCATCCGAATATCTTCTGCCGCGATACATAGGTTATTTTTTTGGTCTTTTCTGGGCTCTGCTGTCTCCTTAGTTATCCTCTTACTCTTAATGTATTGATAAAACATCTTTGGGTTCACCTTGATTTTGCTTGCCAATATTCTTTCATGCCCTCTCTTTGCTTCCCTAATTTCCTTTTTGATTTCACCCCTCCACTTTCTATAATCCTCTCGGCTTTCTGTAGTATTGAACTCTGTGTTGGACTTAAGCTTTCCATTTCTGTCTTATCTTACCCAGTAGGCTCCTTGAGATCCATGAGGCTGTAGATTTGACTGTCTCACCCTTTTTCTTTGTGGGAACATGTTTACTCTGAACCCCTTGAATCTCCCCTTTGAATGCCTCCCACTGCTCGGACACTGATTTATCTCATCTGCTGCTTCAACCCTCATTCATGCCTTTGTTACCTCTAGAATTGACCATTCCAATGCATTCCTGGCAGATTTCCCACATTCTACTCTCCTTAAACTTGAGGTCATCCAAATCCCTGCAGCCCGTGTCCTAACTTGCACAAAGTCCCATTCCCCTATCACCCCATGTGCTCGCTGATCTATATTGGCTCCCAGTCAAGCATCATCCAGATTTTAAAATCCTCATCCATCTTTTTAAATCACTCCATCGCCTCACCCCTCTCTATCTCTGAAATCTCCTCCAGCCACCAAACCCTCCAAGATATCTGTGCACTTCCAATTCTGGCCTCTTGAGCATTCCCAATTTTAATCACTCTACCATTGGTGGCCATGCATTCAGCTGCCCATGACCTAAGCTCTGGAATTCCCTCCCTAAATATCTCCACATCTGCACCTTGCTTTCCTCCTTCAACACACTGCTTAAAACCTACCTCTTCACGCATGCATTTTGGTTCAATGAAGAGTGCAGGAAGGCATGCCAGGAGCAGCACTAGGCATACCTAAAAATGTGGTGTCAGCCTGGTGTAGCTACAACACAGGACAACTTGCATGCAGAACAGCGGAAGCAGCATGCAATAGACAGGGCTAAGCAATCCCAAACCCAATGGATCAGATCAAAGCTCTGTAGTCCTGCCACATGCAGTCATGAATGGTGGTGATCAGTTTTTCAATTGTCCAGAGGAGGAGGCTCCACAAACATCCCCATACTCAACGATGGGGGAGCCCAGCACAAAAGATAAGGCTGAAGCATTTGCATCCATCTTCAGCAGGAAGTGCCAAATGGCTGATCCATCTCACCCTCCTCCTGAGGTCCACAGCATTACATATGCCAGTCTTCAGCCAATCCAATTCACTCCATGTGATATCATAAAACAACTGAAGGCACTAGATCCTGGAAAGGCTATGGACCCTGACAACATCCGGCAATAGTACTGAAGACTTGTGCTCCAGAAATAGCCAAGTCACTAGTCATGCTGTTCCAGTACAGTTGCAACACTGGCATCTACCCAGCAATGTGGAAAATTGCCCAGGTATGTCCTGTGCACAAAAAGCAGGACAAATCCACCCCAGCCAATTACCGCCCTATCAGTCGACTCTCGATCATCAGCAAAGTGATGGAAGGGGTCGTCGACAGTGACATCAAGTGGGATTTGCTCTGCAATAACTTGCTTACTGATGCTCAGTTTGGATTCTGCCAGGGCCACTCAGCTCCTTGGTCCAAACATGAACAAAAGAATTGAACTTGAGGTGAGGTGAGAGTGACTGCCCTTGACATCAGGGCAACATTTGACCAGGTATGGCATCAAGGAGCCTGAGCAAAACTGGAGTCAATGGGAATCAGGGGGAAAACTCTCCACTGGTTCGAGTCATACCTAGTACAAAGGAAGATGGTTGTGGTTGTTGGAGGTCAGTCATCACAGTCTCAGGACATCAGTGCAGGAGTTCCTCAGGGTAATGTCCGGGGCCTAACTATCTTCATCAATGACTTTCCCACCATCATAAGGTCAGAAGTGTGAATATTATCTGATGATTGCACAATGATCATCACCATTCTCTATTCCTCAGATATTGAAGCAATCCATGTCCACATGCAACAAGACCTGGACAACATCCAGGCTTGGGCTGATAAGTGGCAAGTAACATTCGCATCACACAAGTTCCAGGCAATGATCATCTCAAACAAGAGAGAATCTAACCATCTGCTCTTTATCATTGCTGATCTCCCACTATGAACATCCTGGGGGGTTACCATTGACCAGAAACTGAACCGGACCAGCCATATAAATGCTGTGGCTACAACAACAGTCAGAGGCTCGGAATTCTGTGCTGAGTAACTTCACCTCCTGTCTCCCCAATGCCTATCTACCATCTACAAGGCTCAAGTCAGTCGTGTGATGGAATACCTTGCGTGAACAGGTGCAGTTCCAATCATGCTCAAGAAGTACCACACTACCCAGGACAAAGCAGCCCATTTTATTGGCACCACATCCACCTCCTTCAACATTCACTCCACCACTGGCGCACACTGGCAGCAGTGTGTACCATCTACAAATGCACTGCAGCAACTCACCAAGATTCTTTCAACAGCACCTTCCAATCTTGCGACTGACTACCAGGAGAAGAGAGGCGGATGGATGTGCACACCACCACCTGCAAGTTCCCCTCCAAGTCACACACCATCCTGACTTGGAAGTATATCGCCATTCCTTCACTGTCGCTCGCTCAAAATCCTGGAACTCCCTTCCCATCAGCACTGTGGGTGCACCTAACTGCAGTAGTTCAAGAAGGCAGCTCAGCAACACCTTGTCAAGGGCAATTAGGGATGGGCAATAAATGCTGTCTGAGACAACGTTGACCATTTCACCCGAATGAATAAATCTGACCTTATATTTGCTTATGTGGCTCGCATTAAATGTTTTTTTAAATGCTCCTGTGTAGCGTCTTTTGATATTTTATTATGTTAGAGGTGCTACACTGATGTAAATTGCTTATCAACATTTATTTTATCATTCCATACAGGAGGAGTCTGTGCTGTCTCCATGACAGAGAGATTCAATTATTACCTCTCGGCTGCTATTCCCCCATAGCCATGCAAATATCTCCTTTTCAATATATATCCACTTCCTTTGGAAAGTTACTATTGGATCTGCTTCCTACTTTCTCAGATACTGCAGTCCAGCTCACAACAAATCACTGCATCAAATTTCTCCTCTTATTCTCTCTGGTTTCTTTGCCAATTGTCCTAAATCTGTGTCATCTGGTTATTGACTCTCAAACAGCATTGAACAAATATTTTGTGTCTGTCTTCACAGTAGAAGACACAAGTTCCATACCAGAAATAAGCAGAAACCTCGGGGCTAAAAAGAGTGCGGAAATTAATGATATTGATATCAGCCAAGAAAACATATTGGAGAAACTGGAGGGACTAAAATCTGACAAATCCTGGGACCAGATGGCCGACAGCCTAGGGTTCAAAAAGAGACAGCTGCAGAGATAGTAGAGGTGCTGACTACGATTTTCCAGAGTTCCTTAGATTCAGGAATGGTCCCGTCAGATTGGAAGATGGCAAATGTTACGTCGCTTTTCAAGAAGAGGTAGAGAGAAACCAAGGAACTACAGGCCAATTAGCCTCACATCAGTCATTGGGAAGATGCTGGAAACTGTTATTAAAGAAGTCTCAACATTGCAATTTAAAAAATCATGTTATGATTAGAACAACTCAGCATGGTTTTAATAAAGGGACATTCTGTTTGACAAATTTATTGGAGTTTTTTGAGGATGTAACTAGTCGCGGAGATAAAGGGGAACCAGTAGATGCAGTATCCCTGGATTTTCAAAAGGCATTCGATGAGGTGTCACACAAAAGATTCTTCTTCTTCTTCTTTGGCCTCCTTGTCTCGAGAGACAATGGGTAAGAACCTGGAGGTGGTCAGTGGTTTGTGAAGCCGCGCCTGGAGTGGCTATTAAGGCCAATTCCAGAGTGACAGACTCTTCCACAGGTGCTGCAGATAAAATTTGTTGTCGGGGATGTTACGCAGTTGGCTCTCCCCTTGCGCTTCTGTCTTTTTTCCTGCCAACTGCAAAGTCTGTTTGACTTGCCACACCTTAGCAGCACCTTTATGGCTGTCTGCCAGCTCTGGCGATCGCTGACAACTGACTCCAACGACCTGTGATCAATGTCACAGGATTTCATGTCGCGTTTGCAGATGTCTTTAAAGCAGAGACATGGACGGCCGGTGGGTCTGATACCAGTGGCGAGCTTGCTGTACAATGTGTCTTTGGGGACCCTGCCATCTTCCATGCGGCTCACATGGCCAAGCCATCTCAAGCGCCGCTGGCACAGTAGGGTGTATATGCTGGGGATGTTGGCCGCCTCGAGTACTTCTGTGTTGGAGATACGGTCCTGTCACCTGATGCCAAGGATTCTCCGGAGGCAGCGAAGATGGAATGAGTTGAGACGTCGCTCTTGGCTGACATACGTTGGCCAGGCCTCGCTGCCGCAGAGCAAGGCACTGAGGGCACAGGCCTGATACACTCGGACCTTTGTGTTCCGTGTCAGTGTGCCATTTTCCCACACTCTCTTGGCCAGTCTGGACATAGCAGTGGATGCCTTTCCCATGCGCTTGTTGATTTCTGCATCGAGAGACAGGTTACTGGTGATAGTTGAGCCCAGGTAGGTGAACTCTTGAACCACTTCCAGAGCGTGGTCGCCGATATTGATGGATGGAACGTTTCTGACGTCCTGTCCCATGATGTTTGTTTTCTTGAGGCTGATGGTTAGGCCAAATTCATTGCAGGCAGCCGCAGTCCTGTCGATGAGTCTCTGCAGGCACTCTTCAGTGTGAGATGTTAATGCAGTATCATCAGCAAAGAGGAGTTCCTTGATGAGGACTTTCCGTACTTTGGTCTTCGCTCTTCGATGGGCAAGGTTGAACAACCTGCCATCAGATCTTGAGTGGAGGAAAATTCCTTCTTCTGAAGACTTGAATGCATGTGAGAGCAGCAGGGAGAAGAAGATCCCAAACAGTGTAGTTGCAAGAACACAGCCCTGTTTCATGCCATTCAGGATAGGAAAGGGGTCTGATGAGGTGCCACTATGCTGAATTGTGCCTTTCATATTGTCATGGAATGTGGTGATGATACTTAGTAGCTTTGGTGGACATCCGATATTTTCTAGTAGTCTGAAGAGACCACGTCTGCTGACGAGGTCAAAGGCTTTGGTGAGATCAATGAAAGCAACGTAGAGAGGCATCTGTTGTTCATGGCATTTCTCCTGGCGAAGGGAGAGCATGTCAATGGTGGATCTCTCTGCTCGAAAGCCACACTGTGCCTCAGGGTAGACACGCTCAGCTAGCTTCTGGAGCATGTTTAAAGCGACTCGAGCAAAGACTTTCCCCACTATGCTGAGCAGGGAGATTCCACGGTAGTTGTTGCAGTCACCACGGTCGCCCTTGTTCTTATAGAGAGTGATGATATTGGCATCGCGCATGTCCTGTGGTACTGCTCCCTCGTCCCAGCACAGGCAAAGCACTTCGTACAGTGCTGAAAGTATAGGCTTGGCACTCTTGATTATTTCAGGGGTAATGCCGTCCTTCCCAGGGGCTTTTCCGCTGGCTAGAGAATCAATGGCATCACTGAGTTCCGATTTTGTTGGCTGTAAGTCCAGCTCATCCATGACTGGTAGAGGCTGGGCTGCATTGAGGGCGGTCTCAGTGACAACATTTTCCCTGGAGTACAGTTCAAGGTAGTGCTCAACCCAGCGGTCCATTTGCTTGCGTTCGTCAGTGATTGTGTCCCCTGATTTAGATTTGAGGGGGGGCTATCTTCTTGATGGTTGGCCCAAAAGCTCTCTTAATGCCATCATACATCCCTCTGATGTTTCTGGTGTCAGAGGCCAGCTGAATATGACTGCATAGGTGTTGCCAGTGGTCATTTGAGCAGCTCCTGGCTGTTCTTTGTGCAGCGCTTCTGGCTACTTTAAGTGCTGCGGATGTTAATTCGCTGGGGGCTTTCTTGTCGTTCAGCAGTGCAATGCGCTTAGCGGCTATGACAGGTTCCAGCTCTTCAAAGTGAGATTGAAACCAGTCTGCATTCCGCTTCACACGTTTGCCATAGGTGTTCATTGCTGATTCATAGATGGCGTGTCTGATGTGGGCCCACTTGGTCTCTGCAACCCCTATAGGAGTGTTTTGAAGGGCTTTTTCAAGTGAATTTATAAACTTAGGTGACTGTGGATGAGAAATTCTGCGATTGCTGATGCGCGGGCAGCCCTTCTGCTTGGAGTGATGCAGCTTCTTTGGTTTGAGTCTAACCTTGCTGCACACCAGGCAGTGGTCAGTGTCACAGTCTGCATGATGGAAGCTGCATGTGATTTGAACGCTGTTTAAAGAGGCTCGCTTTGTGACGATGAGGTCCAGCTATGTGATCTTGGGTGCCTCCAAGAAACCTGGTGACAGGGTTTAGTATGAAAGAATGAGTTGGCGATGCAGAGGTTATGATAGGTACACAACTCAAGCAGTCTCTGTCCATTCTCATTCATCCTTCCAATGCCATAGCACCCAAAGCAGGAGGGCCATGAGTCATGGTCGGCCCCAACCCTGGCATTGAAGTCCCCTAGCAGGAAAAGGTGTTCGGTATTGGGGATGCTACTAATGATACTATGGAGTTCCTCGTAAAACTGGTCTTCAGCTTCAGGTGGGGAGCAGAGTGTTGGAGCATAGATGCTGAGTAGGTGTACTGGACCAGAAGCGGTGAACAGTCGGATGGACCGTATGCGTTCTGAGCCATTTGAGGGTGGCTCTATCATGCTGAGCAAAGAGTTTCTGAGGGCGAAGCCCACTCCATGCTGTCTTGATTCTTCATGATCCCAGCCCTGCCAGAAGAAGGTGTAGCCTTGCTCTCTGACAGATCCGCTCGCAGGGAGGCGTGTCTCCTGAAGTGCTGCAATGTCCACATTGAGTCTACTGAGCTCGTTGTTAATGATGGCGGTCTTCAGAGAATCGTTGATTTGTGTAAAGTCTTCCGACAGGCCAGGACACATAGTTCTGACGTTCCAGCTTGCAAAACGAAGGGCTGGTACCTTCTTTCCTTTTTTTGTTGTGCTGTTTGGTGCGGTGTTACAGTCCATTTGTCAGGCAATGACCCTGAGTTCCAAGCACCCATTGAAGCAGGTGGACTGTGACGGGACAGAACCTTACTGACCGGGGGCTGCCCGGTTTGAGGCGGGCAGTAGCTGTCCAGTGAGATGCGATGACCTCTCCCAACGACAAAGGCAACCCATGGCGCCCAATCTCTACACCAATTGAGCTGGACTTATAACCCGTAACTGCTGCTTCCGTGTTGTTTTGGTCGCTGTGAGGCGACTATGGAGTGACCTCTCCATACCGCATGCCTGGGTGGATGTATGGAGGTTGTGAGTTGTCCAAGCGTCAAAACCCCCCTCTCGGCCTTCCTGGTGGGGTCCAAAGTAGTACACAGCATGACGTTTGGCACTGGTATGGCTGCAGGAACTGCTGGAAACATGCCAAAGGTGACACATGACCGCCTTCGGGGTTCCGCTCCGGATTTTCTGTTCGGGTTTACTCCCTTAGCCTTGGTCTCTTCCGAGACACCAACAAGACAGCGGGGTTGTTAGGGCCCTTACTCAGGTGTAGGTGGATGCTGGTGGGAGGAGGTGGGGGAAGGGGGTGAGGGAGGGGAGGGGATGTGAGGGGGAGGGGTGCGGTGGGAAGGGGTGGAGGGAAGGAGTTGCGAGGGGGAGCTGGGAAGGGGGCTGCTGCCGTGTCGGGGACGGGTTGCAGGGGAAGTGGGTGTAAGGAGAAGATGGTGTGAGGGCGGAGCCGGGAAGGGGGTGTGAGGAGGTGGGGAGAAGGGGGTGCGAGGGGGGTGAACTAGGAGGGGGGAGTGGGGGTGGAAGGGGGTGGAGGAAGGGGGTGCAGGTAATAAAACATTTCATCAGCACTTGTTTGCAGTGAAATGCTGCAAGTAACCAGAGTCAAGGCTTCAATCTGGATTTAGGCAGGTTTAGTAAAAGTTTTAAAAAGTAATAGGTTGAGGAGCCGCCTAAACCCTGGGGTCGCCTCTGGGCGCTACATTTACCTCATTCTAATATACCTGGATAATTAAAATCTGCAAATTCATACTTTCTTTCTACTGATCAGTCGACTGTAACATGCTCCCAGAAATGTGACTAGCTCTGGAAGTATGTTTTTGCTCTTTGTCAGCTCACTCCAAAAGTTGCATTCTTAACGTAAGACTAATTTCCCAATATTACATTGTCGGACTGAAATTGTAAATGACTAATTGGTACAGTTATAGTCCTGGCTCGAATAAGAAGTCTCAAAACAACAGGCCCTGACAGTATTCCACAAAGTGTATGCAAAGCAATGGGAACCATGCTCAGCATGCCCTTTTACTCGTACATCTCAAAGCTCACTAAGATTGTTCCCATGCACTGGGCAGAGGTGTTGTACTAATATTACAAAGGCAATGAGAGAGAACTGGGAAGTTACAGGCCAGTAACTTGACTTCAGTTATAAGCAAATTGCTCAATGGGGTCATTTCAGATGCTCTGTATTAACCACCTGAATAGAGGAGGTGTTGTAAGAGAGTTTCCCATTAACCTGGTTGATTCCTTCTGGGTGGTAGAGGTCATGGGTTTGGAAGGTCCTGTCAAAGGAGGCTTGGCAAGTTGCTGCAGTGCATCTTGTAGATAGTACACACCACTTCCACTGTGCACCGGTGGTGGAGGGAGTGAATGTTTAAGGTGATGAATGGGGGAGACGATCAGGTGGACTGCTTTGTCCTGGATGGTGCTGAGCTTCTTGAGTGTTGTTGTAGCTGCACTGATTTAGGCAAGTGGAGAGTATTCCATTACACTCATGACTGGTGCCCTGTAAATGGTGGGCAGGCTTTAGGGAGTCAGTAGGTGAGTTACTTGCTGCAGATTTCCCAAACCTCTGACTTGCTCTTGTAGCCACAGTATTTATACAACTGGTCCAGTTAAGTTTCTGGTCAATGGTGACACCCAGATATCCCCTCTCCCCAAGGATGTTGATGGTGGGGGATTCAGCAATGGTAATGCCATTGAATGTCAAGGGGAGATGGTTCGATGGCTTCTTGTTGGGGATGCTAATTGCTCGGCACTTGTGCGGCACAAATGTTACTTTCCACTTATCAGCTCAAGCCTGAATGTTGTCCAGGTCTTGCTGCATGCGGGCACGGACTCCTTCAGTATCTGAGGTGCTGTGAATGCTACTGAAAACTGTTCAGTGTACATCCCCACTTCTGCATTTGCCGCATTGACATGACAGGCCAAATTCTGTGCTGTAACCATGCTATGATTCTATGATGGAGGAAAGGTTAATTGATGAAGCAGCTAAGATAATCGTGCCTCAGAACTTCTGGAGCAATGCCCTGGAGCTGAGATGATTGGCTTCCAACAACCACAACCGTCTTCCTTTGTGCTAGGTATGACTCCAGCCAGTGGAGAGCTTCCTCCTGATTCCCATTGACTTCAATTTTGCTCGGCCTCCTTGATGCCACATTTGGTCAAATGCTGCCTTGATGCCAAGGGCAGTCACTCTCATCTCACCTCTCCTCTGGAATTCAGCTCATTTTTCCATGTTTGGACCAAGGCTCCAATGAGGCTGGGAGTCTAGTGTCCCTGGTGGAACCCAAACTGCTCATCAGTGAGCAGGTTATTGCCGAGTAAATGCTGCCTGATAGCACTGTCAATGATACCTTCCATCATTTTGCTAATGATTTGAGAGTAGACCAATGGGGTGGTAATTGGTTGGATTGGATTGGTCCTGCTTTTTGTTGACAGAACATACCTGGATATACCAAAGTTGTAGCTGTACTGCAACAGCTTGGCTACAGGCATGGCTTGTTCTCGAGCACAGGTCTTCAGACCACAGCCTGGATGTTGTTGGGAACCATAACCTTTGCTTTATCCAGTGCACTCAGCCATTTCTTGATATAAAGTGCAGTGAATTGAATTGGCTGCAGAATGGCCTCTATGATGGTGAGAACCTCAGGAGGAGACAAAGATCGATCATTCCTTTGGCACTTCTGGCTGAAGATGATTGCAAATGCTGCAGCCTTTTCTTTTGCACTTGTGCTGGCCTCCACCATGTTGAGGATGGGGACGTCGATGCAGCTTTGTCCCTGTTCATTGTTTAATACCCCTCCTCCCCCAGTTAGTGGTTTAATATTGTTGATACAAAGGTTAAGTGCAAGTGTTAGGTCTAGATGACGAAATAGAATAGATTAGATTAGATTAGATTAGATTAGAGATACAGCACTGAAACAGGCCCTTCGGCCCACCGAGTCTGTGCCGAACATCAACCACCCATTTATCCTAATCCTACACTAATCCCATATTCCTACCAAACATCCCCACCCGTCCCTATATTTCCCTACCACCTACCTATACTAGTGACAATTTATAATGGCCAATTTACCTATCAACCTGCAAGTCTTTTGGCTGTGGGAGGAAACCGGAGCACCCGGAGAAAACCCACGCAGACACAGGGAGAACTTGCAAACTCCACACAGGCAGTACCCGGAATCGAACCCGGGTCCCTGGAGCTGTGAGGCTGCGGTGCTAACCACTGCGCCACTGTGCCGCCCCACAGTCAGATATTGATGCAATGTGGCAACAGGCCTGCATCTGCTTGGTATCATTCAATACAGAGAAATGTAGTATTATGCACATTAGCAAGGCCAATGTCAAACATGTGTTCACCATGGAGGCTGAACGGGAGAGGAAACTAGGTGTTATCATACATTAATCTCGGAAGACCTATGGCCTTGTGCTGGATGATTACTGCATAAGCAAATATTGTTAGGTTGTACTGTCAAGGCAATCAAATACACAACAAAAAAAACTACACTGTGTTCATGCAATAACATGGTTCGGCCTCCTTTGGAACACGGTGTCTAGTTTTTTGTCCCCACACTTGGTGGTTGATAGAAAAGATTCAGAGGAGAGCCACTAGATTGCTACCAAGTTTAAATGCCCTTAGTTACCATGATAGGCTTAGAGAGTGATCTTTTTGTTTGTGAAAAGCAAGGGCTTTGGGGGAGGTTTGATTCACATCTTTAAAATCATTAAAATATTAGATTTGTTGATTGGCTCGGAGGACCAGGGGACAAGATTATAACTTACATAAGCAGAGACGAGGTTAGATGCTAGGAGGCCGTTCTTTTCAGAGTCATCACCTATGGAACAAGTTGCCAGCTCATTAAATGAGTGTGGATTTGCTGCATATATTGTGAAGGGATGAGTTCCTGAGTGTGACCAACATACTGTGTAGGTGGGTAGGCATGGAGCAATGCATCACTGTGATCTCCTGCAAGTTGTTTAAATTGCCTGTGGGGGTTAGAGAGGAATTTCCCAGAGTTCTCCATCCTACATTGACCTATGGTTTTTGCCCTCGCTCAGAAGGTTGTGTGGATGAGGGTCAGGATTTGCCGAAGTTGTATCATGGCAGGAGGGAACAAACTTCATGGATCAGCTGTCTTTTCTGTCCTTTGTTTTCATATGAATTGCACATCATACAATTTGATTTTTGATTTAGAGATACAGCACTGAAACAGGCCCTTCAGCCCACCGAGTCTGTGCCGACCATCAACCACCCATTTATACTAATCCTACACTAATCCCATATTCCAACCACATCCTCCACCTGTCCCTCTATTCCCCGACCACCTACCTATACTAGGGACAATTTATAATGGCCAATTTACCTAACAACCTCATACATCATACAAGTATTGAGACTTAACTCCCAACAAAGAAGGACCACGTTGCAGAGAAGGCCAAGAGGAAACTTAGCAGAGGTTTTTAAAATGATGAAGGGCTTTGTACAGACTAGATCCTTAGGTGGGGAATTCATTGGCAAATGGTCATCAATTCAAAACTGTCACCAAGAAAATGGAGGGAGGTTAGGAGACATTTATTTGCAGAGCAGATTATTGGGATATGAAATGCTTTTCCACAGGGATTGGTTGAGGCAAAGATCACAGCACTTTACAGGAAATATTGGACAAATACTTGAAGCAGAGGATACAGGATTATTGGGAAATCCCTGGGTGGTATTAGTTTTGGATTGAAACAAGGCCATTTGGAGAGAGTGGGGCAGAGGGATGACTTTTGGATTGCTCTGGCTTAGAGTTGGCAGAGTCAAAAAAGACCAAATAGGTGATGTCTGTACCATAAAATTGAAAATACCCCAGCTTTAATGAAATGAATAAAAAGTATTACAATCGGCTTCAGTACTCTTGTACAAAAGCATTCCAAACTCCAACTGAGAAAATGCCATAGAATATACAGGCAAATTAAGTAAGTCTGCAGAACCTCACTGGATGGAAGCATGAATCAGAGGGTTTGCGGTACAATACCATAGACCTACCACTCCCACCCATAGAATGACTGTGCTACAGGACAGCTGTTGACTGCACTGTGGCACTTTATTTATCCGGTGCATTGCTTTCTTTCAGTATTTTGCTACATCTATCTTTCTTGTTAGAATCATGGTTAATAGTCAACAGTGTATGCAGCTGTGCCAAATTCTGGGGCAGAGATTTTGTCTGGGCCCCTGAGGCAGGAGGGGAGGGGGAGGCACGGAGTATCATGATGGGTGGCCAGGGTGGGAGGGCGGAAGGCCCGTCGCCTCCCTGTCGCCAAGTGATCTTCCCGTGGTGAGAAAGGCCGACGACGGTCTTTCCGCCCAGAGGCCAATACAGACCCGTAAGTGGCCTATTAACGGCCTCTTCCCAATACAAGATAAGAGCTCATGGTAATATATTAGCGTGGATAGAGGATTGGTTAACAGACAGGAAGCAGAGAGAATGGTGCATTTTCAAGTTGGCGGCAGTGAATAGTGGGGTGCCGCAAGTATCAGTGCTGGGGCCTCAGCTATTTACACTCCATATTAATGACTTGGATGAAGAGATAGAGAGTAATGTATCCAAGTTTGCTGATATAAAGCTCGGTGGACAGGTAAGCTTGGAAAGGTAAAGCTTGGTGGAAAGGTCTGGGAGTGTGACAGCATTTCAAGGGCTATGGAAATAGAATGATGTTTCACCCAGAAATGAGTGAAGAATATTCTTGGGCTATACCACATGGTTTGGTTTCACTGGCTAAGTTTGAAGTCCACCCTGTGAATTGGAGAGAAATTCACCGAAATTACAGAAATTCTCACTGCACCCAATGCTGTCAGACTGTGGATTTCATCCAGTCTGTTTTTCCCTGGACTCTGGGGAGATTCACTTTCCATTGTGCAATATCTGGCTAAATATAATTTATGATATTACAATGAGTTGTGTAAAAGACATTAACAGAATCTTTTTGTTCAGTCACTGTAAGTAATGTCAGTCTCCTTGCCTCATAATTATGTCAATGGAGATTTCTCCTGCCTCACATAAGGGTCTTCGCTCAGTTACAGAGTCAGTAAGAGTTTGGTCGCCAGCACAAACCGGGATTAACTTTCTGCAGAAATGGAAAGAATGAATCGGGTTAGTTCACTGGAATATTTGATCAGTGTGATGCTTCGTGAGATACAGGATATTTATTTTCCCACCCTCGCTGTTATTGGTGTCCTTGGTAAGTTTTCTGCCCTGGTATTAATACTGCAACCATGCAAACTCAATTCTTGACTCGAACTGTCAGTTGCGATCCGGTTCCTTGTAAGTAACCATAACTCTATTTCATTATGTAAATGATATTTAACTGTAAACACTGTCTGTATTATGCAAGTTTCCACATCCAACAAGTCTATCTATTCAGTTTATTCTCCTTGCTGTGTGACTGAAAGTACATTGTTCCCTCGATAATGTTACTGGGTGATTTATTTGATGAACAGTCTGCTCTCTGCATTGAGTCCTGGGAGTAGATTTTACTCTTTACCATCTGGGTGTTAAACAGCACCTGAAGAGGCCGGTGGAAAAAAAAGTGATGAAGAAGGATTGCACGTCCTTTACAGAACCAGCCTGATATTCATTGCACTGAGTTTAAGAGGAGGATAATCAGGCAGGTTTTATTCCTGGTGAAGGGTCTGTTCCCCCACCCTGATTATCATTGTGCACACCGGGTAGGAGCTGCTTAATTGATATATGGTGTTGACATGGCTTTAAGGATAATTTAAAGTCTGCTGGATCAGATTAATGATATCAAGTTGCAATTGGTGATAAATCATTCCACCTGATTTTAATTCAAATTGATTGTAAATGAAGTAATGTGTGAAGTAGATTCCTTTCTCATTTTATTGATTTATATTCCCTCGGTTAAGTGGAAATCGACTCTGTTCTCACTCACAGGTGGAAAGTGCCAGATTAATATTGTCCCACTTCCATCCTGATACATTCTCAAACCCAAGGGAGCAGATCTCAGCATCAGTTACAGCATCAACCCCTTGATAGTGACTGTTCATCAAAATAGCTTTGTAATATAAGGGGAGCTTCAAAGATTGGTGCAAGAGATTGAGAGAGAGAGAGAGAGAGAGCTAGATAGATGGATAGATAGATAGATACAATTTCACGTGTTTTCACATGATTCAGTTCCGTGAGAAAAGATGGAAACAGGCAGACAAGAGGGGAGATGTTCTCAGTCCATGAACACACAGCATTCTGCCTCAATCCTTTGTTGGGTGTTCAAATTCAAAAAACTCCCAGGTTGCTCAGCAGGTTAGTCATGTGACCAGCTCCTTCTTTAGAACAGTCTCTTCAACATCCTTTATTCGAAGTTCAAATCCAAAAGCTCCAGCCAACTAGACATGTGGCGAAAACTGGTTTGACCACTTCTGTGTATTGAAGGAACAGGGACTGGCTCCCTTTGTTTCCACATTGTCTGGTACTATGCAAATGTCCTTCCAGTCAGAGATTGCAATTTTTTAAGTTTTAATGTTCATGTGGTGAAATAATGTGTGCCTCAGTCTTGGCTGGTGGGGCTTGCCTGACAGTTGTAATAAGAGTATAAGCATGGGGCACGACTAGAGATATTAATTGAAGTTGATCGTTTAAACAGGGTACGAAATAGTTGGTTCAAAAAGGGAAGAGAGGGTTTTTGTTTACATCATGGATGAGCATCTGTGACCTGTTGCTTACAATTCCTGTTTTTTGCGGGAACGTCAAAACACTTCCTGTGTCTTGGGCAATCAAGCTTCAGCTTGAGCTCAGGATTTGCGAGGGGCAGCTGGAATCACTGTGGAGCATAAGGGAGCAGGAGAGTTTCCTGGATTGTACATTGCAGGAGCTGGTCACCCTACAGGCAGTAGGAGTTCAGGATAGCAGTTGAGTGGCCATCTGGAAGAGGAGGAAGAGGCAGGAAGTGAAGGAGTCTTCGGGATGTGTGCTACTCACAAACTAGTACTCAGCTTTAGAGATTTCTGGGAGGGACGATACCTTGAAGGACTGCAGTCCAGACAAGGAACCAACAGGCAAGGGACTGTACAGGAGGGAGCAACAAAGGGCAGAAATGAAGTTCTTCTTGTATTTCCATCGACAGGGGGATGGATAGGCATTTCTTTAAATGTTATCGGGAGTCCCCCATGTCGTCCTGCTGCCCTGGTGCCAGAGTAAAGGACATCATGGAGAGGGTGCAGGATATTCTGAAGGGGGAAGGGAATGATCCAGAAGTAGCAACAACATAGCAAAGGCTGGTATTGAGGTCCTGTGGTCAGATTTTCAGGAGTTAGGGAGGAAGATAAAGAGTATTAGCTTGAAAGGTAGTAATCTCTGGATTACTCCCAGTGCCACTGATTAGTGAAAGTAGAAATGGGAAGACAGGAAGGATCAATGTGTGGCTTGAAGCATGGTGCAGGAGGGAGGGCTTCAGATTCTTGGAGCATTGGGACCATTTCTGGGGCAGAAGCGAGACCAAGGCGGAACTGTGAGGGGACAAGCACTGGTGAGCGGGAGTTCCAGCAGCTCAAAAGAGGCATGCTCTCATACACTGTCACAGGGACAGAGAGAGAGTTCCACGATTGATGTCACAGCTCAGAAAGTGATGCGTTGCAAGGGGAAACAGCTGATTGGTAAGTAGGAACAGGTGGGTATTTCTACCCTTTTTTACTACTTTCAGTCGCTGAAATTAAAGTAAAGGTGGGGATTTTAGATTGTAGTAGGCAGTGTTTAGAGTGGAATAAGGTTCCTTGCATAATTAGTACTCGAAATTAAAGGGAGTAACGAAGGGAGGTGGTGAGCAGTTGGATGGACAGTATGCGTTCCGAGCCATTTGAGGGAGGCTCTATCATGCTGAGCAAGGAGTTTCTGATGGCGAAGCCCACTCCGTGCTGTCTTGGTTCGTCAGGATCCCTGCCCTGCCAGAAATAGGTGTAGTCTTGCTCTGCTGGAGATCCACTCGCGGGGAGGCGTGTCTCCTGAAGTGCTGCAATGTCGACATTGAGTCTACTGAGCTCGTTGTTAATGATGGAGGGCTTCCGAGAATCGTTGATCTGTGTAAGTTCTTCCGACAGGCCAGGACACATAGTTCTGACGTTCCAGCTTGCAAAGCGAAGAGCTGGTACCTTCTTTTCTTTTTTCGTGTTGTTTGGTGCGATCAGTCCACCTTTCGGGCAATGACCCTGAGCTCCAAGCACCCATTGAAGCAGGTAGACTGTGGCGGGACAGAACCTTATTGACCGGAGGCTGCCTGGTTTGAGGCGAGCGGTTGCTGTCCAGTGAGGTGCAATGACTTCTCCCACCGACAAAGGCAACCCGTGGCGCCCAGTTTCTACGCCAATTTATCTGGACTTATAACCCGTAACTGCTGCCTTCCGTGTTGTTTCAGTCGCTGTGAGGCAACTATGGAGTGACCTCTCCATGGCGCATGCCTGGGCAAATTTATGGAGGTTGAGAGTTGCCCAGTCGTCAAAACCCCCCTCTCGGTCTTTCTGGTGGGGTCCAAAGGAATGCAGAGCACGACATTTGGCACCGGTATGGCTGCAGAAACTGCCGGAAACATGCCAAAGGTGACACATGACTGCCTACGGGGTTCCGCTCCGGATTATCTGTTAGGGTTTACTCCCTTAGCCTTGGTCTCTCCCGAGATACCCACAAGGCAGTGGGGTTGTTAGGGCCCCTACACAGGTGTAGGATGATGCCGGTGGGAGGAGGGGATGAGAGGGGGAGGGGTGGAGGGAGGGGGGTGTGAGGGGGAGCTGGGAAGGGGGCTGTAAGGTGGTGGGGGGGTGCAAGGGAAGGGGATGCAGGGGGAAGATGGTGAGAGGGGGGTGCTGGGACGGGGTTGTGAGGGGGTGAGCTGAGAGGGTGGAGCAGGGAAGGGGACGGGGGGTGGGGGGGGGGGAAGGGGGGGAAAGTAGGTGCAGGGAATAAGCCATTTCCTCAGTGCCCACCATAAACGTCCGGAAAGCTCATCCACGTCTTTCGGGAGGTGAAGCATCTTTTGGCAGACTTACAAAGGTGATTATATTCGCTGAGGGTTTTTTGATGTGGTTTATATAAAGGCATATAGCATTGCCGACAGTGCACTGCAGATGCTCTCCGAGCCATCTCCCGCGGGCGCTTTGAATTTGCGGCCGAGGAACCGTTCGTGGGTTTTTTGGGTGTTCGGGGCACCTTTTCTCAAGGCTTCCCTCGGGTCCCGCTGCTCCTTCTTCACCTCAATGCACTTACCGCACGCCGTGGCCGCAGACACTCTGGACAGTGAAGACATCAGGATCGGAGATTAAAGTATCGACAGCTGTGCTCGTCAGTTTCATCCGGATCAATTTCATTGAGAAAACAAAGAGCAGGTGTGGCTGGGGGAGGGCAGTGGGCCCAGGTAACAGAAACTAAACTAACTGTTAGCTTTTAGTTAGGGCTAAAATGAACTGATTTAAAGAGCCAGGGGAATTTAAACAGTTTAAGAGGGCAGATTGGGGGAGAAAACACTAAGAATGGGAGCAGATGGCCATGGATAGAGTTGAACAGCAAGGGAGCTTCCTCGGGAGCTTACAGCCCAGGAGCCATCTTGCTAGGATTTATACTAGGATTAGTATAAATGGGTGGTTGATGGTCGGCACAGACTCGGTGGGCCGAAGGGCCTGTTACAGTGTTGTATCTCTTAATAAATACCATTAGCCTTCCTAATTGCTTGCTGCACCTGCATGTTATCTTTCAGTGACTTATTGACAAGGACACCCAGGTTCCTTTGTAAATCAATACTTTCTAATCTCTTACCATTTAAAAAATACTCTGCACATCTATTCCTCCTGCCAAAGTGAATAACTTCATATTTCTCCACATTATATTCCATCTGCCACGTTCTTGCCCACTCACTAATCTTTCCAAATCCCCTTGAAGCCACTTTGCATCTTCCTCACAACACACATTCCCACCTAGTTTTGTGTCATCCGCAAACTTGGAAATGCTACATTTGGTCCCCACAGCCAAATCATTGATATTTATATTGTGAACAGCTGGGGCCCAAGCACTGATCTCTGCAGTACTCCACTAGTCACAGCCTGCCAATGTAAAAATGACCCATTTATTCCTACTCTCTGCTATCTGCCTGTTAGCCAATCCTTAATCAATGCCAGTATATTACCTCCTATCCCATGTGCTTTAATTTTGCGAACCAATCTCCTGTGGGGGACTTTATCAAAAGCCTTCTGAAAATCCATGGACTCCGATTCCCCTTTATCAATTCTGTTCGTAACATCCTCAAAACACTCCAACATGATCATCAAACATAATTTCCCATTCATAAATCCATGTTGACTATGCCCAATCAGCTCATTATTATCCAAGTGTCCATTTATCACATCCTCTGGACCAGATTCTAGCATTTTCCCAACTGATGTAAGGCTAACAGGTAAACAGTAAAGCAGTTAGGATATTGGGCTTCATAAGTGGAGGCATTGAGTAGAAAAGTAGTGAAGTTATGTTGAACCTTTGTCAAGCTCTTGTTAGGCTCCAACTGGAGTATTGCATCCAGTTCTGGTCAAATACTTCAGGAAGGTGTGAGGGGCCTTGAGCGGATGCAGAGGAGATTTACCAGAATGGCTCCAGGGATAGGGGATCTTAGTTACAGATTTCGGCTGCAAATGCTGGGATTGTTTTGCTTAGAACAATGGAGATTGAGGGAGGATTTATTAGGAGTGTACAAGATTATGGCAAGCTGCGATAAGTTAGACAAGGAAAAATTGTTCTCTTTAACTAATAATACAAAGTCTTGGGACACAGACTGAAGGATTTGGACAAGAAATGCAGGGGGGATCTGAGGAAGAACTTTTTTTCCACAGTGGGTGGCAATTACCTGGAACTCAGTGTCCACAAGGATGGTGGAAGTGGAGACAATCAATGACTTCAAAAGGAAATTAGATGAACACTGGAAGGAAATAAGCTTGCTGGGCTACGGGGATCGAGCAGGGGTGTGGGACTGATTGGATCGCTCCGTGGAGAGCCATCATGGACTTAATGGCTGAATGGCCTCCTTCTTTGCCATAAATGACTCTGTGTCCTGGGGTTGATTTGATTGACCTCCAACAACCACAACCATCCTCCTTCATGCCACGTTTGATCCCAACCAGTGGAGTGTTTTCCCCTGATTTCCGTTACTTCAATGTTGCTGAGACTCTTGGTGCCAAACTTGGTCAAATGTTGCCTTGATGTCAAGGGCAGCTGCTCTCACCTCACTTATCGAATTCAGCTCTTTTTTCCATGATTGGACCAAAACTGTAATTTTGTCTGAGCAGAGTTCCCCTGGCAGAACCAAACTGAGCATCAGTGAGCGGGTTATTGCTGAGTAAGTGCCGCTTGATAGCACTGTCAATGACACCTTCCATCACTTTGTAGATGATTGATAGTAGACTGATGGGCGGTAAATGGCCGGATTGGATTTCTCTTGCTTTTTGTGGACAGGATATACTTGGACAATTTTCCATATTTTTGGGTAGATGTCAGGATTGTACTGGAACAGCTTGTTCCTGAGCACAACTCTTCAGTAATACAGCCAGGATGTTATCAGGGCCCATAATCTTTTCTGTACCCAATGCCTTCAGCATTTTTGAGATCTTGTGCAGTGAATTGAATTGGCTGAAGACTGGCATCTGTGATGCTGGGAACCTCAGGAAGAGGCTGAGATGGATCATCTACTCAGCACTTCTGGCTGACGATGGTTGCAAATGCTTCATCCTTGTCTTTTGCACTGATGTCTTGGTCTATAATCGCAGCAACCCCCATCCCCCACACCTCAACTTAGATACAGACGTTAACAAAGATACAGACAGATCGGCAGAAAGTCAGACAGAAGGATAGACAGACAGGCAGACAGTTAGATGGATGATGTATTTAGCAGACTGACAGATACATCCGCAGACGGGTTGATGGATAGACAGATATGTGCATAATTGTCTCTTTGTGATAGTGTTAAACAAGCAACATAACCTCAGCCTCCCATAATACCGCTCTCACAGATTTATTTTAAATTGATTGCAATGGATAGTGAAATTTAACATTGAGGGGGTGGCCCTGCCCACTGGCTGAAATGTTGGGGGAGAGCCCACCTCCACTGGGCCTGGGGGTCTCGCTGCTATTTTCGTGGCTCAGGCCCTTAATTGGCTTCAGTCAGGACTTCCACCCTCTGAGGCAGCAAGTCCCACTTCCAAGAGCTTCTGACCAATCAGAGACCCAGCAGCTCTTCAGTCCTAGCAGTGCCAGAGAGACTGGTGGCCACTGCTGGGGAAGCACCCAGCGAGAGGAGCTGCGATGGATGCTGGCCTGGGAGCAGGTAAGTGGGGCTGGGGCTTGTCGGGGTTAATTGCTAGGCCCCGGTGAGGGGGGGGGGGGCATGTGTCGGAGAGCAGGGCGAGGCATTAGTATTATCAGGGATGGCCCGTACTGGCGAGGAGCCCTCCATGGGGCACAGGGTGCTCAGTCAGGAGGGCCATCCCCAGCCTGCAAGGATGTCACCAGGTATTACTGGGTGGGCTTCTCAGGTGCTGTAGTGTTTGACTCCTGCTGGGATTGCTGGAACAGGCCCTTAAGAGGCAATAAACTAGACAGTTAAGGGCCTCAATTGGCCTGGGGTGGCCATTTGCCACCTTCCTCCCCGCTGGTAAAATAGCAGTGGGGGGCGGACAGGTTACCGGCACGGCCCCCCCACTACAACCCCACCCCCCCATCTCCCCCCACCTCCCACATGATTTCATGGCACTCCTGCCTTCCAGCACACGACCAGTGTTGGGGTGAGGGGTGGGTGTTAAATTCCAGCCAACGGCTCATCCAATACCATTGAATTTATTTCATCAGCGGAAGTTGAAGGTTTCCCCAGTATTCAATGTCGGAAATTGGACAGGGTGTAAAACGCTCAGCCAATCCATTGCTGCCATTTTCATGTCCGGGAGTAAAAGAGAATATTCTGCTATTATTTCCAGCACTGATTTTTTATAAAGGTTCTCCCTCTTCCTCTCTAGAAGGTTCTGTATCCTTGATGTGTGTTCACAAGACAGGTATCTTCATGTCCTACAGGTAATGACAGAATGTTCCCTTTTGGTCCATTTTGCCACTGCCCTTTCACAACGCAGATATTTGCTGCACAGAAAGAGATGTTTCACCCTCTCCTCTCCATCTCAGCTGTTTGCTGGAATAATCCAGAAATGAATCCCCAGACCCACTCTCTCCTCATGGCTCGGTGTCTTCCTCTGATTCTTGTTTAGATTTCCTCCTTAGTTAGAAGTATATCCTTTGAGAGTGATTGTTGCTCTCTCCTGTTCCAACCCATCTCATTGCTGATGTTTATTTTGATGCATCTAATTTGTGGTTTTAATTCTCTGTTATTCTTTGCATCTAATTTCAGCCTAGATCTTAACCCAATGTCCCCTCGTACACCCCGGGCAGGAACTTGGTGAGTTCGGGACGGCCACCCGGTTTACAGCCCACCCGATTTTGCTGTCCATTGGCTTCAATGTTGCCCATAATTGGATGGGATGTAAAACAGACATCCGCCTCGAGCCCACCCCATTCATGCTTGTCGGGTTAGTTTTAAATCAGGGTTTATACAGGTTCCTTGCTAGATTTCAGTACTGGAGCCCACTCTCAACTTACCATTCATAAAGTTTGAGGTTGGGCAGAGGGTGGAGAAGGTGATTTTGCCGTGGCACCTAACATGGCTGATTAAATCTTTTACTGGTCCAACATTCAAGTAGACACTTGTCAGCAGCAGACACCGCACAGTGATCAGGAACAACACCCAGGGAATTACCCACACTGTGAGCTGAATTTAATGACCCCCGGAAATGGGTGCCGTTCCCATTTGTCATGTGGGCAGCTGTCCCATTGGGATTATGTGGCCGATGGCCATTTGCTTACTGGAGGCACGGGGCATCCCCGGGCCACGGTGGGGTGGGAGACAAGATGCCAAATACGCTGTCAGATGACTTGGGAGTAATGGTGCCACCATTTTTAAAGGCCTACCAACCCTACATTCACTCCTGTCTGTTTTGAAAGCGTGCCTTCCTGAATGCCCTTTGCTGCATCACGACCCATTCTACTGCCTTTGCTGCCTGATAGGCAGGGAGCTAAACCCGAGCCTGCAGCGACCATGACTGAAGGAAGACATCGGCTGACCCCATGGTTTAGTGCTGCCTCCCTGGAGATTCTCCTCCAGGCTGCAAGGGAAAGGTGGGAGTGGGAGTCTTCACCAGTGATGCAAAAAAGAGGTCCTCCCACATGACCGAGCTAGCCTGGATGGAGATTGTAGAGGAGGTCAGCAGCCATGGAGTCACCCCCTGAACATGGGTACAGAGTCGCAAATGGGTCAACGACCTCATTCATTGTCCTTACCTCACTTGCATATGGCTATGTGACAGAGTGCCTAACATGGGAATTTAGTAAGTGTGGGAATTTCAAGGGTTGATCTCTTTCTAAAATCGAGTCAAGTTGCACTTAGCATTTAACTTAACTTTCACATTAAATTGGAATTCCTTTCAGTTTTAGTCAGCAGTAAACAAACTGCACAGTTGGTCCTAAAATCCACAAACAGGACTGTCATGGCAGACCCATCGTTTCAGCCTGTTCCTGCCCCATTGAACTTATTTCTTCCTATCTTGACTCTATATTTTCTTCGCTGGTCCTTTTTCCTCAACCGAGGATTCCCCCCCACTGTGGATGACAGGGCCCTCAACCGAGTCTGGCCCATTTCCCCCATTTCTGCCCTCACACCTTCCCCTCCCTCCCAGAACTGCGACAGGGCTCCCCTTGTCCTCACTTTCCACCCCACCAGCCTCCACATCCAGAGGATCATCCTCCGCCATTTCTACCACCTCCAGCGTGATGTCACCACCAAATACATCTTCCCCTCCACTGCCAGCATTCTGAAGGATCATTCCCTCTGTGACACCCTGATCCACTCCTCCATTACCACCGACACCTTGTCCCTTTCCCACGACACCTTCCCATGCAATTGCAGAAGGTGTAATACCTGCACTTTAACATCCTCTCTCCTCACTATCCAAGGCCCCAAACACTCCTTTCAGGTGAAGCAGCAATTTACTTGTCCATCTTTGAAGTTAGTGTACTGTATTTGCTGCTCACAATGCGGTCTCCTCTACATTGGGGAGACCAGTCACAGATTGGATGATCATTTTGCTGAGCACCACTGCTCAGTCTGAAAGCATGCCCCCGAGCTCCCGGTTGCTTGCTATTTGAACACTCCCCCCACTCTCATGCCAACATTTGTGTCTTTGGCCTGCTCCAGTGTTCCAGTGAACATCAACGCAAACTCGAGGAGCAGCACCTGATCTTTCGATTCAGCATTCTACTGCCTTGCAGACTGAACATTGAGTTCAATAACTTCAGAGTATGACTGACCTTTGTAATATATTATTTTTTCACCGTGTGCCTTCTTTTCATGTAATCAGAGCTGCTCATTATTCCTCTATGAACACTCTCTCTGGACTAATGTTTTGTCTTGAACCACAAGCATGAACACACACTTTGCCTTTGTCCCAGGATGACTTTGTTATTTAATCTCTCCTGTCCTATCAAAAACTTTCCCCTTCGTTCTCTCCCCCACCCCACTCCCCCCTCCCCTTCACTTGCTTAAAACCTAATTCTTTTCGAACCTTTGCAAGTTCTACACCCTTTGACAGATTTGAACACACCGTACTCTTCCAATGTCTCTCCACTGTCATCCAGCTGGTTGGGACTGCATTTGCCCGGCTCCGTTCTTTTCTTTCTAATTGTTGCCAAAGTATCACTTGCAATGGCTTCTCTTCCCACTCCCGCACCATTATCTATGGTTTCCCCCGAGGATCGATCCTTGTCCTCCTCTTATTTCTCATCTGCATGCTGCCCCTCAGTGACATCATCTGAAAGCACTCATTAGTTTTCACAAGTACGCTGATGACACCCAGCTCTACCTGACCACCACCTCTCTCAACTTCTCCACTGTCTCTATACTGTCAGACCTCTTGACGGACATCCAGTCCTGGATGAGCAGAAATACCCTTGAATTAAATACTGGGAAGATTGAAGTCACTGTCTTCAGTCCCCCGCGACAAACTCCGTTCCCTAGTTACTCTTCCCGGTAGCCTTCTGAGTCTAATCCAGACTGTTCACCATGTTTGACCCCAAGGTGAGCTTCTGACCTCCTATCTTCATCATCACTAACACTGCCTATTTCCACCTCCATTACATCACCCAACTTATCCCAGCCTCAGCTCATCTACTGCTGAAATCTTCACATGTCTTTAGTACCTCCAGGCTTGACTACCAGCACACTCCCATTGGTCTCGCACATTCATCCCTCTATAAAATTGAGGTCATCCTAAACTATGCTACCTATTTCATTACTCACATAGCAATAGCATGAAGTTACATTACTGGTGACACTGGCTCTTTTCAGGTTTATGGGCATTTTTGAGCTCGAGACAGACTGTCAGCTATGTTTCACTAGTCGGCTCTCGATAGAGTTAACAATTGCAGTAACCAAGGTATGAATTATATCCCCCAGTCTGGAAAGTAAAAGGTCCAGTCCTTGGTAAAAAAAACTTCATCAAGACTGTCTTCAATATGGCAGTTATGTAACACAGCAACATAGTCACTCAGCAACTAGTTACGGAAGGAGACAACCTTCAATACATCTAGTCCACACATCCACAGTATGTCTGGATTTAAGGATGCTGATTTATAGGAACGGATTCCCCTACATCCACATCATGTGTAACAAAGGTGCACACCCTGGCTTATCCCTACAGACCCTTTTAAATGCTGTGAGTAGACTTGTTAGGTCTTCTCGTTTTTCTGCATCTAAGTCCGAAAGCATTTGTCCAATTTTCCTCGACATTCTCGGAAAGTAGGAGGTTCAATTTGAGTATTGCCTAGGCCTCTTGCTGCCTCATCCTCACTATTCCTTTCATTCTTATCTGTCCCTATTACCTGACATACTTGGACTGGCTTATCCTCCTCCCTGCGATAATATTGCTTTAACATATTGATATGACACAGCCGATTCTTTTTCTGGTGATCTGGGCTGTCAGTCAAGTATTTTACTATACCAACCCTTTGACCACGTTATACGAATCATTGAACCACGTTTTTAATGGCTCACCCTGTAAAGGTAATAATACGAATACTTCATCCCCTGGTTGAAAAGTTTGACTCTTTGTCTTTTCGTCTGCCCATTTTTTCATCGTGGATTGGGATGCATTCGGGTGTTCCTGAGCCACATTGTAAGCTTTCATGGGCCTTTCCCGGAACATGGATACAGAGTCTAGTACTGGAGGTTCATTCTTTGTTCTAAGAACCTGTCTTTGATGAGTTTAGAGGAACTCTTATCTCATGTCCATAAACCAGTTCAAAAGAACTAAAACCTGTCGACGCATTCGATGAATCACTCGTGGCAAATAAAAGAAATTCTAGCCCTTTATCCCAATCATGGGGATATTCATGACAGTATGTTCTCATCATTCTTTTGAGAGTTTGATGGTACCTTTCTAACACTTTCTGTGTCTGGGTCATATGCTAAAGATTTTAACTGTTTGATACCCAAATTGCCCATGGCTTCTTGAAATATCTTAGACATAAAATTGGCACCTTGATCCGATTGAACTTCAAGTGGTAATCCATATCTTGTAAAAAATTCCGTTAACTTCTCTACTTCTACTTTAGCAGTAATTTTCCTCAAAAGAATGGCCTCTGGAAATCGAGTAGCGATATCCATGATACTGAGAATATATTCATATTCTGCTTTTGTTTTTGGCTAGGGTCCGATACAGTCTACCAACACCGAACTAAATGGTTCCTCAATAATTGGTATGGCAATTAGGGGTGCCAGTTTTGTGGTAGGTTGCGGTTTTCCCACCATTTGGCATGTATGGCATATCCTACAAAACTGCCTCATGTCCTTTGTAAGGCCTGGTCAATTATAATATTGATTTATAAGTGATTTGGTCTTCTGGATACCCTCTGTCCTACTAGATGAATGTCATGTGCTAACCTTAATAATTCTCAGTGATATTTTTGTGGCACCACTACCAGTCGAACAACCATCCAGTCTTCATCTGCAGATCTATGAGGCAGTCTGCATTTCCTCTTCAGAACCCCGTCTTCAACATAATAGCCTTCTGGAATTCCTTTCGCCTCAGCTTCTGTCAGAGCTGACTGTATGATTTTATGTAGCTCTGGATCAGCTTACTGTGCTGCAATTATAGCAGATTTCTTAAACATCTCATTTGGATTATCTAATCACCAAGGAAAGTTTCAGAAACTCCGCTATCTGTTTGTGCTGCCAATTTTACGTCCGACAATGGAACTTGTTTAGCCACTGCTTGGGTTAGTATATATGAATGATGTGGAGGAAACTGTAGCTTGTCTGATTAGTAAGTTTGCGGACGACACAGAGGTTGGTGGAGTTACGGATAATGATGAGGATTGTCAGAGGATACAGCAGGATATAGATCGGTTGGAGAATTGGGCGGAGAAATGGCAGATGCAGTTTAATCCGGACAAATGTGAGGTAATGCAGTTTGGAAAGTCTAATGCAGGTGGGAGGTATACAGTAAATGGCAGAACCTTTTGGAGTATTGACAGGCAGAGATATCTGGGTGTACAGGTCCACAGGTCACTGAAAGTGGCACGCAGTTGGATAAGGTAGTTAACAAGGCATACAGCATGCTTGCCTTCATCGATCGGGGCATAGAGTATAAAAATTGGCAAGTCATGTTGCAGTTGTACAGAACCTTAGTTAGGCCACACTTAGAATATTGCGTGCAATTCTGGTCGCCACACTACCAGAAGGACGTGGAGGCTTTGGAAAGGGTACAGAGGAGGTTTACCGGGATGTTACCTGGTCTGGAGGGCATTAGCAATGAGGAGAGGTTGGATTGTTTCCACTGGAACGATGGAGGTGGATGGGCGACATGATAGAGGTTTACAAAGTTATGAGCGGCATGGGCAGAGTGGATCGTCAGAAGCTTTTTCCCAGGGTGGAAGAGTCAGTTACTAGGGGACATAGGTTTAAGGTGCGAGGGGCAAAGTTTAGAGGGGATGTGCGAGGCAAGTTTTTTGCACAGAGGGTGGTGAGTGCCTGGAACATGTTGCCAGGGGAGGTGATGGAAGCAGGTACGATAGCGACGTTTAAGAGACATCTTGACAAATACATGAATAGGAAGGGAATAGAGGGATATGGGCCCCGGAAGTGCAGAAGGTGTTAGTTTAGGCTTCAAGATCGGCGCAGGCTTGGAGGGCCGAATGGCCAGTTCCTGTGCTGTACAGTTCTTTGTTCTTTGTTCTTTGCACTACACATGCAGGAAATATTCCTGGAACTTGTTCCTGTAATTGTTCTGTTCCTTTAACTTCACTTGATTTCTCTATGTCTACAGGAGAAACTGATACTTTTGCTCCAGCCAAATCATTCCCTATGAGTAAGTCAATTCCATTTACTGGCAAGCTATGGACAACTCCAACAGTTACTGTCCCAGACATGAGGTCACACTCGAAGGGCATTTGGTACAAAGGTATGGGTATATACTTCCCACCAATACCATTAACTAAGATTTTAGCATTCAGTCCACTCTCTCGTGGAAATGTCATACCATTCCCCAGCAAAAGAGTTTGGGTTGCTCCTGTATCCCAAAGAAAAACAATAGGTTTTCCTGCGTCACTTGAGGTATATGGAGTTACTTTGCTGTTGAACAAGAATTCCCTATAACTTTCAGGTATCTTATTCTCAACCCCTACGCTCACTTTGGTTTTTGTATCTGGTTTAACAGCTGCCATCAACCCCACAGCCCGGTCTGCTGTACTCTCAGTCAGAGCCCCATTGTCTGCCTTAGTTTTGTGTACACCAACAAGTCCTATGGGTTTACCTCGCAACTTCCAGAATTCTGAACAAAAATGTCCCACCTTGTGGCAATGATAACACTTTGATTTGTGGATCTCACTTCAACCCTCAGCACCTTCCTTTCTGGCCTGAGGAGAGGATCCTGGAGTATTCTCTGCTGTTCCTTCTTCTCCCCATCTACTCGCCTTCCTTTCACTATCACTTTCTATCCTTCTCAGGTTTGTGGTTTGATGGACAAAGTGTTTTGGCTGATTCACAAGCTCAAAATCATCAGCAATTTCTGCTGCTTGTCTGGCTTTTAAAACTTTCTGGTTCTCTACATGAGTTCTCACGACTGGAGGGATTGAATTTTTAAACTCTTCCAAGAAAATCAATTCTCTATGATTCACATGCATGACTTCCACCTTTACTGCCTGTATCCAATTGTCATGCAGATCCCCACCTGCCAAGAATGAGGCATATTAATTTTGTCATATGAACATTGATTTTAAACTGTTGCTGGAGCGAGGAAATGACTTGTTAAACAGATCAGCCATGGCTGGAAATAAACATTCATATACTAACAGACAGTGATTTTGGAGACAAAGCACCATTCCCTGACACATTCGACCCACAATGGACTTTGATCTCCAGACATTGAAAGTGAAGAAGCTCATATTCCAGGATGACGGCTAAGATGGCAAATCCACAAACAGACATGGTCAAACCAGCTGGTCACATAACTAACCTGGTGGGCAACATAAGTTTTTTTTTTTGAATTGTACAGGCAGCTTGAGAGCAAGAGAGACTGTTTGCTACTGGATTGTAAAGACCTCTCCTAGCTGGCTCACCACAGCCTCTCCTGTCTGCTTCCATCTCTTTCTCACAGAACTCTAAATCCACGGAAGACATGAACCACAAGACAGAAGAGTCTCCTACATCGAACAAGCTTTAAGAAGAATACTGGACCCCAATGAAAAGCAAGACCTATTACAATCAAGGACTGTACAGTGAGCTCGAAGAACAGCAACCAAAACCATCTTCAGATATTGCCTCAAACTTTTCCACTTTATTTCTTCTGCTCTTTTCTATCTCTATCTGCATGTGTGTATCCGTAGGCGTTAACCAAATTAGAGTTTAAGTTTAATAAAGTTCAACGTTTCTTCTTTAAACCTAAGAAAACCTGTTTGGATGATTTCTTTGCCTTACAATTGGAAAGCAGTGAACAAGGATTCAAAAAGAGGGAACTAAAAACACAGTGTGTTTAAAATCACACCCTGTTGCGGTAAGACCAGTTGAAGGCTAAGAGGGATCTTTTGACCCCTTCTCACTGGGTCGTAACAACAACGATCAAAATTAATTTGCTTTATCCTCTCAAATTCTGCATAAGTCTGGCCAGCCAATCTCCAGAGGTTCCGAAACTTCTGTCAGTACGATTCAGGGACTAACTCATATGCAGTGAGAATAGTCTTTTTTGCCATCTCATAATCTGCAGAAGCCTATTCAGGAGCATGGAACAAACTTCATGAATTCTGCCCATCAACCTGCTTTGCATAAGCAGTGTCCAGCTTTCCTTTGGCCATTTCATTTCTTTGGCTATTTTTTCAAATGAAATGAAAAATGCCTCTATGTCCCTTTCCTCAAACTTCGGGAGAGCGTCTATAAATTTAAATAGCTTTTCACTGGGTCCTGGGCTGGATTCAGATGCTTCATGACCAGAATTTTCCCTGGAGTCAAGACACCTCTTTGTCTGAATTCCATCTCTTTTAATCTCAATTCCCTCTCTACTTTTGCACTTTCTCTCTGAAGTTCAAGTTTTCTCAATTCTTTTTCAGCTTCAAGTTGTTTCAATTCTATTGCTTTTGTTCCTTTCTGTTGAGGCTCCAGTTGCTTGAACTGTAAATGAATTTTAGCCAATTCAACTGCATCACCCTCTGACTAACTATCTTCTTGTTCTTCTTCTTCAAATTTCTAATGTTGGGATATTATGTCAATTATCTCTGCTTTTTTAGCACCTGATTTCAATTCTAACCCCAGCTGTGCTGCTAATTCTTTTAGTTTAATCTTGGTTAAAGCTTTCAAGTCACTGAGGGATACCTTGTCCTTTCCTAGAAAAAGCTGCTGCAACTGCAAGTGCCATTCTGATGGTGTAGACTTTACCTTATTACACAAGAAATCTGGCTCCTTTATTTGTTTCTCTTTCAATTCCCTGTTGGGGTGGAATGACTAAATGAATCACTCGACACCCAGATACGATTCAACTATCAAAGAGTTTATAGTTTTATACAAGTGGGGTGCAGGCCTCTGGGCAGTCCAGGTACCTCTCCACCAAACAGAAGAAATTACACACTTTAAATACAGTTACTCAGCCCATATCAGCTGGATATTGTCCAATTGATTAGATGTCTTCTTATCACATGGATGCATGATCAGGGCATGTTCGACCCCTTATTCTGAGGGTCTCACCATTTTGTGACTATGTGATCAAGTCCTGTCGTACCCATATCTCTTTCGGTGAAGGATAACAGATGTAGAACTTTAAGCTTGTTTACAACAATGAGACCCTGGATCAGTGCGTGTCCAGGGCCTCTTCTTATCTAACTGCTGGCTGGGTTCGTCTATGAGTATGCTTAACTGCCTTGTTTTCTCAAGGCCTTTGGTATACGTTATTTCTAATCTAGTTTCTACCGAGGCAGCTAATTAATCTAGTCTCTAATACAATTCACTATGTGTTACACATTACTAAGGCAGGCTACATTCTGCTGTTTCAGCCAAATTCCTTCTTCAGCCATTTTGTAGCCGTCCCTGTCATTTTGTTCATTTAACTGCTGCTTCTGCCACAGCTGGCCCTTACAATCCCCCCTTTCGGTAATGGTCTACCCCTCGGCCCATTAACCGACCTATTCTGATGTTTTATACTGCCCCGGTATTCCCTGCCTCATCTGTGCTGGCCAGTCACGGGATTTCAGGAATTCCGGTCATTCAGATCAAATTATAGTGTTCCATGGGAGCCTGTAGTCTACACCATTCCCTTGCTCGGGCGTGTGCTCTCTTCCTCAGTGTATAGCCCCTGCAAGGTCTGCAAGCCATTGTTCCCCGTGCCAATGTCAGTATTAACTGTACTCCCACTAAAATGTGTGATATTATTCTCATCCAGGGGTGGATGTTCACATTCATTCCCCAGTCCCATACCTCCTCCCACCAGCTTCCATCTTCGAGTTCTCGCTCGGTGTTTTCCTGGAGAGTATCAAGTTTCTTTTGTAGCTGGTGGTGGAGTTTTACTGACTGTCCTGTCCTCTGCCTTATCTCCCCTAGTTCCTCTACTAAGTGTGGGCTGGGGGCTTGTTCTGGTTTTTCGTAGTCTGTTCGATGGTCATGAAGTTGGTCTGTGGCATTGATTATTGTGGGCTCTCCTTGCTGAATGTGGACTATTCGAACCTGCCCAATGGTCACCATCTGTGCAGGGTAAAACAGAAGTTTGGGTATGGGATAGGGCATCGTAAATTCCCAGACTGATATGACGTGTCGATGGTGGACACGCAATATTTTCCTTTGCCTCCATACCCTGACCGTGCAAAGTGCTGGGGGGTGTGAACAAATCCAAAACACATCCTTCTGTGCAGTTGATCCCACATTCATCCAACTCCCCTTGTCCAGCCAAGTGGGGGCATATGGTGATGATACCCCTTTGTTTACACCCTGTAAAAGATATCCCGTATCAAGTGTTGTTTCTTCGTATAGCATTGGTATAGTATCAAAGGGAGGAATTGCCCTGTATGACGCCAATGTTCTGCATCTGATAGTGATGGGAGGGTCCCACCTTTGGGGTTACGATGGGAATCATTCGGACCATTCCTACCCCTATTGCCTGTCCGCCCTTGCAATCTGGGACCACAGGGTTAAGCCCCCTTGTTAAGACCTTCAGGGTACAATTATCCAGCGTTCTGTGAATCCTACTAATTGGGCTAACCAGGTGCTGTTAATCCAATCTGGTACCTCCCCCACTTTGGACCTGAATGAGATTGTCTCATATCTGGCCCACCATCCACAGCCCGTATGTGTGGTACAACTGGCCTTGTCTCAGTTTTCCGGTGTGCTCCCATTCTCTGTCCATTCAATGATTGATTGTCTGAGCATGTGCCTCCATCACCACTACCCCATCTAACTGTATATCCACTGTCTGCCGCCCCAGACTGGCTTGGTCTTTTCAGCTTGAATTATGAGCTCCTTTATAAACCTCCGAAGTCATTCCACATTCTTGTTTACCCCTTGCATATCTAAATGATTAAAGAAGTCCCAGTATTGATCCCTGTTACTATGTCATTTAATATTTCTCTCTTGTATTTATGAAATGGGTTATGCCCCATTAACCTAGTGGCCCCTGTGACATCAGCAACTTGACATATCACAACATCAGTTAACATATTATACATAGTCTTTGCCTGCTCTGAACACTGCTCCGGCATCCGGATGCCTGAGACCTTGATCAGCAAGGGCACAATTTCATGCTTTACATTATCGGACAAAATCTCTCTCTCATTCAACAGGAATATTCCACTGTTGGGTTTTTTTGCTATTAGAACAAAGAACAAAGAACAGTACAGCACAGGAACAGACCATTCAGCCCTTCAAGCCTGCGCCAACCATGATACCTGTCTAAACCAAAACTTTCTGCACTTCCGGGGTCCATATCCTTCTATTCCCATCCTAGTCATGTATTTGTCAAGATGCCTCTTAAACGTCACTATCGTACCTGCTTCCACCACCTCCCCCGGCAGCAAGTTCCAGGCACTCACCACCCTCTGTGTAAAAAACTTGCCTCGCACATCCCCTCTAAACTTTGCCCCTCTCACCCTAAAGCTATGTCCCCTAATAACTGACTCTTCCACCCTGGGAAAAAGCTTCTGACTATCCACTCTGTCCATGCCACTCATAACTTTGTAAACCTCTAACAGGTTGCCCCTCCACCTCTGTCATTCCAGTGAAAACATTCCGAGTTTATCCAACCTCTCCTCATAGCTAATACCCTCCAGACCAGGCAACATCCTGGTAAACCTCTTCTGTACCCTCTCCCAAAGCCCCCACATCCTTCTGGTCGTGTGGCGACCAGAATTGTACACAATATTCCAAGTGTGGCCTCACTAAGGTTCTGTATAGCTGCAGCATGACTAGCCAATTTTTGTACTCTATGCCCCGACTGATGAAGGCAAGCATGCCTTCTTGACTACCTTATCCACCTGCGTTGCCACTTTCAGTGAGCTGTGGACTTGTACGCCCAGATCTCTCTGCCTTTTAATATTCTACAGGGTTCTGCCATTTACTGTATACTTCCCACCTGTATTAGACCTTCCAAAATGCGTTACCTCACACTTGTCCGGATTAAACTTCATCTGCCATTTCCCCACCCAAGTCTCCAACCGACCTATATCCTGCTGTATCCTTTGACAATCCTCATCACTATCCACAGCTCCACCAACCTTTGTGTCGTCCGCAAACTTCCTAATCAGACCAGCTACATTTTCCTCCATTTCATTTATATATACTCCAAACAGCAAAGGTCCCAGCACTGATCCCTGCCGAACACCACTAGTCATAGCCCTCCATTCAGAAACGCACCCTTCCACTGCTACCCTCTGTCTTCTATGACCGAGCCAGTTCTGGAGCCATCTTGCCAGCTCACCTTTGATCCCGTGTGACTTCACCTTTTGTATCAGTCTGCCTTGAGGGACCTTGTCAAAGGCTTTACTGAAGTCCATGTGGACAACATCCACTGCCCTTCCTTCATCAATCATCTTCGTCACTTCCTCAAAAAACTCAATCAAGTTAGTGAGACACGATCTCCCCTTCACAAAACCATGGTGCCTCTCGCTAATAAGCCCATCTGTTTCCAAATGGGAGTAAATGCTGTCCCGAAGAATCCTCTCCAATAATTTCCCTACCACTGGCGTAAGGCTCACCGGCCTGTAATTTCCTGGATTATCCTTGCTACCCTTCTTAAATGAAGGAACAACATTGGCTATTCTCCAGTCCTCTGGGACCTCACCTACAGCCAATGAGGTGACAAAGATTTCTGTCAAGGCCCCAGCAATTTCCTCCCTTGCCTAGACATTTAAGTTCTTTAGGGGTTGTGGACACTGTTAAAGGGTGAGGTGTTGTCGGATCAGGGGGAAAACATATGTACAATGATAAGGCTGGTGTTACCCTGGGCTCGATGTATCCAGACACATCCATATTCCCTTCAACTTTCCTTATTGTCTTTTGCCCAGTGGGAGGGGCACAAACAATTCCAAAGACACAGCTCTCAGTCACCCCTCCCCCTTTCTGTCTGGTCACGCAGTTAGCACGGTCATCTGTGGAGCACGGTACACATACTACATCTTTGCCCGGATTCACTAGAAGCCATGCATTCAAGTAGGTTCGGTCCCTATTTTGAACTTTACTTGTCAGTATACACTTCCCATCCAACATGTTGTACAATGCCCCATAGTTCAGACAGTCCATATTAATATTAATCCATTGTACATTCGTCACTTGGTCATTGTTCTTCCTCTCCTGTCGTTTTCCCAAGCCTCCGGATATTAGCATCAGGCCCCACAGACACTGTAGTCCATTCCTTCCCATTCTCCACCAGTGGTTATATCTGTCATTTAAACACACCGTCCTGGTAGTCACCAGGTGTTAGTACTTGTCCATGTTGTGAGTGTCCCCTAATGAGGTATACATGTCTACCTGTGGGGACCGAACACATCCTGGGGAATCCAGGAGTTATTTTATATTCTTATCATCTCTACTCTTTTGAAATTATCTATTTGGTCCCATCGTGCTTGGGCTTCATTTCCCACAATCCTTGCCCAGTTAGTAGCCCATCTAATAATAATCCAAACGCCTATCAACACTACCATTATTCCCAGCCCCCTGAATAGTCCATTCTCAAGTGTATTCTTCCATTCCCAGTATCTCTTTGCATAACAGGTGGTGGTCAGTGTATATGTTATTTCAGGGTCTGTCACTTGCTGTTGTCTTTATATACCTTCAGTTGGGACCAATGTTTCTATCGGCCCTTCCCTTTCATATCTATACATGTGCATGTGTCACTGGTCATGATTATGTCATAGGGCCCTATCCACCGTGGGGCAAATCCTATTTTTTCCAGGGTAACCTGGACAAAGACTTGATCATCTGCGATGTGGGTTTGTGAGGGTTTGGGTCCCCCTTTGACACCAGATCTCTTATTGCTTGTTGGTCCCTTGCCTCCTGATGTAGATTTCACAATTGTTGGTCTAGTTGGGCCACATACTGCCTCATCTTATCCCTGTGGGGTCCCATCTCAGCTCCCCCTACTATAATACTTTCGGGGAGCCTCATCGCTCTTCCTGTCATCAATTCAAAAGAAGTCAGGCCTGTTGTTCGGTTTGGGGTGGCCCTTAGTCTCATCAAAATGCCTGGGAGTAAGCCGACTCAGCCTTTTCCTGTCTCAGCTATCACCTTGGATATGGCGGTTTTGAGGATCCTATTCATTCGTTTCACCATTCCCGAACTCTGGGGGTGATATGGGATGTGGAATCATTTGTATTACCAGGAGGCCACAGGCCTTCTTCATAATACTTCCCGTGAAATGGGTCCCTTAATCTGAATCGATCTGTAGAGGCACCCCCCCCATCTAGGGATAATGTCAAAGTCTAGAATGTGGGCCACGGTGTGTGCACTGCAGTCCCTGGTCAGGAATGCTTTGACCCACTGGGTAAACTGATCAATGATCACCAGGCAGTATTTCTTTCCCCAGCTGTTGGGCAGGGGTCCGGTGAAGTCTATCTGAATGTTCTCCCAGGGTCCCTTGGGACGTGGCTGATATGCCATTTGGACCTTTATTGGTTTACCTGGGTTGTGCTGTGCACAAATAATACATCGTTGGCAGTGCTTGGCCACATCCCTGCCAATTCTGGACAACCACCAATCTCAGAGGAGGCGGCCAAGCATACTGTCTCACCCATTGTGATCTGGTTCATGCTGCAGTTTCAGGAGGGAATTTCGTATACACGCTGGTGCGGCAACTAATGATCCCTTTCTCCACACCCCATCATCGTTCTGGCTTGCCCCTTCCTGTTCCCATTTCTTTCTTTCATCTACAATTGCTTCTGCCTGCACTTTCTGTATATTCATCTCCTCTGGCCCCATCGCTGCTACTTGGCCAATTGTTGGGACCACCTTTTCTGCTGCTTCTTTTGCGTCTGCGTCTGCGTCCACTAACATGTACCCGTGCCGCGCCTCCGTTTCTATCTTTCTGTGTGCTTTTATTTTTATAACCGTTGCTTCCGCGGGGTCTTGGCCACCTCCACTAGTTTCTGAATTATGTTTTTGTGTTTTATATGCCCTCCTCCTGAAGTAACACAGCCCCCTCTGCTCCATGCTCCATATAGTCATGTACTACCCCGAAAGCGTATCGGCTGTCTGTGTATATGTTAACCCTCCTCTCCTTTACTAATCACAGACCTTCTGTGAGTGTTATTACTTCTGCCACTTGGGCTGAGAACGTTCCCTCCAGCCCTCCCTTTAAAACTGTTTTCCCAGTCTGGTCCACTATGGCCCACCCCGTCCGGAACTGTCCATTGATAAATCGTCTAGACCCGTCTCCATATAAAATTCAATTTGGATTGTCCAGGGGCTCATCCAAGATCCCTTTGGTTGCTTCCTGATCAATTTCTGTCTGACAATGGTGTGACTCTCCCTCTATAATCAGATTCTCTGAGGGGTTGTATTTGATATTCCGTATGATTCGAATTGACTTATCTTTTGGTAATAGCACTGCTTCCCACGTGGCTCTCCGAGAGTCTGATACTGTTTTTAACCTTCCTGTGTTTAGTAATTCCACAAAGGAATGCCGCGTATGTAACACTATCTGTCTGGACATGGTGACAGGCTCACTAACTTTCACTGCCCAGGCTGCACACTCTAGAACGGCAATGCACCGATGGAGTCCCCGGACCACCGGGAATTCCTGTGTGGAGTAATTGGCTATAGGTTGCTTGCCTCCCCCCGACTCTTGGGCTACTCCTGCGTTATAAAAATCCCCGTCGATGTTGTAATATATATGGAATGGTTTTGACATGTCCTGTAGTTTAATGGCTGGTGCGGTCATGAGACTTGCTTTTACTTCTGAGTGCGCTTTCTCTTGCTCTGACCCTCATTCTACCTTTCCTCATACTGGCTTTCCCCCTTTGACTAACCTTTGAATGGGTTCCGCGGTGGCCACAAATTGGGGAATAAAATCACAGCAATAGTTAAATAATCCCATGACCTTCCTGACCACCCCCCTTTATGGTGGTTGGGAGGGGCATGTCTCCCTTAGCAGCTTTCCTGTCATGGGGCAAGCTATTCTGGCTTATGTCATGCCCTAGATATTGAACCGTTTTCTGTCCCACCTGAGCTTTCCTGGGGTTAGCCTTAAATCCTGCCTCTTCTAAAGTCCGGAGGACCACTGATAGTGCCCCCAGGTGTCCCCTTTCGGATTCGGACGCTATTAAAATATCGTCCACGTATTGGAGGATTGCACTCCCATACGGGGTCACGTTGCATGCCTCCAGCTGCCCACTCATTATTTGGTGGAAAATGTTGGGGCTGTTGTGGAAACCCTGGGGTAACCTTGTCCATGTATATTGCTTCCCTTTGGCAGAAAATGCGAATCTATCCTGTGACCCGGGATCGAGTGGATTTGGCCAAAACCCATTCACTATTTCCAATACGGTAAAGATTTTATGCTCTGGTTTTAATCTGGTACAATTCGTAGCAGGACTAGCCACTATTCGGTGTTCATTGAGGGTGACCTTATTTAGTTCAGTATAGTTGATGGCCGTACACCAGTCGCTGAAGGTAAGCATGCAGGTGCAACAGGCAGTAAAAAAGGCAAATGATATGTTGGACTTCGTAGCGAGAGGATTCGAGTACAGGAGCAGGGATGTCTTGCTGCAATTATACAGGGCCTTGGTGAGGCCACACCTGGAATATTGTGTGCAGTTTTGGTCTCCTTATCTGAGGAAGGATGTTCTTGCATCCTGAGGAAGGGAGTGCAGCGAAGGTTTACCAGACTGATTCCTGGGATGGCGGGACTGACGTATGAGGAGAGATTGAGTCGCTTAGGATTTTATTTGCTGGAGTTCAGAAAAATGAGGGGGGATCTCATAGAAACCTATAAAATTCTAACAGGACTTGACAGGGTAGATGCAGGAAGGATGCTCCCAATGGTGGGAGAGTCCAGAACCAGGGGTCATAGTCTCAGGATATGGGGTAAACCTTTCAGGACTGAGAGGAGGAGAAATTTCTTCACCCAGAGAGTGACGAGCCTGTGGAATTTGTTACCACATAAAGCAGTTGAGGCCAAAACATTGTATGTTTTCAAGAAGGAGTTAAATATAGCTCTTGGGTCTAAAGGGATCAAAGGGTATTTGGTGAAAATGAGAACAGGCTACTGAGTTGGATGATCAACCATGATCATAATGAATTCCGGAGCAGGCTCGAAGGGCCGAATGGCCTACTCCTGCTCCAATTTTCTATGTTTCTATGTTTCTGGGTAATTAAGTATGTCTTTATTACTTTATGTATTGGCTGTCATGTTAAATTTTAAAAACTTGTGTCATACTTACCTTGGCAATGTTACAAATAACCATCTTTATTTGCCTATGCTTTGGTTATCAGGCCCAATTAGCCAATTACACGTCAATAAATTCCCCTGAGTATTGTTTTCAAATCTAACAATTTACTGTAACAATATAACCTGTGTAATAATTATCAAGGTGAATATAACAATTCAGTGTTGATTCATACCTCATTGCATTCATTAACAGGTCCAACTGAACAATTGAACAAGCCAAAAGACTTGCAGGTTGATAGGTAAATTGGCCATTATAAATTGTCACTAGTATAGGTAGGTGGTAGGGAAATATAAGGACAGATGGGGATGTTTGGTAGGAATATGGGATTAGTGTAGGATTAGTATAAATGGGTGGTTGATGTTCGGCACAGACTCGGTGGGCCGAAGGGCCTGTTTCAGTGCTGTATCTCTAATCTAATCTAATATTCCCCTGTGTCTGCATCATCATCCCCAATTTAACAACTAACTGTAGTTTTCTACCTCATACACTCCTTATCAAGAACAATTTAGCAATTAACTAATTTTATGAGCCAGTGTATTCATTATATTCATTTGACCAATTAAGTGCAAATTTATTATCCTGTGCATTTTTCTCAAGCTTAATTTAATAAGTAACCGTAACTGCATAGCCTACGTATTGTGTATCAAGTCCAATACAACAAGTAACTGTAAATTTACACCTTGTGTATAAAAAATTAGCTTTAAAACCATCCCCTTGTGAATTAAGTATTGTGTACAATTTGGCAAATAACTGTACCTTTGTACCCTGTGCACTTGATTTTACAAACAATCTGAAAATTAATATTATAATCACTGTATTAGTCATCAACCACAACATAAGAATTCATTTAACTTTATTATTCTATGGATTAGTTATCATGTCAAACTTAACAATTAACACAGTGGAGCAGTGGTTAGCACCGCAGCCTCACAGCTCCAGCAACCCGGGTTCAATTCCGGGTACTGCCTGTGTGGAGTTTGCAAGTTCTCCCTGTGTCTGCGTGAGTTTCCTCCGGGTGCTCCGGTTTCCTCCCACATGCCAAAGACTTGCAGGTTGATAGGTAAATTGGCCATTATAAATTGTCCCTAGTATAGGTAGGTGGTAGGGAAATTATAGTGACAGGTGGGGATGTGGTAGGAATATGGAATTAGTGTAGGATTAGTATAAATGGGTGGTTGATGGTCGGCACAGACTCGGTGGGCCGAAGGGCCTGTTTCAGTGCTGTATCTCTCACTAACTAACTAACTAACTGTAACCTTATATCCTCAGTGATGGCTATAAAATCCAAATTAATACTGACCTGTAACATTATACATGTGTACTAGTTATCATGTCCAATTGAATAATTAATTGTACCATTATTCACCTGCTTATTGCTTTCAAGTCCAATACAACAATTAATTGTAAATGTATACTCTGAGTATTCATTATCGAGCCAAATGTATCAATTAGGGCTGGATGTTATTCCACCAACAGGTCCCTGGCAGAGGGTCAGGAGACAGGGAGCCAATTAACTGCCTGACATTGGGGATGCCGTCCCTTTAAGGAACGACTGCCCGCCTCCAGAGCTGCTGTCCAATTGGAAGGCCGGTAGCTCTGCAGTACTGCAGGAGCCCATGCAGCAACAAAGACAGGAGGAAACTCCAGGTCAGGTAAGTGGGGTGAGGGTTGCCGAGCCGATTCTGACAGGCCCCGGCGACTATGTGTGGTTAGTGAGGCTGGGGTGGGGTCTTCCTGGTGGTTCGGCCATTACCACCGGCAGGGCTTCCAGGGACTCTGGATTACCCCCAAAGGAGGGACTCCTCCCCCAACCCCACTAGGATGCTTTAACCGGCGGCATCCCCATGCAGTGGAAGTCCCCTCTGCCTTCAATAAAATTGAAGAGGAGGCGAGAAGTGGCCCTTAAGTGGCCATTAATTGGCCATTAAAGGGCCTCAATTGGCCTGGGCAGGAAGGTCGCCCGGCAACATCAGGAACAGCGTCCCCTGCTGCTTTATTTGCTCCGCCACCTCTGTACCCATCTCCAAGGTCAGAATAAACCCTGCCCTTAGATGTAACATTTTACCCTGCATACCTGTTATCTTTGCCAACATAACAATTTGCTGTAACTTTATTCTCCTGTGTATTGACTTCATGTCCAATTAAACAATTAACTGTAACTTCATCCTCGGTATATTGATTATCAAACCCAGTTAAAGAACTATTGGTAAATCTATACACGGTGTATTCGTGATCAAGGCTAATTTCACAATTAACTGTCATGAAATATTGTACACTTGTTGTCATGTCAATTTTAATAATTAACTGGAAATGGACTGCCCTCCATATTGGGTATTAAGCCCACTTTAACAATTAACTGTAATAATGCTTGTCATGGCAATGTAATTATTAACTGTAACTTTATTTCCCAGTGTATTGGTAATCAGGCCCAATTCGCCAATTAAATATCAATATTTTATCCTCCATATAGTTTTCAAATTCAATATAACAATTTAATGTAACAATGTAAACTGTGTTTTAGTTATCAAGACTAATATAGCAACTAAATTCAACATTGTATTAATTCTCAAGGGAAATTGAACAATTAAGTGTAGATTCTTACTCTTATGTATTGGTTATTCGGTCAATGGCACAACTAACTGTGACATTACTACCCTTTGTAATGGCTATCAAGCCCAATTTAACAATTAACTGTAACTTTATTGCATAAGAATTTAAGAAATAGGAGCAGGAGTAGCCACTCAAGCCTGCTGGGCCATTCAATAAGATCATGGCTGATCAGATCAAGGTCTTAACTCCACTTTTCTGACTGTTCCCCATAATCCTTGACTCCGCTATAGTTCAAATATTTGTCGATCTCAGCCTTGAATATATTCAATGACTCAGCCTCCACTGTTCTCTGGAGTACAGAATTCCAAAGATTCATCACCCTCTGAGAGGAGAAGTTCCTCTTCATTTTTGTCTTAAAAAAGGAGACCTGTTATTTTGAAACTGTGCCCCCTGGTTCTAGATTCCCCCATGAGGGGAAACAACCTGTCAGCATCTATCATGTCAAGCCCCCTCAGAATTTTATGTTTCAGCAAAATCACCTCTCATTCATTTAAGCTCCAATGAGTTTAGGCCCAACCTGCTCAACCTTTCCTCATAAGAAAGCCCATTTATCCCAGGAATCAACCGAGTAAACCTTCCCTAAACTGCCTCCAGTGCAAGTATATCCCTCCTTAAATAAGGAGACCAACACTGTATGCAATACGTTAGGTGTGGTCTCAGCCACGCCCTGTACAGATGTTGCAAGACTTCCCTGCTTTTATACTCCATCCCCCTTGTCATCAAGGCCAACATTCCATTCCTTCTTAATTACTTGCTTTACCTGCAAGCTAACTCTTTGGGCTGGACTTTAAAGGCTCTCTGATGTGGGGAACGGTGATAGAGGGGGGAATGAAGATTGCAACAGATGAGTACTGCCACCGACCCCGGCAGGGTCTGTACCAATCTCAATGGCGGCGGTGAGGCCTCGTGGTGACTCCCCTGCTACTCGATGATGGGACCAGCATTAAAATATGTAAATGGATACTTACCTTTCATTAACATTCCAGTCGCAGTGATTCTGAGGGCAGGTTCCAATCTTCATTCCGGCCTGCAATGCCGTGCCTTCGAATCCCTGTTTGGGGAAACGAGGCGTGACTCCTGTGGGGAGGGGGGAGGAGGAACTTTTCTCAGTGTGGGAGAGGGTCAAACTCCTCGGATTGGTTGGGGGAGTGATGGGAAGGGGTAAAGGACAAAGGTTCTGAACTTTGGAGTGGGGGTGGGGGGAAGGTTATATTTTCACAGCAGGTATTCTGGGGGGGAAAGGGCAGGAATGATGTGTAATGCCATTGGGGGAGTGGCAGACGGCATGAAAATATGTTTTTATTCATTTCTATTAACTGTAATATAACTGACGCTTTAAAAATTTAAATTGTGATTTAGGGCCCTTTAAAAATGGTGCCGGTGCCTGAGCATTGGCGCCGGACGCCGTTGCCAGGGACGGCTTGCCCGCACCCTCCACGTCATGGGGGATGGGGGCGGCTGTCCCAGCCATGCAAATGAGCCACCGTGTTTGGAATTGTGGCATTCTGCAAGATGTGTCCCGTGTGTGCAGGCTGCAAATTTTACCATCCGCTACCTATTTCGGCAGCGGGCTTTTAAAATTTCGATTGGATTGGACTGGAATGGATTGAATTGCACTGGACTAGACTGGACTGGACTGGATTGGACCAGGACTGGACTGAATTGTACTGGATTGGACTGGACTTGTCTAGTCTGGATTGGATTGGACTGGATTGGATTGGACTGGATTGTACTGGACTGGATCAGATTTACTAAATTGGACTGGACTGGATTGGATTGGATTGGACTGGTTTGGACTTGTCTGGATTGGATTGCACTGGACTAGACTGGACTGAACTGAATTGGACTGGACTGGATTGGACTCGATTGGACTTGACTGGGCTGGACTGGATTGGGCTGCTCTAGATTGGGCTGGATGGACGAGATTGGATTTGCCTGTTGGACTGGATTGGACTGGATTGGATTTGCCTGAGTTGGACTGGATTGGACTGGATTGGATTGTATTGGATTGGATTGGACTGGACTGGACTGGACTGGACTGGACTGGACTGGGCTGGACTGGGCTGGACTGGACTGAATAGGACTGGTTTGGAATGGACTGGGTTGGACTCAATTGGACTGGATTGGACTGGACTGAATTAGACTGGACTGGATTGGACTGAATTGGACTGTACTGGACTGGATTAGATTGGACTGGATTGGATTGGACTGAATTGGACTGGACTGGACTGGGCTGCCTTTGAAGGGGAGATGGTTCGGGTACATTCGGGGCACATTCCCATGAAGGGGAAAGGGAGGAGAAACGGAGCCTGGGTGATGAAAGAGATACAAACTACGATGAAGCAGAAAAAATGTGCAGATGTCAAACATCAGGTTGATAACACAAGTGAGAATCAGGCTGAATATAAAAAGTTCAGAGGGGAATTGAAAAAGAACTGAGATGAAAAGAGAGAGTATGAGAAGAGATTGTCAGCTAACATAACAGGGAATCCAAAAATCTTCTACCTTTTAAAGCGCCCCATCACCTGCTTCCTGACAGCTGTCAAAGAAATACTTACCTCACTATTGAAGAGTGGAGGCTGCTGTCAATCTGGCAGCAAAGTAGAAAGTGCTGGAGAAATTCAGCAAATCAGGCAGCATCTGTGGAGAGAGAAGCAGAGTTAACTTGACCAAGTTCACAGACCTGAAAGTTAGCCCTGCTTCTCTCTCCACAGATGCTGCCTGACCTGCTGAGTTTTCCCAGTACTTTCTGTTTTGCTGCCACATACCAACCCTGCTGTGTCCCAGTGTCCCGTGAAGTTGGGATCCTCTTCTTCACTCCAGTGTAACATTCCTTCTTGTAGGCTTGCCACACTGGGGTGCAAAATCTTAATTTTGCACAGTCCAGGACGTGTGACTTAAATGTACCACAAAAGGCAAATACACAACAGAAATAAAACCCCAATTGAAGAATATCTACATACTATGGCCTTCTAATCATCTGACTGTGAAAAGTCACAGACTAATATGCATTTGGAATCTGTCTTCATTTCTCTGTGAACTGTTATGTGAAAATACATGTAGCAGCAATTAAACAATCATTGTTAAAAAAACAGGAAAATATGCTCATATTTTAGCTGCATTGCCAGCTAGAAAGATTACACCAATAACTATGATCAGCTGCTGTGAAAGCAGAGTGTTGGTGAACATGCGTTGATGTGTAATAGTTGCAATACCATGACAACAGCACAGATTTCCTCAATCGTCCTGCATTGGTTTTCAAACAGATGCAAGACAAACCTTGCAGCCAGAGGTTAGAGCAGTTACACGGTGGAGTCACCTTTGCATTTGATGGACTGCACCAAAAGCCGAAGATGGCAGGGGGGTGCTCTAGGGTGGCCCCACAGTGCAGCGAAGTCTCCCTGCTCGCTCTCCTCCAGGTTGTGCGGGCAAGGCCAGAGGTCCTTTTCACCAGTGATGGTAAGAAGAGCCCCTCCCACCTGAACAAGGAAATCTGGCTGGAGATGGCAGAGGAGGTGAGTAGCCATGGAACCATCCAGTGCCAAAGAGTTCAATGCCAGAAGGGGATTAATGAGAACTCCTACAGCCAACAGGGGCCCTCTAGGCCTCTTGCGCACAGTGTACGAGTGCAAAGCTCATCCACAGCCAAAGGACAATGAGATCAGCAGCCTTCCTCCAGTCAGGCTGCTAGCGCAGAGGTTGTACAGAAATGGGGCACTTGCCAGCATTTATAGAAAACACACTGACACAAATGAGAATGTACAGGTGTCACAGCAATGTAAATAAGTTTTTTATGAAATGTTCCTCATCAACATGTATGTCCTTTTCTCTGTGTGAATGATATGTGCGAGCATGTAGCGCCAATGTCACATCCCTTTGCACCATTGGACCGACAGGAGAGCCAATGTATGCAATAACATCATTGCTGTGCCACCATTACTCATGATCGTCTCCACGGATGCAGTGACATGGTCATTGGCTCAGTCAGCAGCTGCCTCTAATGGTTTACACAGAGATACTGCAGATGTGGACTGGTGCACAGCAGGTGAGCGAGGATGATGTGTGGCTTGCAGAGCTCATGTCAGTTCCAATGGAGCAGAGAGCCTTTGTCTGATAAACCACTGCCATACATCCTTAGCTCACTGCTGGCCCTGCATGCACAGCCTGGGTGCCATAAGCCCTTCACTGTGCCTTTCCTGTTGTAGAGCGTCCTCATCGTTTGAGGAGGAATCCTGTTGACATCTCTCCTCATCATGCCAGGCCTGCCCCCTATTGGGTGCGTCGTTGTGCAGAGCAGCAAAGAAACGAGCTGACCTTTTCGGCCTGTATTGCAGGACATCACCCTATCTATCCAGGCATTGGAAGCGCTCTTTCAGCATGCCAATCACCTGCTCAATGGGGGCTATTGTAGCTCAGTTGCTGGCATTGTATCTCTCCTCTGCAGCAGTGGTGGGTCTGTTACTGGTATCGGGAGCCATGTCTGCAAGGGATAGCCCTTGTCTCCAAGAAGTCACTCCTCTATCTGAGCCAGTTCAGTGAAGAGTGGTGGCAGTTAGGATGGCACAGGACCCAGGTGTCATAGCAGCTGCCTGAGAAGCAGGCACAGACTTGCATGAAGCATCCCTGCTTCACCTAGATTGAGAGGATTCCTTTAATGGTGATGTCGGCAGGTGGTAGCTGGTGGGAGGCCTGGTGCAGTCTATGAACCCTGAAACCTTCGGTTATCCGGCAATAGTGCCAAAACCGATGGCCCTCTGGGCCCAGCTGTGAGAGTCCGTCCTGAAGCGGACATACTCACTGGCCCTCCGGTACCGGGCATCGGTGACCTCCCTGATGCAGCGGTGCACTGCTGACTGTGTGACTCCACAAAGGTCTCTGGTGGGCCCCTGAAAAGCTGCAAAGGTGTCAAGCTTTGAGGAACAAAGGCATAGGATGTCCAGTGAAGCCCATGGGCTGCAGGTCATCGTTGAGCAGGGCACAGAGACGTGTCACCACCCTCTCTAAATGCACAATCACCTCTGAAACCAATGCTCTGACATCCGATGGCATGACATGTGGGGCCTGTAGATGCACAGCAACCGTAATGGTGAGCTCCCCTTGGGGACTGGTGCTCACGACCGGGGGACTCTACATGGATCACACCAGCCTGTTGATTTTGCATACAGATCCTCAGGAGAAGTGGTTCACACTATTTAGGATGAGGCATTTCCATGCAATAAATTAAGTTGTATCCTTCATTTATTCGAAGGTTCCTAACAGGGCAGGGATTGGTGTTGACGGGTACATCAGGTATTTCATGGATCAACTATGTGGCATGGAATGGCATTGCCCTTGGCCAACACTCAAACACCCACCTCCTGCTCCCTTGACCCTATTCCAATAAACTGCTGACCAGCCAATAACCGCTCCTGGTCCCCATATTAAACAATATTGTTAACGGTTCTCTCTCTTCTGGTGCTGTCCCTTACTCCTTTAAATCTGCAGTTATCATCCCTCTCCTCAAAAAACAACCCTCACTTCACTGTCCTTGTAAACTACCACCCCATATCCAACCTCCTTTCCTCTCCAAAGTCCTTGAACGATTGTCATGTCCCAAATCCGTGCCCATCTTTCCTGGAACTCCATGTTTGAATCCCACCAATCAGGCCTCCACCCCTGCCATAGTATCAACTCAACACTTGCCAAAGTCACAAGTGACATCCTATGTGACTGTGACAAAGATTTTCTATCCCTAATTGTCCTTCTCTACTGTCTGCAGCCTTTGACTCAGTTGACCACAACATCCTCCTCCAACACCTCCCCATTCTCATCAGAACTGGGAAAAGTTAGAAATGTAATAGGTTTTAAACAGATGAAACGGGGAAGGTTGAAAAAGAACAAATTGCATGCTCTGTAATAAGGTCGAAGATGAGAGGTTAAATGACAAAAGAGTTGGTGTTGTAGGGCTTCTCTTTTGGGCCTCCTGTAGGGCTAAAGAGAGTGATAATGGGATCAGTAAAGAAACAAAAGATGTGTCTAGAGGAGGTGTGAAGGGTAGAATGATGAACAGCTGCATCAGAAAGTAAAAACAAGAGATAAACAACAGTAAGACCAAAACATGCAAAGTGAAGTCAAAAGAAATGGGGCAGAGATTATGGTCTGAAATTGTTGAACTCATTGTTGATTCCGGAAGGCTGTGAAGTGCCTAATCAAAAGATGAGATGCTGTTCCTCAAGCTTCCATTGAGCTTCACTGGAACACTGCAGTAGGCCAAGGACAGAGAGGTCAGTGTGAGGACAAGGTGGAGAATTAAAATAGCAGGCGACCGGAAGCTCGGGGTCACACTTGCAGACAGAATGGCGGTGTCCTGCAAAGCGATCACCCAATCTGCGTTCGGTCTCCCCAGTGAACAGCAGACAGCATTGTGAGCAGTGAACACAGTATACTAAATTGAAAGAAGTACACATAAATCGCTGTCTCACCTGGAAGGAGTGTTATGCGACCTTGGACGATGAGGAGAGAGGAGGTAAAACGGCAGGTTTTACATTTCCTCTGCTTGCATAGAAAGATGCTGTGGGAAGGAGAGGTGGTGTTGGGTGTGAGTGAGGAGCGGAGCAGAGTGTAGCGGAGAAAACATTCCCCTCGGAATGCTGAAAGGGAAGGGGAAGATATCTTTGGTGATGGCATCATGCTGGACATGACAGAAACGGTGAAGGATAATCCATTGAATACAGAGGCTGGTAGGGTGGAAGGTGAGGACAGAGGGAACCCTATCATGTCTCTGGGAAGGAGGGGAAGGACTGACAGAAGAAGTGCTGGAAGTGGGACAGACACGGTCGAGGCTCCGGTTATTCATGGTGACGGAATACTTGGTTATGTAAAAAAGACATATCAGAAGCACTGGAAGGTTACATCAATAGAACAGATGCAATGGAGATGGCGCACTGTGAGAATAGAATGGAGTCCTGACAGGAAGCAGGGTGTGAGCAAGTGCAGTTGACGTAGGGAGACACTGAGCTTCTGATAAATATTTGATGAATGCCTATACCCTGAAACGGAGACAGAGAAGTCAAGGAAGGGAAGGGAAGAGTCAGAGATGGATCATGTGAAGGTGAAAGAAAGATGGAACTTGGAAGCAAAGTTGATGATGTTTTCCAGTTCAGGATGAGAGCAGGAAACGGCACTGATAAAATCATCAATGGACCAGAAAAAGAGGTGAGGGAGAGGGCCTGAGTCAGACTGGAACAAGGAATAAAAACAGAAAGTGCTGGAAATACTCACCAGGTCGGCAGCATCTGTGGAGATAGAGACAGAGTTAACGTTTCAGGTCTGTGACCTTTCATCAGAACAAGGAATGTTGCACATATCCCACAAAAAGGCAGCATAGCTAGGACCCATGGCTGTTTGCACCTCTGTGACATCACCCAACTTTGCCCCTGTCTCAGCTCATCTGCCAGTGAAACCCTCATTCATGCCTTTGTTACTTCTAGAACTGATCATTCCAACATATTCCTGACAGATCTCCCTCATTCTACTCTCCTTAAACTTGAGGTCATCCAAAACCCTGCTGCCTGTGCCTGAACCTGCACCAAGTCCTGTTCCCCGATCACCCCTGTTCTCACTGATCTACATTGACTCCCTCTCAAGCAATGTCTTGATTTTAAAATCCTCATCCTTGCTTTCAAACATTGCCTCACCCCTCCCTATTTCTGTAATCTTCTCCAGCCACCAAACCCTCCAAGATATCTGTGCGCTTATAATTCTAGCCTCTTGAACATCCCCAATTTTAATCACTCCACCATTGGTGGACATGCATTCAGCTGCTTCAGCCCTAAGCTCTGGAATTCCTTCTCTAAATTTCTCAGCCTCTCCACCTCACTTTCCTCCTTTAAAACAATCCTTAAAGATTAGCTCTTTATCCAAGATTTTTGTCATATAGAAACATAGAAACAGAGAAAATAGGAGCAGGAGTAGGCCATTTGGCCCTCCGAGCTTGCTCCGCCATTCATTATGATCATGGCTGATCATCCAACTCAGTAACCTGTTCCCGCTTTTGCCCCATACCCTTTGATCCCTTTTGCCCCAAGAGCTATATCTAATTCCTTCTTGAAATCATACAATGTTTTGGCCTCAACTGCTTTCTGTGGTAGCAACTTCCACAGGCTCACCACTCTCTGGGTGAAGTAATTTCTCCTCATCTCAGTCCTGAAATGTTTACCACGTATACTTAGACTATGACCCCTGGTCCTGGACTCCCCCACCATCGGGAACATCCTTCCTGCATCCATCCTGCCAAGTCCTGTTCGAATGTTATAGGTTTCTATGAGATCCCCCAACTCTTCTGAACTTGAGCAAATACAATCCTAAGCAACTCAATCTCTCCTCATACGTCAATCCTGCCATCCCAGGAATCAGTCTGGTAAACTTTGGCTGCAGTCCCTCTTTAGCAAGAACATTCTTCCTCAGATAAGGAAACCAAAACTGCACACAGTATTCCAGGTGTGGCCTCACCAAGGCCCTGTATAATTGCAGCAAGACATCCCTGCTCCTGTAATCGAATCCTCTCGCTATGAAGGCCAACATACCATTTGCCTTTTTTAACTGCCTGTTGCACCGGCATTCTTACATTCAGCAACTTGTGTACGAGAACACCCAGGTCTCGTTGCATATTCCCTCGCTAAGTTTATAGCCGTTCAGGTAATAATCTTCCATCCTGTTTTTACTACCAAAGTGGATAACCTCACATTTATCCACATTATACTGCATCTGCCATGCATTTGCCCACTTACTCAACTTGTCCAAATCACCCTGAAGCCTCTCTGCATCTTCCTCACAACTCACCCTCCCAGTTTTGTGTCATCTGCAAATTTGGAGATATTACATTTAGTTCCCTCATCTAAATCCTTAATATATATTGTGAATAGCTTGGGTCCTGGCACCGATCCCTGCGGTACCCCACTAGTCACTGCCTGCCATTCGGAAAAAGACCCGTTTATTCCTAAACTTTGTTTCCTGTCTGCCAATCAATTTTCTATCCATCGCAATACATTACCCCCAATCCCATGCGCTTTAATTTTACACGCTAATCTCTTATGTGGGACTTTGTCGAAAGCCTTCTGAAAGTCCAAATAATCCACATCCACTGGTTCCCCTTCATCAACTCTACTCGTTACATCCTCGAAGAGTTCTAGTAGACTTGTCAAGCATGATTTCCCTTTCGTAAATGCTGACTCTGTCCGATTCTACCACTGTTCTCTGAGTGCTGTGCTATAAAATCTTTGATAATGGACTTTAGAATTTTCCCCACTACCGACGTCAGGCTGACTGGTCTATAATTTCCTATTTTCTCTCTACCTCCCTTTTTAAATAGTGGGGTTACATTAGCTACCCTCCAATCTGTAGGAACTGTTTCAGAGTCTATAGAATCTTGGAAGATGACCACCAATGCATCCACTATTTCTCGGGCCACTTCCTTAAGTACACTGGGATGTAGATTATCAGGCCCTGGGGATTTATTGGCCTTTAATCCCATTAATTTCCCCAACACCATTTCTCTACTAATACTGATTTCCTTCAGTTCCTCCCTTTCACTAAACCCTGTGTTCCCCAACATTTTAGGTATGATATTTGTATCCTCCTTTTTGAAGACAGAACCAAAGTATGTATTTAGTTGGTCAACCATTTCTTTATTCCCCACAATAAATTCCCCTGTTTCTGACTGTAAGAGACCTACATTTGTCTTCACCAATCTTTTTCTCTTCATATACCTATAGAAACATTTACAGTCAGTTTTTATGTTCCCCACAAGCTTGCTCTCATATTCTATATTACCCTTTTTAATCAATCCCTTGTTCCTCCTTTGCTGAATTCTAAACTGCTCCCAATCCTCAGGTCTGTTGTTTTTTCTGGCAAATTTGTATGCATCTTCCTTGGATCTAATGCCATCTCTAATTTCCCTTGGAAGCCATGGTTTGGCTACCTTTCCCGTTTTACTTTTGCGCTAGACAGAAACAATTGTTGCAGTTCATCCATGCGCTCTTTAAATGTTTGCCATTGCCTTTTCACCATCATCCCTTTAAGTAACGTTTCCCAATCCATGCCAGTATATTACCCCCAATTCCCATGTGCTCTAATTTTATTTACTAACCTCCTGCGTGGGACCTTATCAAAAGCCTTCTGAAAATCCAAATACACCACATCCGCTGGTTCTCCTTGACTGTCTTCTTAAGCAATCCCTCAGGAATGAGGATAATTTCTTCCACTCCAGTGTTGTGGGCCCTAAGGTGACTGAATAGTCCAATTCTGGATCCACACACTCTGCCACATGTGGGGCAGGTGGTGTTTGGTGAGGCGAGTGAATGAGATGCTCTGTTTGCACTTGGTCACTGCCTGGGCATGTCGCGTTGTTCAAACTGGCTGGCACCTTCTCGGATGCTTCTTCGCGTTTTTGAGTGGTCTTGGGCAAGAGATTCCCATGAATCAGTGGAGATGTCACATTTTTTCAGAGAGGCTTTGAAGACATCCTTGTAGCGTTTCCTCTGCCCTCGTGGTAGCCTCTTGCCGTGACGGAGAGCTTGTTTTATGAGTTCTTTGTGTCAGGTATGCAGACAACATGGCCCACCCAATGTAACTGACTAGCCATGATCAGTGTCTCAATACTGGGAATGTTGACCTGAGAGCGGACACTGACATTGCAGTGCCTGTCCTGCCACTGAATTTGTAGGATTTTGCAGAGGCATTGCTGGTAATATCGCTCCAGGTCTTTGAGATGTGTGCTGTACAGTGTCCATGTTTCCTACGCATACAGGAGGGCAGGTAACACTGCGACCCTGCAGACCACGAGCTTGGTGCCAGATTTGAAGTCTTTGTCATCAAACACTCTTTTCCTCAGATGACCGAAGACTGCACTGGCACACTGGATGCTATACGGAGTTTCATCTTCGATGTCTGCCATTGCTGAGAGGAGGCTCCCAAGGTATGAGAAGTGAACCACATTATCCAGTGATGTTTAGCTTAAGGCCCATTCTTTCATTTGCCTGTTTGAACGCATCGACGAGGGTTTGAAGTTCAGCCTCTGAGTGTGCACATACGCAAGTGTCATCAGCAGACTGCAACTCCTTTATCTGTTCTACAAGTAACATCCTTCAAAAACTCCAACAGGTTTATCAAACATGATTTCCCTTTATATATATCCATGTTGACTCTGCCCAATCATATCCCAAACATATAGGGGAGGCAGTGGCATAATGTTATTGTCACTGGACAAATAACCGGAGACACAAGGCTCTGGAGATATGGGTTCAAGTCCCACCACAGTAAAAGTAGGATTTTGAATTCAACTAATAAAAAATATACAGTTAAAAGCTAGAAATGTGGTTGACTTTGAAATGCCCTCTGAAATGGTCGAACAAGCCACTCAGTTGTATCAAACTGCTACCACTCAGCATCGACCTAGGCACCGGAAATGACAACAGTAAACCCAGCCCTGTCGACCCTGCCAAGTCCTCCTTACTAACATCTGGGAGCTTGTGCCAAAATTGATAGAGCTGTCCCACAGACACAAGTCAAGCAGCAGCCTGTCATAGTCATACTCACGGAATCGTATGTCCCAGACACCACCATGCCCGGGTATGTCCTGTCCCAGCAGAGATGGCAGCACAGTGGTATACAGTCGGGAGGGAGTTGCCCTGGGAATCCTCAACATCAATTCCGGACCCCAGGAAGTCTAGTCAAGCACAGGCAAGGAAACCACCTGCTGATTATCATCTAGCACCCCCCATACCCCGTCAGCTGCTGAATCAGTACTACTCCACTTGAAGGAAGCACTGAGGGTAGCAAGAGTCACATCGTCCTCATGCCTGACAGAAGATTCCGAAAACAAGCTCTCTAGTCTGAGCTCCATCACGGCAAGGGGCTACTCTCAATTATCAGTAAAGTGATGGAAGGTGTTGTTGACAGTGCTTTCAAACAGCACTTGCTTAGCAATATCCTGCTCAGTTTGGATTCCACCAGGGTCACTCAACTCCTGATCTCAATACAAACTTAGTTCAAACATGGACAAAAGAGATGACGTGAGAGTGACTGCCCTTGACATCAAAGCAGCATTTGACTGAGTATGGCATCAAAGAGCACCAGCAAAACTGAAGTTAGTGGGAATTAGGGGGGAAATCAGTGGTTGATGGAGGTCAATCATCTCAACCCCAGGACATCACTGCAAGAGTTCCTCGGGGTAGTATCCGAGGCCCAACCATCTTCAGCTGCTTCATCAATTACCTTTCCTCCATCATTAGGTCAAAAGTGTGGATGTTCACTGATGGTTGCAAAAAGTTAAGCACATTCGCGGCTCCTCAGTTACTGAAGCAGTCTGCACAGAAATTCAGCAAGACCTGGACAATATCCAGGCTTGGGCTGATAAGTGGCAAGTAACATTCGCACCGCACAAGTGCCAGGCCATGATGATCTCAAATAAAACAGAATCTAACCATCTCCCCTTGACATTCAATGGCATTACAATCACTGAATCCCTCACTATCAACATCCTGGGGATTACCATTGACCAGACATTGAACTGGAGTAGCAATATAAATACCATGGCTACAAGAGCAGGTCAGACGCTCGGAATCCTGTGGCACATAACTTACCTCCTGACTCCCCAAAGCCTATCTACCACTGACAGGGCACATGTCAGAAGTGTAATGGAACACTCTCCATTTGCCTGGATGGGTGCAGCTCCAACAACACGCAAGAAGCCCGACACCTTCCAGGACAAAGCAGCCTCCTTGATTGGCACCCCATTCACAAACATTCAATCCCTCCACCACCGACGCACAGTGGCAGCAGTGTTTACCCTTTACAAGATGCACTGCAGTGACGCACCACAGCTCGTTCAACAGCACCTACCAAACCTGCGACCTCTACCACCTAGAAGAACAAGGGCAGCAGATGCATGGGAACACCACCACCTGTAAGTTCCCCTCCAAGCCAAACACAATCCTGACTTGGAACTATATCATTGTTCCTTCACTGTCGCTGGGTCAAAATCCTGGAATTCCCTTCCTGACAGCACTTTTGTTGTACTTACACCCCAATGATTGTGGCAGTTCAAGAAGGCAGCTCACCATCACATTCTCAAGGGCAATTAGGGATGGGTAATAAATGCTGGCCAAGCCAGTGACACCCGTATCACAAGAAAAATGAAAAAAAAAATCATTATTTTCCAAGTGTCCAATTATTTCATCCTTTACAATAGATTCTAACCTTTTCCTACTACTGACATCAAACTAATAGATTTGTAGATCTATGTTTATACTCTTGCTCCCTTCGTAATGAGTGGGGTTGCATTTGCTTCTTTCCAGTCTTTAGGAACCCTTCCAAAATCACCAATGCATCCATTATCTCTATAGCCACCTCCTTCAACACTCGAGGATGTCGCTCACCTGGTCCAGGGGGTTTATCAACTCTCAATCCAGTTAATTTTTCAAGTACTAACTCTTTATTGATACTAATTTCTAGCAGTTCCTCATTTTTACAAGTCCCTTGGTTCCCTAATGTTTCTGGGAGATTTTTTGTGTCTTCCTCTGTGAAGACAGACACAAATCAATTGTTTAGTCTCTCCACCATTTCCTCATTCTCCACCAGAAACACTCCTGTCTCCATCTACAATGGACCGACATTCGGCGTTTCTTATCTTTTCCTTTTCACATACCGAAAGAAGCTTTTACAATCCTCCTTTATGTTTCGAGCTAGCTTGCATTCATAATCTCTTTTTCCTTTATCAGTTTCTTGGTCCTCCTTTGTTTGATTCTAAATTGCTCCCAATCCTCGGGCTTACCACTTTTTCTGGTGACCTTATAAGCCACTTCCTTTGACCTAATGCAATCTTTAACTTCTTTTGTTCACCACGGTTGATGCACCTTTCCTGTTGGGTTTTTGTGCCTTATGAAGGGAATAGATAAGATACAAGTAGAGAGGATGTTTCCACTGGCAGGTGAAGCTAGGACAAGAGGGCATAGCCTCAAGATTTAAGGGAGCAGATTTAGGACTGAATTGAGAAGCAACTTCTTCACCCAGAGGGTTGTTAATCTATGGAATTCCTTGCCCAGTGAAGTAGTTGACGCTACTTAAGTAAACGTTTTTAAAGCTAAGGTAGATATTGTTTTGAACAATAAAGGAATTAAGGGATACGGTGAGAGAGCGGGTAAGTGGATCTGAGTCCACGAAAAGATCAGCCATGATCTTATTGAATGGCGGAGCAGGCTCGAGGGGCCGGACGGCCTACTCCTGCTCCTAGTTCTTATGATCTTATGTTAAGAACAGGTCGTTAATTTTTTTTTTTTCTGAACAAATTTCTCTGTTGTTCCAACCACCTGTCCTTAAACAGATTTGTGATTGAATTTTTCCCTCCCTTAAACTCTGACTAGTAAAGGATAGTCACAACACCACGGTTGTAAAAGTTAAATCAAAGAAGCAGTGTTTATTAACACACACTCTTAAACTCGGGAAGGGGCTTAATTTCACAATGCACACTCACAAACACACAAGGAAAAGTTAAAGGCATAAAAAAGGCAAGAACATTTACTAAATAGACAATTGACTTAACTATTCATGAAGATGAATTTCAGTTGAAACTAGAGTCTATTTTTAATTGTCAAAAAGTCCAATAAAAACTGGAGATCACTGACTGGAAATGCCGAGTGGGGGAGGAGCTGTTGAAAATACCTCTTTTCTTACTCTTTCTTCTTCTTGCACTCTCTAAGGTAAATGGTGGTTGTCATGCAGGCCCCCACCTGTCAAGAATGAGGCACAGTGATTTTGCCACATGGACATAAAACTTTAAATTGTTTCTGGAAAGAAAAGAGGGTCCATTACAAGGAATTGCCAGGTCCCAAACCAGAAAGATATTTTTGCATTCTAGCAGCAGTGTTGGAACAAAGGAACCAGTCCCTGCTCCTAATACACAGAACAGACGTGGTCAGACCAGGTTAGTCACATGACTAACTGGCTGTTGCATCTCTTTCTCATGGAACACGAAAAACCAGCTGAAGACACATGAATGCCAAGAGAGAAAAGTCTCCTACAGTGAACAAGGTTTGAGAAGAATACTGGGCCCCAACGAAAAGGAAGATCAACCTACAAATGGACGATACGGTGAGCTTGAAGAACTGTAACAAGCTCTTCAGATAATGCCTTAAAACTTTCCACTTTATTTTTTGTCTGCTCTTTACTGTCTCTATTTGCATGTGCGTATCGTGTATGCTTGCTAATGTGCGGCGCAGTGTGTATCCATAGGCATTAACCGAAATTAGAGTTTTTAGTTTAAGTTTAATAAATTTCACTTTTCTTCTTTAAAGCTAAGAAATCCTCTTTGTGCTCATTTCTTTGCCTGATAATTGGAAAGCAGTGAACAATTATTCACCAAGGGGGGGCTAAAACATGGTGTTTAAAATAAAACCCAGTTACAGTAAGACCAGGTGAAGGCTGAGAGGGACCCCGAGACACCTTTCTCACCTGGTCATAACAGAAATTTTGGGGCTTGTCTGGGATTGACCCACAGATAAACAAGAGAAATCGGAAGTGGGAAGCCAAATTTAGCACAGGTTTTCATGTGGTTGTGTCTGATTGAATACTAACATGTCTGCAACTGAAGCTAATAGGTCTTCAAGCCAGGATGAAGTAACGTGGGGTAAGTAAAAGCACTGTCTATGGAAGAGATGAGGAAAATAGCTGAGCAGTGTGGGATCACTGGACATGGCAAAGCTAGGAAGTCTGAACTCCTAAGGCTAGTGGCCAACCCTTTTTCCCTTGAATCGGAAGACGCAGAAGCAGTGGTGGAAGCAAACCTAGACAGGATACTGCTAGCAAAGTTATATTTAGAACAAAAGAAACTTGAATTGGAGGAAACAATGAGAGAGAGAGAGGCAGGAGAGGCGGAAAGAGAGAGCTTTCCAGAAGGAACATGAAAAGAAAGAGAGACAGGATACAGAATGAGAGAAAGAGGAGAGAGACAAAGAAAGACAGGAGAAGGAACATGAGAACCAATAGAGAAAGACAGAGAAAGAATATTCCAGAAAGAATGTGAAGAAAAAGTTGATGTGCCTTGAGTTAACTAGTGGCCAACAGAGTATCCGTGGTGTATGCATGGCCAATATGGAGGAGCATAATTCAGGGCTGGGTACAGAATTGCGAAAACTCACTCAACTAATTTGAAAATTCAATGAGGAAGTTGTAGAGGCATTTTATGTGTCTTTTGAGAAACTGGCAAGGCAACTAAAATGGCCAGCTGAGATCTTATTTTACGACAAAGCAAGCTTACTGGAAAAGCCCATGAGGTTAATTCCTTGTTGCCAAATGAGAGTTCATCAGATTATGAACTGACCAAAAATGTTGTCCTCTGGGCATATGAATTAGGACCTGAAGCGATCGTCAAAAGTTCAGAACCTTCAAAAAACAAGCTAATCAAACTTACCTGGAGTTTGAAAAAAGTAAGCAGCTGGCTTTTGACCAGTGGCTGAGGGCTGTTAAAGTACAGCTCAGCTATAAGAATCTCAGGGAAGTAGTTCTGTTAGGGAATTTAAAAACTCTCTCCCACTCTCAATAAAGACTCATGTAGAGGAGCAGTGTGTTCAGAGAGCCCGGCAAGCAGCTGTTCTGGCCAATGAGTTTTCTTTAATTTATGAGGCGATGTCCCAGGGGAGAACCTTTCCTAATCACCCCACAAATCTGAAAAGGACAAAGGGTGGGAAGGTGATCTCCACCCAGGCAGTCCTAGGAGAGAAAGGAAATCAGGAAACACAGGGACCCTCCTCCAGCCAAAAAGGAAGGTGCTGTGAGCAAGAGTGAGACCTGGAGACCTGTATGCTTCCATTGTAATAAAGCAGGGCATTTAAAAGCTGACTGCTGGAAACTAAAGGGAAATGCAGTTAATCAGAGCACACCCGCTCAGTGAAGACAGGGACCTGATGGAAAGCACAGCAGAGCAAGCTGTGACCTCAACTGCAGTAAGAGTGCAACCCAGGAAGCTTCCTACGGCCAATGCAGGAAAAGCTAATAGGATTCCTGAAGGGTATCAGGGTTTTGTGTTTGAAGGGAATGTAACCCCATATCACTCAAATGAGACCAGCAAGACCATAGTAATTCTCAGTGAAATAGGGGCAGCTAGAGCCCTTTTACTGGGAAAAGGCCTGACCTTTCCCCCAGAGAGTACAGTGAATACCAAAATGGTGGTGAATTGTACTGGAGGGCTGTGTTTGCCTGTCCCTGTACACAGGGTGCTCTTGGAGTGTGACCTTGGTTTGGGACTGTTGACCATAGGGATTCTCCCAAGATTCAGTTGAAACTAGAGTCCATTTTTAATTGTCAAAAAGTCCAAAAAAACTGGACATCACTGACTGGAAATGCCGAGTGGGGGAGGAGCTGTTGAAAATACCTCTTCTCTTACTCTTTCTTCTTCTTGCACTCTCGAAGGTAAATGGAGGTTGTCATGCAGGCTGCCACCTGCCAAGAATGAGGCACATTAATTTCGCCACACGGACATTAAACTTCAAATTGTTGCTGGGAAGAAAAGAGGGTCTATTGCAAGGAATTGTCAGGCCCCAAGCTGGAAAGTAATTTTTGCAGACTGACAGCCAGTGTTGGAACAAAGGAACCAGTCCCTGCCCCTAATACACAGAACAGACGTGGTCAGACCAGGTTAGTCACATGACTAACTGGCTGTTGCAGTGTTTTGAACTGAGTGTTTTAAATTCGAGAAACATTGTTTGAAAAAAGAACGCTGTTTGCTCCTGGACTGAAAAGACCTCATGGCTGACTCGTCACAGCCTCTCCGGTCTGCTCACATCTCTTTCTCATGGAACATGAAAAACTAGCTGAAGACACATGAATGCCAAGAGAGAAAATTCTCCTACAGTGAACAAGGTTTGAGAAGAATACTGGGCCCCAACGAAAAGGAAGATCAACCTACAAATGGACGATACGGTGAGCTTGAAGAACTGTAACAAGCTCTTCAGATAATGCCTTAAAACTTTCCACTTTATTTTTTGTCTGCTCTTTTCTGTCTCTATTTGCATGTGCGTATCGTGTATGCTTGCTAATGTGCGGCGCAGTGTGTATCCATAGGCATTAACTGAAATTAGAGTTTTTAGTTTAAGTTTAATAAATTTCACTTTTCTTCTTTAAAGCTAAGAAATCATGTTTGTGCTCATTTCTTTGCCTGATAATTGGAAAGCAGTGATCAAGGATTCACCAAGGGGGAGTTCAATACAGGATGTGCTTAAAAATCAAACCCTGTTACAGTAATACCAGGTAAAGGCTGAGAGGGACCTGTCGACACCTTTCTCACCTGCTTTTAACAAGGTCTTTAATTGCTGAAGTCACCATTTTTTGATGGAATGAAAGCTGGAAGAAAACAAGTTCTCTTGCTGTTTTTGCAGACTGTGTCTTTTTAATTTTCTTGCTTCTTGAAGAAAGGTCTCAGAGAGAAAGTATGCAGCTTGAAGGGCAGCTGTGGTTTGCACGAGATGTTCCCTCCACTGCTACAGTTTCAAATTCAAGCAGGTTGAAAAGGGTGGCTTCTGGGTCCTGTGACTGGACCTTTTCAAGTAGCTGTCCCACCTGCTCTCTTTCCCCTATTTTAACAAGTGGAACATAGAAGTAAAAACTTAGACATGCTGTATAAAATGGCAGTTGACATTAATAGCCAGGTGTACAAAGCACAATTTATAGTCAGTTCTCTTCGGTTCATGACAATTGACAGTTGGTTCTCATCTATTCGTGACACTTGGATGAATGTATATTTGTTGGAAACTGTGTAATACTTCTTTGAATACTAGCCATTGTCTGTCTACCATCAAATCTTTTAATGCATTTTCCCAATCCATCACAGCCAACTTGCCCCTCAAACCTTAGTTTCCTTTGTTCAGTTTTATGATCCTAGTTTCAGAATGAACTGTATCTCTTTCAAACTTAATGTAAAATTCTATCATATTGTGGTCACTATTTCCTGATGGCTCCTTTACAGCAAGGTTATTAATTAGCCCTTTCTCATGACATAATACTAAATCTAAAATAGCCTGATCCCTTGTTTGTTCTTCAACATACTGCTCCAGAAACCCATCTTGTACACATCCAGGAATTCATACTCCACTGCATTAGTGCTAATTAGGTGGAACCAATCTATATAATTGAAGTCACCCATTATTACTGTAATGCCCATGTTATACGCTGCTCTCATTTCCTGATGTATACCATGCCCATCATTACCACTAGAGTTTGGTGACCTATATAAATTTAAACCAATGTTTGCTGCCCCTTGCTGTTTCTTAGCTCGCCCAAACTGATACTACATCTTGCTCCTTCAATCAAAGATCCTCTCACTAACGTACTGATCTCCTCCTTTATTAACAGTGTTACCCCACCTCCTTTTCCTCTCTGCCTATTGTTCCGAAATGACAAATATCCCTGAAAGTTCAGTTCCCAGTCCTGGTCACCCTGTAACCAAGTCTCCACCTTGGCAATTAAATCGAACACAATTACCGCTGTTTGTGCCTTCAAATCATCTACCTTGTTGTGAAAGAGGATTGGTAATTTACAGGAAACCGAGAGTTGAGATAAATGTGGCATTTTCAGGTTGGCAAACAGTAACTAGTGCAGTGCCACAGGGATCAGTGCTGGGGCCTTAACTATTTACAATCTATATTAATGACTTGGACAAAACGACTGAATGTATTGTAACCAAATTTGCAGATGATACAAAGATAGGGAGGAAAATAAGTTGTGAGCAGGACATAAGGTGTCGGCAAAGAGATATCGATATGTTAAGTGCGTGGTCGAAAATTTGGCAGCTGGAGTATAATGTGGGAAATCGTGAGGTTGTCCACTTTGGCAGGAAGAATAGAAAAGCAAAATATTACTGAAAGGAAGGGAGACTGCAGAATGCTGCAGTGCAGAGAGAAATGGGGGTCCTTGTACATGAATCACAAGAACATAACATGCAGGTGCAGCAAGTAATGAGGAAGGCAAATGGTATGTTGGATTTATTGCAAGGGGGACGGAGTATAAAAGTATGAATCTTTTACTACAAATATACAGGGCATTGATGAGACAGCAGGTAGAGTACTGCATACAGAATTGGTCTCCTTATATAAGGAGGGATATACTTGCACTGGAGGCAGTTCAGAGAAGGTTCACCTCACTGATTTCTGGGATGAAGGACTTGTCTTCTGAGGAAAGGTTGAGCAGGTTGGGCATATACCCATTGGAGTTTAGACAACTGAGAGGTGACCTTATTGAAACATACAAGATTCTGAGGAGGCTTGTCAGGTTAGATGCTGAAAGGAAATTTCCCCTTGTGGGGAAATCTAGAACTAGGAGGCACAATTTAAAAATAAGGGGTTTCTCTCATAAGACAGAGATGTGGAGGAATTTCATTTGTCAGAGGGTTAGTAATCTTTGGAATTCTCTTCCAAAGAGAGCAGTGGATGCTGGGTCATTGAATATATTCAGGGCTGAGTTAGACAGATCTTTGATCTCCAAGGGAGCCAGGAGTTATGGGGGAGCAGCAGGAAAGTGGAGTGAATGTGACAATCAAATCTTGTTAAATGTCGGAGCAGGTTTTAGGGGATAAAAGGCCTCCTCCTGCTCCCATCTCTTATGTTCTTATGAAGCTGGACAGAGGGAGGGAGGCACCACAGAAGCGCTGGCAAGTGGGGTTAAGCATCACCTCATCCTGACAGATTCATATCAGCCACAGACCACCCTCTTTCACAGCTCACCCCATAAACTCCACCGAGAGCTGATGAGACGATGAGCTATACAGGATACCCCAGTAGGGGGCGAGGTGATGCCATGAGCAGAACTGTCATATTGATCTCTCTGTGAAGTATGACTACCTCCCTCTTTCCACTTATAGGACAAGAGGGCCCATAATAGGAGGAAGACGTCACTGACTGGCAGAGGCAGCCCAGACATCAGACCTCTCTCCAAGGCTGAGGAGGAGGCACGTGAACTGATGGGTCCCAGGGCGGCCACTCAATAACAGATGGTTAGACTTGAGTCTCCTCACTAAAGAGTGAGGATTGCCTTCCATCAACATACAGATCTCTTCTAGAGACCCCATCATGTCTGGTTGGTATGACACGATCTGCTCATGCTAAACTGCACATGTTTTGCAGGCCGATGTCCACAGGAGACTCTACTAGGAGGAGGACATCATTCCACTTCAGAGGAGGATCCACAGTCACAGGATACACTGTCCAATGAATCTCCGGCACCTTCCACCAGTGCAGATAATTTCACCTCATTGGGTTTCTACTCGATTTTAGAATCAGGGTCACAATCTGGTGCCTGAGCAGCTGGCTGAGGCTGGGACAGTCGTGGTCTCTGACAGTCGGAGGATTGTGGGTGACCAAGCCTATGCTGAGCCCTAGGCTCGTGACAGGACTGTGGTGTTGACAGCACAGGGCATACTGAAGTTTCAGAGAGAGTTAAGGTAAGACAACATCTGGCAGAGATGCCAAAGGCAATTTGCAGCCATGAGTGGATGATGGTGAAGTCCAATCATGCCTTGAGTGCTGCCATGTCTCAGGCATGGAAGTGTATGGATTCCTCCATTGAGAAGTTGGCAACCCTTATGAAGAGTCAGATCCCACAGATGTGCCCAGAGCTGCACACAATCACCTTGGCCATGAGTTCGAAACAGCAGTGGCAAGGTGAGAGAAGGACAAGGCACCTGGAGTCTTCTCCTATCCTTTGTACTTTTCTGCGCAGGGAGGTTCATGCGAGCCTTGAAAGGGAGGAGGATTGACTATCCTCCACAGCTGGGGGCTCCCCTCAGGGTGCTCTGAGTGTGGGCAGTGACTCCTCAGACCCCTGCCAGTGAGCCCAGCTCCAGCAACTGCGATGCCTGAGGAGAGAGCTGCACCAGTGCAGGAAAGCCTCAGGCAGCTGGGGCCTTCTAGGCTTCAGGTAATCAGAGGACAGCTGCTAAAGTCATCACAGGCCAAGGGGCAGCCTGATCAGCAGCCTGTCTCCAGCCCAGCTGCTGGCGATGGGTTCCCGCCTCGTAGAAGCACTCGCAATCGTTAAAAGCAAAGCACCTCGACTCACATGGGAGTTCACGGGTGTTTGATATCTGACATGTGATGCTTCAGATAAAGTTCTTTTAAGTCTCTAACGTTCATTGTGTAAAAGTGATTATTCTGTCATTCCCTAATTGTGAGCTGCTGACTTCCCCCTTCCCCCTCAGTGAAATGCCAATGTAAGCACAGCCTCATTTAAATATGATCTCCCACGGGCACTAGTGTGTGTTTCAGCAGGGCGCTAGGCACGGAACACCAATGGAAAGGAGATGACAGACTCCATGCATTGAGTTCAGTCTTTATTGTTTTCTCTGTGAGTTACCATCATGGTGGCTGGAACTGGGTAAGTATGAGATTGTCTCTTGCCTCCTTGATGCATCGCTCAATGTTCCTGGCCTCCAGTGCAAGGGGTTCACCATCCAGTGCTGCCTGTCCATTACCCTCCTCCACGTCCTCCTCGTCAGGAGAGGAATGGCATTCACGTGGCCTCGTCATGCAAGGCCGCCCTTCTTTGCACTGCTAGAATGTGCAGAGCACAGCAGACCACCACGATACGCGAGACCCTCACTGGGACATACTGCAGGGCTCCACCAGATCGATCCAGGCAAAGGAATCTCATCTTCAGCAGCCCAAGGAGCTGCTCGGTGGTCACTCGGGTGGAGTGGTGGTAACTGTTGTACCTCTCCTCTGCTGCAGTGTGAGGTTTCCTCACAGGCGCTGAAAATCTATATCTTGAATGGGTCGCTCTTGTCCCCTAGAATCCATCCCTGAAGATGAGCAGGGGCCTGAAAAGCTGTGGTACCTGTGACTGTTAAAATATGTAGGCATCGTGGGTGCTTTTCGGGAAGTGGGCACCCACCTGAAAGATCTGTTTTCGGTGGTCACAGACCAGTTGAATGTTGATCAAATGGAAGCTTTTCCTGTTGAAGGAGGCGGCTGGCTGAGGGAATCCAGCAATGTCTTTGAATCCAATAGATCTCTCTGCCTGACTGTCAGGGTGGTTCAGTAGCCCGCACAGTCACCGGCTCTCTTGAACAGGGCATTGGTCACCTCCTTGATGTAGTGGTGGGATATTGCCTGGGAGATGTCCCTGGTGGAACCTTGGAGAATGATCCAGACGAGTGAAAGTTAAGTGCGGCGGTGATTTTCAATGCGAGATGCAAAGGCTTCCCACCAAATCCCACAGGTCGTAACTCATCCGACAACAGGGTGCATAAGATGGTGCCTGCCTCCCTGGAGAGCCGTAGTCTTCACTGACAATGCCGCTTGGTCATTGGGAGGTTGCTAACTCGAGTCCGGTTCGCTCGCTAGCGCAGGTTAGTCCGTCTTGGCATCGTCGGCTGCTCCTGCTCTCTTCGTGGAGCTTCACAGGCAGGTGAAGCTGCTTCTTGGCCCTCCTTCCATCGGAGGCACTGCATCATACCACTGGGGTCCAAAAAGACAGGGTGTATGAGACCCAGGCCAGGTGATAAGTAGACCTCCAGAGCGCTGTCCTTGCAGAGACGCCGCTGCTTTGGCAGTTTTCCCTTTGCTCCTTCTCCTGGCAGACTGCCTAATGGGCCTCAGTGCCCACCCTTGATGATAGTCGACCCTCTCACCCAGCAGTTTGAGCACCCTATACTGCCACCCAAAACCAAGCCCCCCTTGCAGGTCACCCAACACCCACCATCCCCTTGCTGATCATCCAATACCCAGCAGCCTCTTGCAGATCACCTGACACCCTGCCAACCCATGCACAACACCCGAGACTCTGCCCCACCATGCAGAGTGTACAGCACTGTAGGTTAGCAATGGGCTCCACTCCCCCTTCATCCCCTGTGCAGTGCTGATCATGGCTGCCTATCCATTGCGGCACTGAGTCCCTGTCTCGGTGCCACCAGCATTCAATGGCCAGTGTCCTGAAGGCCAGTCAGGGCCATCCATGGTCCATTTAATCCCAAGCCACACATTGAATCAAAAAAATTACAGGCAAATGCATTGAAACAACATGTTGTACATTCCTGTTACATCGGGGCGGTGATGCACAATAGTCAACAAATGAGGTGACAGATAACATAAAGCTAAAGGAAAGAACACACAAAAATTTCAAGAACAGAGTAGGTCGAGGAAACAGTCAGAAAGATGAAGAACAAGAAAAACAGGTAAAAATAAAGATAAGTAAAAGCTGAAAAAAGCTGATGTGAAAGATAATGAAAGTAAGGAAATTCCAGGCTTGTTGCATAATTGCCTTGTGTCAGTCTTCACAGCAGAGCAAGAGGATAATATAGCTCACATTCCACAATGAATCAAGGACTGGAACTCACTAAAATTAACAGAAGCAAGAGAAGTATAATAGAAAACAATAATAGAATCATAGAGTTGTACAGCATGGAAACAGGCCCTTAGGCCCACCGTGTCCATGCCGACCAGAATGCCGATCTATACTAATCCCACCTGCCTGCATTAATTCCATATCCCTCTATGCCTTTCTCATTCAAGTACCTGTCCAGATGCCTCTTAAATGTCGCTATTGTTCCTGCCTTCACCACCTCCTCAGCAGCTCATTCCAGATATCCATAATTCTTTGTGTCAAAAAATTACCCCTTTGATCCCCTTTAAACCTCCTCCCTCTCACCTTAAATCTATGACCTCTAGTTTTAGTCACCCCTACCATGAGAAACAGACTCTGGCTATCTACCCTATCTATGCCTCTCATAATTTTATATACCTCTATCATGTCCCCTCTCAGCCTCCTTCACTCCTGGGAAAACAGACCCAGCCTATCCAATCTCTCTTTATAACTCAAGCCCTCCAAACCAGGCAACATCCTTGTGAATCTTTTCTGCACCCTCTCTAGCTTAATCACATCTTTCCTGTAGTGTGGAGGCCAGAACTGCACACAGTACTCCAAATGCGGCCGAACCAACGTTATGTAACACTGAAACATGACGTCCCAACTCTTGTACTCAGTGCCTCGGCCAATGAAGGCAAGCATGCCATACGCCTTCTTCACCACCCTGTCTACCTGTGTTGCCACTTTCAGGGAACTATGTACTTTCACCCCAAGGTCTCTCTGCTCAACAACACTCCCCAGCGCTCTGCCATTCACTGTATATGTCCTGCCTCGGTTTAACTTCCCAAAATGCATCACTTCACAATTGCCTGCGTTAAATTTCATTTGCCACTCCCTTGCCCACTTTCCCAGTCGATCGATATCCTGTTGTAACCTTAGTCAACCTTCTTCACTGTCCACTACACCACCAATTTTGGTGTCATCTGCAAACTTAATAATCATGCCCCTGACATTCACATCCAAGTCATTAATATATATGACAAATAACAGAGGGCCCAGCACCGGTCCCTGCGGCACACCACTGGTCACCGGCCTCAAATCTGAAAAACAACCCTCCACTGCCATCCTCTGCCTCCTATCACCAAGCCAATTTTCTATCCAATTTGCGAGCTCACCCTGGATCCCATGTGTTCGAACTTCTGGACAAGCCTACCATGCGGGACCTTGTCAAAGATCTGCTAAAGTCCATGTAGACAACGTCCATCGCCCTGCCCTCATCAATCCTCTTGGTCACCTCCTCGAAAAACTCAATCAAATTTGTGAGACATGTTTTGTTTAGTTTAGTGATACAGCACTGAAACAGGCCCTTCGGCCCACCGAGTCTGTGCCGACCATCAACCGCCCATTTATACTAATGCTACACTAATCCCATATTCCTACCACATCCCCACCTGTCCCTATATTAACCTACCACCTACCTACACAAGGGGCAATTGCTCATGGCCAATTTACCTATCAACCTGCAATTCTTTGGCATGTGGGAGGAAACTGGAGCACCCAGAGGAAACCCACACAAACACAGGGAGAACTTGCAAACTCCACACAGGCAGTACCCAGAATTGAACCCGGGTTACTGGAGCTGTGAGGCAGCGGTGCGAACCACTGTGCCACTGTGCCGCCCGATTAAAAACTCAATCAAATTCATGAGTCATGATTTCCCACGCACCAAAGCCATGCTGACTATCCCTAATCAGACCATGCCTTTCCAGATGCATATGAATCGTGTCTCTCAGGATCCTTTCCAATAATTTTCCTACCACTGATGTAAGGCTCACCGGCCTGTAGTTCCCTGGCTTATCCCTGTTGCCCTTCTTAAATAAAGGCACAACATTAGCTATCCTCCAGTCTTCCGGTAACTCACTCGTGGCTAACGATGATACAAAAATCTCTGCCAGGACCCCAGCAATCTCCTCACTTGCTTCCCATAGCATCCTAGGATACACCTGGTCAGGCCCTGGGGATTTATCCACCTTAATGCGCTTCAAAACCTCCCACACCTCCTCCTTTGTAATGTTGATATGCTCCAGGGTGTCGGTGTTCCCTCCCTTGAACTCATCAGCTTTCATGACCTTCTCCACGGTAAAAACGCAAGAGAAATATTCATTTAAGAACTCGCCCATTTCCCGTGGCTCCACACATAAATTGCCACACTGATCCTTCAGGGGACCTAATCTCTCCCGAGATACCCTTTTACTCTTGATATACTTACAGAATCTTTTAGGATTCTCCTTTATCTCTGCTGCCAGGAAATCCTCATGGCCCCTTTTAGCCCTTCTAATTTCCTTCTTAAGTGTAGTCCTACATCCCTTATACGCCCCGAGGGAGTCACTCGATCCCAGCTGCCTGTACCTGACACGTGCCTCCTTCTTTGTCCTGACCAGACCCTCAATATCTCTCGTCAACCAAGGTTCCCTAAACTTGCCAGCCTTGCCATTCCATCTAACAGGAACATGCCGGCCCTGAACTCTTCCTATCTCACTTTTAAAAGCCTCCCAGTGCCGGGCGTCCCTTTACCTGTAAACAGCCTCTCCCATTCAACATTTGAGAGTTCCTGGCTGATGCCATCGAAATTAGCCTTCCCCCAATTTAGGACTTCAACTTGAGGATGAGTCCTATCCTTTTCCATACCTATCTTGAAGCTAATAGAGTTATGGTCGCTGGTCCGAAAGTGCTCCCCCACTGACACATCAACCACCTGTCCATCCTCATTTTCTGAGAGGAGGTCGAGTATAGCCCCTTCTTTAGTAGGGCCATCCACATACTGCTTCAGAAAATTATCCTGGACACACTCAACAAATTCTTCCCCATCTGATCCCTTAGCACTAAGGCAGTCCCAGTCAATATTAGGGAAGTTAAAATCACCTACTATTACAACCCTATAATTCCTACACCTATCTGTGATTTCCCTCCAGATATGCTCCTCCACTTCCCTCTGACTATTGGGGGGTGCTGTAGTCTCATCCCATCAAAGTGATCATCCCTTTCTTATTTCTAAGTTCTACCCATATGGCCTCGCTGGACATTCCCCCCGGGATATCCTCTCTAAGTACTGCCGTGATGTTCTCCCTAATCAATCGTGCAACTCCCCCTCCTCTCTTACTTCCACCTCTGTCACGCCGGAAAGATCGATACCCCGGAACCTTGAGCTGCCTATCCCTCAACTACGTTTCCGTAATAGCTATAATATCACTATGCCATCTACCAATCCATGCTCTGAGTTCATCTGCCTTACCTGGAAGCCTTCTTGCATAGGGCGGTACAGTGGCGCAGTGGTTAGCACCGCAGCCTCACAGCTCCAGCGACCCGGGTTCAATTCTGGGTACTGCCTGTGTGAAATTTGCAAGTTCTCCATGTGTCTGCGTGGGTTTTCTCCGGGTGCTCCGGTTTCCTCCCTCAAGCCAAAAGACTTGCAGGTTGGTAGGCCATTATAAATTGCCCCTAGTATAGGTAGGTGGTAGGGAAATATAGGGACAAGTGGGGATGTGGTAGTAATATGGGATTAGTGTAGGATTAGTCTGTAAGGGTGGTTGATGGTCGGCACAGACTCGGTAGGCCAAAGGGCATGTTTCAGTGCTGTATCTCTAAACTAAATCTAAACTAAAGTAAATGCAGTTCAGCCTATCAGACCTTCCACGCTCCCTGTCCTGCCCCTGCCTACTGGACTTGCTTGCTTCAACCTCTACATTTGCCTCAACTATCGCATCTGAGAGACTACTAATTTGGGTCCCACACCCCTGCAAGACTAGTTTAAACCCTCCCGAGTAGTGCCAGCAAACCTCCCAGCAAGGATATTGGTCCCCCTCCAGTTTAGATGCAACCCGTCCTTCTTGTGCAGGTCACCTCTGCAGCAGAAGTGATCCCAATGATACAAGTAGCTGAAGCCCTCCTGCCTACACCAGCTCTTCAGCATGCATTCATTTGCCTAATTCTCCTATTCCTACCCTCATTTGCACGTGGCACAGGGAGTAATCCTGAGATTACAACCCCAGATGTTCAGCTTTTTAACCTTCTGCCTAACTCCCGATATTCACATTGCAGGACCTCATCTCTTTTCATGCCTATGTCATTAGTACCAATGTGGACCACGACCTCTGGCTGCTCACCCTCCCCTTTCAGAATGTCCTGCAGCCGCTCCGAGACATTCTTGACCCTTTGGAGCACCATGGAGGCAATATACCATCCAGGAGTCTCGTTTGTGGCCACAGAAACGCCTATCTGCACCCCTTACAATAGAATCCCCTTTCACTCCAGCTCTTCCAACCCTTTTCCTCCCCTGCTTTGCCGCAGAGCCCTCCGTGGTGCCACGAACTTGAGTGTTGCTGCTTTCCGCTGGGAGGTCATCCCCCCCCAACAGTATCCAAAGTGATATATCTGTTTGAGAGGGGGATGGCCACAGGGGACTCCTGCACTACCTGCCTGCGCCTACTACTCCACCTGGTGATCACCCATCCCTTTACTGCCTGTGCAGCCATTACCTGCGGTGTGACCACCTCGCTAAACGTGCAAACCACGACGTCCTCAGCATTGTGGATGCTCCACAGTGAATCCACTCGCAGCTCCAGCTCCGTAATGCATGTAGCCAGGAGCTGCAGATGGATACACTTCCTGCACACATGGTCGTCAGGGACACTGGAAGCGTCCCTGATTTCCCACATAGCGCAGGAGGAGCATATCACCGGTGTGAGCTCTCCTGCCATGACTTACTTTAGATTAATCAGTTAATCCCTTTAAAAAATACTAATTACACTCGGGGCCTTGTTCTACTCCAAACACGACCCACGACAAACTAAAGCCCTTAATAAATTACACTAATTTTACAAAAAGCGCACTTTAGTAGTGCTAAACTTTTTTGGAATGGCTATGAATGAAGGCAGTCGATATGATTCCACAGCAGAGATTGTCAGTTAAAAATAAAATTCCTGGAATTGAAGGCAAATGATTGACCTGGTTAGAAGATTGGTTATGCAGTAGAACATAGAGAGTTTGGATAATCAGAATGTATTTGTATTGGAAGGAAGTGGCTAGCAATGTGCCAAGATGACCTGTTCTGAGGCCTCAACTATTCACAATATATATTAAAAACTTGAGACAGTAATGAATTTGAGATCCAAATTTGCCAAATCATCAAAAGGCTGAATCTTAATTCACAAAAACAGGTGGATTGGTGTCGTGCCAGAGATTAAATGTAAAGAATCTGAAACAGGAACCCAAACTGTATCAGATCCCACGGTCATGGATCAGTAGCAGAAGCTATTTTTATCATAAAATTCAAACACATTGTATTCCATCGTGTCATGTAGTGAGCTTTCAATTTATTATACCCATGTATCCACCATATTGATATTCCTGCTCCCATCCTGATGTATAATGTCCCTGTTTTCCTCTTCCTTACAGTTAACTTAGTGACGATTGTGATCCTGTCTCGGGGAAAGTGTGGTCTCTCCAAATGTGTCACTCGTTACTTGGTGGCCATGGCAACGGCGGATCTACTGGTCATTATCTTCGATCTGATACTGAGGCAAATTCCCATTAGTTATCATAGAATGTTTCGATTTCTGTTTGATATTCCAGTGTGTAATATCCACGCTGTCCTACTTTATGCAGCAACCGACTGTTCTGTCTGGTTCACTGTCGCTTTCACCTTTGATCGATTTGTGGCCATTTGCTGCCTGAAACTGAAAACTAAATATTGCACTGAGAAATCAGCAGCTGTGATTATTGGAACAATGTCTGTCTTGTTCTGTGTAAAGAATATTTTCTGGTACTTTATGCTTTCAAACAGCTATAACCGTTTTCGAGCCCCCTGGTTCTGCATTATTCCCTGGAGTGTTCTGCTTTCACCAGTATGGGCAGCAATTGAATTGTTACATTATATTTTCACCCCGGCGGTACCATTTATTCTGATTCTGATGCTCAATATTTTAACAGTCAGGCACATTCTAGTGACCATCAGAATTCGCAAGAGACTTCGGGACCGGGTCAGTGGGGAGAGTGACAGTGATCCAGAGACAATGAACAGAAGAAAATCAATCACTTCACTTTTTATGATATCAGTGAATTTTATCTTTCTATGGGTTCTGTTCCTGGTGAATATGATGTATGCTAGAATTGGTCTACTGTACCAGAATTTTTCAGAAGACATGTCAATCATTGTAGAACACCTTGCAGTTATGCTTCAGCTCCTGAGTTGCTGCACAAACACTTTTATTTATGCTGTGACCCAGAGTAAGTTTAGAGAGGAACTGAAGAATGGGGTGAAATATCCCTTCACTGTACTTTCTAAGATTATAAAATAATGAGGAAAATGGAAGATTTTTACATATAGAACACATGTGAACCCAGCCTCTCTCCACTCAGTCTCTGTAATCACATTGTTTTAAAGACAAACTGAGATAATTTGATTGAGTTTGCATTTAATTTAAGGTACCTTTTGCAAACGTAGAGCAACTGCCATATGCAGAAATTCCTTTACGATAATCATACATTTGGAATAAAATTAAACAAATATGCAACATGTCCCCTGATCACTCCCCATGTCTCTGTTTTATTGGATAAACCTACAGCTTCCCACTTTATCTCTCTCAGCATCCTCCACAGTGGACATTGAGGTACTCGGCGATCGCTCATTACGAGCATCAATCCCAATTGCCCCATTCTAATCATTCATTGAATCTCCCACCCAGTGCTGAGGGCTAATCTACCAATATCTTTATCATCCAACTCACCCCTCCCACTATAGACTCAGCCAGTGGATCAGCTCTCACCATCCCGCTACACATCTCCCACCAAAATATCAAGGCCTTTTCCATCCATGACGTTATTGTGGATCATTTCATTGACATCACGGCCTAACACGTCCCTTAGTGTTCACTATGAGAAGAATGATGTAGGTGTAGAGAGCAGGCAGGGGGATTGTGATATACTTAAACAAATCAGCATTGAAAGAGAGGAAGTATGAGATGTTTTAGCGGGCTCAAAACTGGATAAATCCCCAGGCCCAGATGAGATGTATCCCAGGCTGTTATGTGAAGCAAGGGAGGAGATAGCAGGGGCTCTGACACAAATTTCAAATCCACTCTGGCCATAGGAGAGGAAACCAGAGGATTGGAGGACAGCCAATGTGGTACCATTATTCATGAAGGGTAGCAGGGACAAACCAGGTAATTAAAGGGCAGTAAGTCTAACATCAGTGGTAGGGAAACTATTGGAAAAATTCTGAGGGACAGGATTAATCTCCACTTGGAACGGCAGGGATTAATCAGGGCTAGTCAGCATGGCTTTGTCAGGGGAAATTGTGTCTAACAAACTTAAGTGAATTTTTTGAGGATGTGCCTTGATGTGTAGATGAGGGTAAGGCCGTAGTCTACATGCACTTCAGTAAGGCTTTTGATAAGTTCCGCATGGGAGATTAGTCAAGAAGATAAGAACCCATGGGATCCAGGGTAATTTGGCAAATTGGGTCCAAAATTGGCTTAGTGGAAGGAGGCAGAGGGTAATGGTCTTGGATTGTTTTTGCAAGTGGAAGACTGTGACTAATGGTGTACCACAGGAATCGGTGCTGGGACCCTTGCTGTTTGCAGTGTACATTAATGATTTAGTCGTGAATATAGGAAGTATGATCAGTAAGTCTGCAGATGAGACGAAAATTGGTGGTGTCATAAATCGTAAGGAGGAAAGCCTTAGATTACAGGACGATATAGATGGGCTGGTAAAATGGCTGGAGCAGTGGCAAATGGAATTTAATCCTGAGAAGTGTGAGGTGATGCATTTTGGGGGAACTAACAAGGCAAGGGAACATACAACGGATGGCAGTACCCTCGGAAGTACAGAGGGGTCAGAGGGACCTTGGTGTACTTGTCTATAGATCACTGAAGGCAGCAGCACAAGTAGATAAGGTGGTTAGGAAGGCATATGGGATACTTGCCTTTTTAAGCTGAGGCATAGAATTTCAGAGCAGGGAGGTTATGATGGAACTGTATGAAGCGTTAGTTAGGCCACAGCTGGAGTACTGTGTACACTTCTGGTCGCCACACTGTAGGAAAGATGTGATTGCACTGGAGAGGGTGCAGAGGAGATTTACCAGGATGTTGCTTCGGCTGGAACATTTCAGCTATGAAATGTGACTGGATATGCTCGGGTTGTTTCCCTTAGAACAGGGAAAGCTGAGGGGCGACCTGATTGAGCTAGACAAAATTATGAGGGGCATTGATAGGATAGATGGGAAGAAACTTTTTCCATTAGCGGAGGGATCAATAACCAGGAGGCATAGATTTAAGTTAGGAGCAGGAGGTTTAGAGGGGGAAACTTTTTTCACCCAGAGGGTGGTTGGAATCTGGAACACACTGCCTGAAGAGGTGGTAGAGGCAGGACCACTCAAAACATTTCAGAAATATTTAAAAGATCACTTGAAATGCCAAAACATATCAGGCTACAGGCCACGTGATGGAAAGTGGGATTAGAATAGATAGGTGCTTAATGGCTGGCACAGACAAAATGGGCCGATGGGCCTGTTTCTGTGCTGTATAACTCAATGACTCTAAATGAAGCCTCCCCACCTAGCTATACCTTCCACCACAATCCCCATAGAGATTGACGTGATGGCTGTGTGGCACTTTTCACCAGATCACACCTTGACCTGACCTCCTACTCCTCTTTCACTTTCTTCTCCTTTCACCAACTCCCGTTGCTCCACCCCTCTCACCTCTCAATCAAAATCCTCATTCTCTACAGTCCTCCCATGGACTATGAAATTATTCTCACTGAGATATCTTCATTGCCTTACTCACTCAGCCTCTGCACTGATTGACATCTCATCCTCGGTGATTTCAATCGCCATCTCAACTCATGATTCTCTCCCTCCTCTGACTTCATTGCCCTCCAATCTTCCTTAAATCTCTCTCTCCATGCAAACTTCCCAAATCATCTTCATGGCTGCAACCGTGACCATACCATCTTCCATGGTCTCAATTCAATCACAGATAAGGCCATCTCTGATCACCTCCTTTTATCACTCTCCACCCACATCCCCCTCCTACACCCCAACCCTACCTCCTTCTGTATCTGCCCCGGAAAAAGGACCATCCCAAATACACTTCATTTTCCACAACATTTCCACAGCTACCGATTTGTTCAAATGAACTCTCAAATCAATCTTTGAAAACCTCGCTCCAAATAAATCCATTTCTCTCTCTCACTCTAGTCATTTCCCCTGGTACGGCCCTCATCTCGGCTCCCATAATCTGCTCCGCAGTCACTGAATGTTGGACCTGCACTGTGCATTGGTCTGTCTCTCGGTGGGGTCACTCCTGTAACTCTCTAAAGACTCCCCATGATTCCTCTAACTTCTGGGTTAACTGGGTGTTTTCCTGCATGAGAGTGACAATATGCCTCTCTGCCAGCTCGAACCACTGCTGAGGTGCCCCAGCCTGCACGGCATTAAGCGCCTGTTCCTCAGAGTGGCAGTAGAGGATGCTAGCTGATTTTGTAACATTTCCAGCAGTTTCTGCTGCTGCTGGATCGGTTCACTTTGAGCTACCATCTGTTTCACCTGTGACTGTACCACTTCCTCATTGCACTGCACACAGTGCGAGTGTGATTAGATTTAAAACCCTGTCACTCTTCCAACATTTAGCCAAGACCTGAACCTGGATAAACGCAATTGTTTCTTTATATAGGAACACAGGAGCAGGAGTAGGCCATTGAGCCCATTGAGCCTGCTCCGCTATTCAACATGATCAAGGCTGATCATCCACTTCAGTGCCTTTTTCCCACACTATACCCATATCCCTTTATATCATTAGTATTTCGAAATCTGTCAATCTCTGCTTTAAACATACTCAATGACTGAGCTTCCACAGCCCTCTGGGGTAGAGAATTCCAAAGATTCACAACCCTCTAAGTGAAGAGATTTCTCCTCATCTCTGTCCTAAGTGGCTTCCCCCTTCCTTTGAAATTAGCGTCCCCTGGTTCGAGACTCCCCAACCAGGGGAAACATCTTAGCTGCATCTACTCTGTCTATCCTGAGAAGTATTTTGAAGGTTTCAATGAGATCACCTCTCATTTTTGCAAACTCTGTAGAATACAAGCCCAGTTTCCCCAATCTCTTTTCATCGGACAGTCCCATTATCTCAGTAACAAATCTGATGTATCTTTGTTGCACTTGCTCTGTGGCAATAATATCCTTGCTCAGGTAAGGGGATCAAAAATGCACACAGGTGCGGTCTAATCAAGGTTCTACACAATTGAAGCAAGACTTTGCTACTCCTGTACTCAAATCCTCTTACAATAAAGGCTAAAGGTCGCCACACTACCAGAAGGCTGTGGAGGCTTTGGAGAAGGTACAGAAGAGGTTTACCAGGATGTTGCCTGGTCTGGAGGGTATTAGCTATGAGGAGAGGTTGGATAAACTCGATTTTGTTTTCATTGGAACGACGGAGGTGCAGGGGCAACCTGATAGAGGCGTATAATGTTATAAGCTGCATGCACAGAGTTGATAGTCAGAAGCTTTTTCCAGGGTGGAACAATCAGTTACTAGGGGAGATAGGTTTAAGGTGCGAGGGGCAAAGTTTAGAGGGGATGTGCGAGGCAAGTCTTTTACACAGAGAGTGGTGAGTGCCTGGAACTTGCTGCCGGGGGAGGTGGTGGAAGCAGGTACGATAGCAACGTTTAAGAGGCATCTTGACAAATTCATGAATAGGATGAGAATAGAGGGATATGGACCCTGGAAGTGCAGAAGGTTTTACCTTAGACAGGCATCAATATCGGCACAGGCTTGGAGGGCCGAATAACCTGTCCCTGTGCTGTACTGTTCTTTGTTCTTTGTTCTAACATTCCATGAGCCTTCTTCATTGCTAGCTGCACCTGCATGCTGGCTTTCAGTAACTTATTGACAAAGACACCCAGGTCGCTTTGTACATCTACACTTTCTAATTTCTTCCTATTTAAGAACTTCTCTGCACCTCTATTCTTCCTGCCAAAATGGATAACCTCACATTTTTCCACATTATATTCCATCTGCCACATTCTTGCCCACTCACTAAGTCTGTTCAAATCCCCTTGAAGCCACTTTGCATCTTCCTCACAACACACATTCCCATCTAGTTTTGTGTCATCTGCAAACTTGGAAATATTACATTTGGTCTCCACATCCAAATATATATATATATTGTGAACAGCTGGTGCCCAAGTATTGATCCTTGCAGTACCCACTAGTCACAGACTGCCAATGCGAGAATGACCCGTTTCTTCCTAAACTCTGCTTTCTGCCTGTTAATCAATCCTTAATCCATGCCAGTATATTACCTCCAATCCCATGTGCTCAAATTTTACGAACCAACCTCCTGTGGGGGACTTTAACAAAAGCCTTCTGAAAAGAAAGTGCTCATGTTTTTGTGTGTACTCTTCTCACAGGGATTGGATATTGTCCAGATGACATTTAGTGACCAATTTTTCCTTATATGTTTCCCAGAAACCCTTCTTTACACTGGCCTTTCACTACATAGCTTGTACTTTAAATAGACACAACTGAGTCAGTTTAATCTACCAGAGATTATCCCCGTAAGAATTATCACTGACCAAACAACGTTCCGACATTTGTGAAACTTGCTTTCACTCCCTCGGTTTATGTACTTGTCAAAGTCCAGGGTTTCGGCATCACTTGTAAGATCTGGAGTTTGCTTTAATTTAATTGGAAGACTTGGTCAATTACAACGACAGTCTAAGTTGGGAGAGCAGATCTAAAAGGGACTTACAGCTCAGACTAGCGAGAAAACCACACGGGTACGAGTAGTTTTTCACAAGCTTCACAGACTTTATTACATTTTCTACAATAAGCACAAAATCATGATACTTAGCAAAGGGCAGTGGTGAGCAGTTGTGTTCACGATGGAACACCGGTCCTCAACCGCCAGTTAACTGCGATGCCTTGTCTATTGATTGAAGTCTATTTTCTGTCTTCGTTTGGATGATGATGCGTGCTTTTGGGGTCTTACAAGTTCTTACTTTATACACCTTTCCCAGCTTGGTTCTGTGCCATATTAGGTAAAACCCCATTTCTGTTCATCTAATTGGTCAGTCATTAACTAACTGCCCTTCCATGATGGTACTTTGACCTTGTTTAGATCATTGTCATTATCATTCAGGGGGCTCCAGATTCATGTTTCCTTGCTGTATATTCATCAACAATGATCACTTGATGAGATTGATCCTGAAAGGGAGCATTTTTGAGAGACAAGGGTGGTGTTGTTGTTGTATGGTGTTCCGACCTCTACCTTGTAGAGGCTCAACGACAACTTTCAGACCCTTCCTCCCACCTCCCCCTGGACCATGACCCCAACACCGAACATCAAGCGACTGTCCACAAGACTGTCACTGACCTCATCTCTTCTGGAGATCTTCCCTCCACAGCTTCCAACCTCATAGTCCCGCAACCCCGGTCATCCTGCTTCTACCTCCTTCCCAAAATCCACAAACAGGACTGTCCCGGCAGACCCATTGTGTCAGCCTGCTCCTGCCCCACTGGGCTTATTTCTTCCTATCTTGACACTATCTTTTTTCCGCTGGTCCAGTTCCCTACGTCATTCTGACAATTTCCAGTTTCCTGGCCCCAAACGCCTCTTCTTCGCCATAGACGTCCAATCTCTCTACACCTCCATCCCCGACCAGGATGGTTTGAGGGCTCTCCAATTCTTCCCTGAACAGAGGCCCAACCAGTGCTCATCCACCACCAACCTCCTCCGCCTGCCTGAACTTGTTCTCACATTGAACAACTTCTCCTTCAACTCCACTCACTTCCTTCAAGTGAAAGGTGTTGCTGTAGGTACCCACATGGGTCCTAGTTATGCCTGTCTTTTTGTGGGATATGTCGAACATTCCTGGTTCTAGTCCTACTCAGGCCCCTCCCCCAACTCGTCTTCCGGGACATTGATGACTGTATCGGCGCCGTTTCCTGCTCCCGCCCGGAACTGGAAAACTTTATCAACTTTGGTTCTAATTTCCACCCTTCTCTCACCTTTACATGGTCCATCTCTGACACTTCCCTTCCCTTCCTCGACTTCTCTGTCTCCATCTCTGGGGATAGGCTGTCTACTAATATCCATTATAAGCCCACCGACTCCCACAGCTACCTCGATTACACTTCTTCACACCCTGCCTTCTGTAAACACTCCATTCCATTCTTCCATTTTCTTTGTCTCCGACGCATCTGCTGTGATGATGCTACCTTCCACGACAGCACTTCTGATATGTCTTTCTTTTTCCTCAACCGAGGATTCCCCCCATTGTGTACGACAGTGCCATCAACTGTGTCCAGCCCATTTCCCGCACCTCTACACTCACCCCTTCCCCTCCCTCCCAGAGCAGCGACAGGGTTCCCCTTGTCCTCACTTTCCACCCCATCAGCCTCCGTATCCAAAGGATCATCCTCCGCCATTTCCACCACCTGCAGCCACCTACCAAATGCATCTTCCCCTCCCTTCCCCTGTCAGCATTCCGAAGGGATCATTCCCTCCGCGACACCCTGGTCCACTCCTCCATTACCTCTACTGCCTTCCAGTTTTTGCTACTAAAGTGGATAACCTCACATTTATCCACATTATACTGCATCTGCATTAGCCCACTCACTCAACTTGTCCAAATCATCCTGAAGCCTCTCTGCATCCTCCTCACAACTCACCCTCCCACCTAGTTTTGTGCCATATGCAAATGTGGTGATATTACATTTAGTTCCCTCATCCAAATCATTAATGTCTATTGTGTATAGCTGGGGTCCCTGCGGTACCCCACTGGTCACTGCCTGCCATTCGGAAAAAGACCCATTTATCTCTCCTCTTTGTTTCCTGTCCGCCAACCAATTTTCTATCCATCGCAATACACTACCGCCAATCCCATGCGCTTTACTATTACACGCTAATCTCTTATGTGGGACTTTGTCGAAAGCCTTCTGAAAGTCCAAATAAACCACATCCACTGGCTCCCCCTCATCAACTCCACCAGTTACATCCTCGAAGAATTCTAGTAGATTTGTCAAGCATGATTTCCCTTTCGTAAATCCATGCTGACTCTGCCCGATTCTACCACTGTTCTCCAAGTGCTCTGCTTTGAAATGTTTGATAATGGACTTTAGAATTTTCCCCACTACAGATGTCAGGTTGCCTGATTTATAAATCCGTGTTGACACTGCCTAATCCTACCATTATTTTCTAAGTGTCCTGTTACCACATGCTTTACAATAGATTCAAGCATTTTCCCTACTACTGACGTCAGGCTCACAGGTCTGTAGTTCCTGGTTTTCTCTCTCCCTCCTTTCTTAAATAGTGGCGTTGCATTTGCTACCTTCCAATCTGCAAGAACTGTTCCAAAATCTACAGAATTTTGGAAGATGATCACCAACACATCCACGATCTCTTCAGCCACCTCTTTCAACACTCTGGGATGTCGATCATCAAGTCCAGAGGATTTACCAACTTTCAGTCTTAATAATTTCTCCAGTACTTTTTTTTACGGATATGCTTTTTTTCAGTTCCCCGTTCTCACTAGTACCTTGGCTCTGCAGAATTTCTGGGAGGCTTTTTATATTTTGCTCTGTGAAGACAGACACAAAGTATTTGTTTAGTTTCTTTGCCATTTCCTTATTGCCCATTATAAATTTCCCTGTCTCTCCCTGTAATGGGCCCCCATTTTTCTTTGTTAATCTTTTCCTTTTTACATACCTAGAAAAACCTTTACACTCCATTTTTAAGTTCCTCACTAGTTTACTTGCATATTCTATTTTCCCTTTCTTTTTCAGTTTCTTGGTCCTCCTTTGATGAATTCTAAAAAGCCTCCATTCCTCAGGCTTACTACTTTTTTGGCAATGCTATAAGCCTCTTCCTTTGGCCTCATGCAATATTTAATTTACTTGTTAGCCACGGTTTGGATCATTTTTCCTGTCGGGTTTTTGTGTTCAATGGAATGTATAGTTGTTGTAAAGCATGTATTAATTCTTTAAATGCTAGCCATTGCCTGTCTCCCTTCATACCTTTAAATGTAAAGGTTTGGACCAAAAGGGAAATAAAATCTAGATTCACTACCCATCAGCTTGTCCAGAGCAGCTTTCAAGGCTTCGAGCTGATTTGTTGGTCCTGTGTCTGCATCACTCACTCATCCTGTAACTCCTGAAAGGACAAAGGCTGTTAAGAAAAATCTTACAAGGAGACAGAATATGCTAACTCCAAAAGATTATACAACTGACATTTTATGTGAAACTTGTTATTTAATCTGTTTGGCACAAAGTTAAATATTAATCAACCTCAATAAGAACCTGTGTGATGGGGCAATAAAATTACATTGACGTAAAATTATCCTTATTTGGTTGCCCAGCATCGTCGGAGTCGAAGTTGCTTCACACACTGAAGCAAGAGTTTCTTTGCTCATACCTGCCTGTCATAATGTTTTTTCAAGGTGTTGGATGATTCTCTGTAGTTTAATTTGTGGGATAGCTGTCCCACAAAATCTGGACAGATCCGTGGGATGGTATTAATCAGTCACTGAATATTCACTGAGTATTCATCACCTGGACAGCTCTTGGCTTTCATTAAGTTGCCTTTTAAGATGTGTGTTTCTCAGTAATGCCATTTGTGATATTGCTTTGGTTTGTGCACAACTCCCACAGCTGATGTGTATCACCGTGATCACACAGTGGTCAGTACACTGAGTTGTGGCTGCATCAATGTCTGGTCTCTGCTGCACATGTTAACAGAACACAGTGAAAAATCAATCGATTCCAACTGGAAACAAATTGTTGTTCATGGAAAACAATTTGCTCCTTCAAATCCTCGCACTCTCACATGCCTGTGCTTGATGCTCCATAATTCAAACCCGTCTCTTCTCCCAGCTTCTCCTCCTTTCACAGTCAATATCCCTCCTTTACTTTTTCCTTCCATTCCATTGTCATTTTCCTGCAGCATTGCCTCATCGAACATCCATTCTCAATATTACGCCGTTAGGTTTGCTCTGCTCCCACTGCTGTTCCTGGGGACACAGGTCCCATTCACACCGATGTTCATTTGTGTCTTGAATCCAGATACATTTCTATCCATGGGACCACTTGGTGAACAAGCTGTGAAAGCAGAGCCGGCCTTTAGAGGGACAGCAGCCAGCAGCTCATGATACTCTCTTCGGGAATATTGTGATGGGGGGATACTAACTGAAAACTGGCTTCTGTTTACCTGGTAGTTGGTGCTTTTCTCTGAACAGTTGAGATGATGAGCGACGGGCAGTGCTACACAGCTGCCAATGAGGGCTCAAATGTGCCATTTTGTCAAGCTAGGTCAGTGCAGCAAGATCCAAAACATCCTGTCTTCATCTTAATCGATCTGTTGAAAGGTGTGATTGAAAAAAATGGAGAATAAATGAACAGAATGCTAGTGGCAGAAAAGGAGCAATTACAGGAGATTGGCCATGAGTCAAAGGTCTTTAAAATGTCCATGTGCTGTGATCAGAAACGGCAGAATTTAAAACACGTGTGAAGGAAAGTAAAGAGTGATTTTGGATGTGAGAAGATCACAAGAAAGTTGTGTCTGAAGCTGTGTCCTTGAGGCAGGCTGTGTGTTGTCAGGAAACTGTTATAGTGAAAGCACAAACAACAACAACTTATATTTATATAGCACCCTTAACAGAAAGCAAAATTTGACACTGAGCCACGTAAGGAGATTTTCGGGCAGAAGACCAAAATCTTGAACTAAGAGACAGGTTTTGAGAAGTGTCTTAAAGGAGGAAAGTGAGGTAGAGATGCGGAGCGGTTCAGGGAGGGAATTCCACAGCTCAGAGCCCAGGCAGTTGAGGGCACGGCTGCCAATGGTGGAGCGATTAAAATCGAGGATGCTCAAGAGGCCAGAATTAGAGGAGTGCAGATATCTCGGAGGTTTGTGGGGCTGGAGGAGATTACAGAGATAGGGAGGGTCGAGGCCATGGAGGGATTTGAAAACAAGAAGGAAAATGTTAAAATCCAGACGCTGCTTGACCGGGAGCCAATGTATGTCAGCAAGACCAATTTCTGCTGATCCAATACTGGATGTTGGACAAGGAGTCTGACAATTTAACAAGGGTGGAAGAGTCGAGAGAGGTGATGGTGAGGGAGAGCTGGAATTTAGAAGAATGAGAGGCGAAGATATCTTTGGTTGTGGCGAAATGCTGGATGTGGAGGAAATGGTGAAGGATGATCCATTGAATACGGAGCAGGTGGGGTGGAAGGTGAGGACAAGGGGAATCCTATCATGTCTCTGGGGAAGAGGTGAACGGCTGAGAGAAGAAACATGGTTAGTCGGACCCACACGGTTGAGGTCCCTCTTAATCACAGTGGGAGAATTCATCAGTTGAGGAAAAAGGAAGACATATCGGAAACACTGGTATGGAAGGTTACATCTTCAGAACAGATGCAATAGAGAAAGAGAATCTGGGAGAATGGAAAGGAGTCCTTACAGGAAGCATGGTGTGAAGAAGTGTAGTCAAGGGAGTCAATGGGCTTTTAATAAATATTTTTATAAAGCCTATCCCGAGAAATGGAGACAGAGAAGTCGAGGAAGGGAAGGGAAGAGTTGGAGATGGACCATGTGAAGGTGAGAGAAGGGTGGAAATTGGAAGCAAAGTTGATTAAATTTTCCAGTTCAGGTCAAGAACAGGAAATAGAACTGATACAATCATCAATGTACCAGAAAAAGAGGTGAGGGAGGGGGCCCGAGTCAGACTGGAACAAGGAATGTTCCACATATCCCATAAAAAAGCAGGCATCACTCGGACTCATGGATAATTCTAGCTCTGTGACATCACCTAATTTCACACGTCTTTCAGCTCATAGAATCATAGAACATTTAAGGCACAGAAAGTGTTCACTTGCCCCATCGTGTCTGTGCCGGCCGAAAAACGATCCACCTATTCTAATCCCACCTTCCAGCAATTGATCTGTAACCCTGCAGATAATAGCACTTGAGGTGCATATCCAGACTGCTTTTGAATGAGTTGAGGGTTTCTACTTCACCACTTCTCCGTATTTTCCCATTAATCGTGTATTCTTTTGCCTTATTTGCTCTCCCCAAATGCATCACACACTTCTCCAGGCTGAATTCCATTTCCCACTTATCTGCCCATCTGACCAGACCATATATATCTTCCTGCAGCCTACAGCTATCTTCATCACTATCTACCACACAGGCAATCTTGTTGTCATTTGCAAACCTCTTGACCATGCCCACAACATTTATGTCCAAATTGTTAATACATACCACAAAAAGCAGGGAACCCAATACTGAGCCCTGCGGAACATCACTGGAAACGGCCCTCCAGTCGTTAAAAAACCTGTCAACAATAACCCTTTGTTTCCTGCCACTGAGCCAATTTTTGTATCCACCTTGTTTCTTCTAACATCCTGGGGTACATTTCATCTGGTCCTGGTGATTTATCAACTTTCAAGTAGGTTAGCCCCATTAATACTTCCTCTCTCCCCATGTTTATCACATCCAATATTTCACACTCCTCCTGCTTAACTACAATATTTACATCAGCCACCTCTTTTGTGAAGACAGATGCAAAGTATTCATTAAGAACCATACGAATATCTTCTGCCGCTATACATAGGTTATCTTTTTGGTCTTTTATGGGCTCTGCTGTCTCCTTAGTTATCCTCTTACTCTTAATGTATTGATAAAACATCTTTGGGTTCACCTTGATTTTGCTTGCCAATATTCTTTCATGCCCTCTCTTTGCTTCCCTAATTTCCTTTTTGATTTCACCCCTCCACTTTCTATAATCCTCTCGGCTTTCTGTCGTATTGAACTCTGTGTTGGACTTCAGCTTTCCATTTCTGTCTTATCTTACCCAGTAGGCTCCTTGAGATCCATGAGGCTGTAGATTTGACTGTCTCACCCTTTTTCTTTGCGGGAACATGTTTACTCTGAACCCCTTGAATCTCCCCTTTGAATGCCTCCCACTGCTCGGACACTGATTTACCTCATCTGCTGCTTCAACCCTCATTCATGCCTTTGTTACCTCTAGAATTGACCATTCCAATGCATTCCTGGCAGATTTCCCACATTCTACTCTCCTTAAACTTGAGGTCATCCAAATCCCTGCTGCCCGTGTCCTAACTTGCACAAAGTCCCATTCCCCTATCACCCCATGTGCTCGCTGATCTATATTGGCTCCCAGTCAAGCATCATCCAGATTTTAAAATCCTCATCCATCTTTTTAAATCGCTCCATCGCCTCACCCCTCTCTATCTCTGAAATCTCCTCCAGCCACCAAACCCTCCAAGATATCTGTGCACTTCCAATTCTGGCCTCTTGAGCATTCCCAATTTTAATCACTCTACCATTGGTGGCCATGCATTCAGCTGCCCATGACCTAAGCTCTGGAATTCCCTCCCTAAATATCTCCACATCTGCACCTTGCTTTCCTCCTTCAACACACTGCTTAAAACCTACCTCTTCATGCAAGCATTTTGGTTCAATGAAGAGTGCAAGAAGGCATGCCAGGAGCAGCACTAGGCATACCTAAAAATGTGGTGTCAGCCTGGTGTAGCTACAACACAGGACTACTTGCATGCAGAACAGCGGAAGCAGCATGCAATAGACAGGGCTAAGCAATCCCAAACCCAATGGATCAGATCAAAGCTCTGTAGTCCTGCCACATGCAGTCATGAATGGTGGTGATCAGTTTTTCAATTGTCCAGAGGAGGAGGCTCCACAAACATCCCCATACTCAACGATGGGGGAGCCCAGCACAAAAGATAAGGCTGAAGCATTTGCATCCATCTTCAGCTGGAAGTGCCAAATGGCTGATCCATCTCACCCTCCTCCTGAGGTCCACAGCATTACATATGCCAGTCTTCAGCCAATCCAATTCACTCCATGTGATATCATAAAACAACTGAAGGCACTGGATCCTGGAAAGGCTATGGACCCTGACAACATCCGGCAATAGTACTGAAGACTTGTGCTCCAGAAATAGCCAAGTCACTAGTCATGCTGTTCCAGTACAGTTGCAACACTGGCATCCACCCAGCAATGTGGAAAGTTGCCCAGGTATGTCCTGTGCACAAAAAGCAGGACAAATCCACCCCAGCCAATTACCACCCTATCAGTCTACTCTCGATCATCAGCAAAGTGGTGGAAGGGGTCGTCGACAGTGCCATCAAGTGGGATTTGCTCTGCAATAACTTGCTTACTGATGCTCAGTTTGGACTCTGCCAGGGCCACTCAGCTCCTTGGTCCAAACATGAACAAAAGAATTGAACTTGAGGTGAGGTGAGAGTGACTGCCCTTGACATCAGGGCAACATTTGACCAGGTATGGCATCAAGGAGCCTGAGCAAAACTGGAGTCAATGGGAATCAGGGGGAAAACTCTCCACTGGTTCGAGTCATACCCAGTACAAAGGAAGATGGTTGTGGTTGTTGGAGGTCAGTCATCACAGTCTCAGGACATCAGTGCAGGAGTTCCTCAGGGTAATGTCCTCGGCCTAACTATCTTCATCAATGACTTTCCCACCATCATAAGGTCAGAAGTGTGAATGTTATCTGATGATTGCACAATGATCATCACCATTCTCTATTCCTCAGATATTGAAGCAATCCATGTCCACATGCATAAAGTCCTGGACAACATCCAGGCTTGGGCTGATAAGTGGCAAGTAACATTCGCATCACACAAGTTCCAGGCAATGATCATCTCAAACAAGAGAGTATCTAACCGTCTCCCCTTTATCATTGCTGAATCTGCCACTATGAACATCCTGGGGGGGTTACCATTGACCAGAAACTGAACCAGACCAGCCATATAAATGCTGTGGCTACAACAACAGTCAGAGGCTCGGAATTCTGTGCTGAGTAACTTCACCTCCTGTCTCCCCAATGCCTGTCTACCATCTACAAGGCTCAAGTCAGTCGTGTGATGGAATACCTTGCGTGAACAGGTGCAGTTCCAATCATGCTCAAGAAGTACCACACTGCCCAGGACAAAGCAGCCCATTTTATTGGCACCCCATCCACCACCTTCAACATTCACTCCACCACTGGCACACACTGGCAGCAGTGTATATCATCTACAAATGTACTGCAGCAACTCACCAAGATTCTTTCAACAGCACCTTCCAATCTTGCGACCGACTACCAGGACAAGAGAGGCAGATGGATGTGCACACCACCACCTGCAAGTTCCCCTCCAAGCCACACACCATCCTGACTTGGAAGTATATCGCCATTCCTTCACTGTCGCTCGCTCAAAATCCTGGAACTCCCTTCCCATCAGCACTGTGGGTGCACCTAACTGGAGCAGTTCAAGAAAGCAGCTCAGCAACAGCTTCTCAAGGGCAATTAGGGATGGGAAATAAATGCTGTCTGAGACAACGTTGACCATCTACCCCGAATTCATAAATCTGACCTTATATTTGCTTATGTGGCTCGCATTAAATGTTTTTTTAAATGCTCATGTGCAGCGTCTTTTGATATTTTATTATGTTAGAGGTGCTATACTGATGTAAATTGCTTATCAACATTCATTTTATCATTCCATACAGGAGGAGTCTGTGCTGTCTCCATGACAGAGAGATTCAATTATTACCTCTCGGCTGCTATTCCCCCATAGCCATGCAAATATCTCCTTTTCAATATATATCCACTTCCTTTGGAAAGTTACTATTGGATCTGCTTCCTACTTTCTCAGATACTGCAGTCCAGCTCACAACAAATCACTGCATCAAATTTCTCCTCTTATTCTCTCTGGTTTCTTTGCCAATTGTCCTAAATCTGTGTCATCTGGTTATTGACTCTCAAACAGCATTGAACAAATATTTTGTGTCTGTCTTCACAGTAGAAGACACAAGTTCCATACCAGAAATAAGCAGAAACCTAGGGGCTAAAAAGTGTGAGGAAATTAATGATATTGATATCAGCCAAGAAAACATATTGGAGAAACTGGAGGGACTAAAATCTGACAAATCCTGGGACCAGATGGCCGACAGCCTAGGGTTCAAAAAGAGACAGCTGCAGAGATAGCAGAGGTGCTGACTACGATTTTCCAGAGTTCCTTAGATTCAGGAATGGTCCCGTCAGATTGGAAGATGGCAAATGTTACGTCGCTTTTCAAGAAAAGAGGTAGAGAGAAACCAAGGAACTACAGGCCAATTAGCCTCACATCAGTCATTGGGAAGATGCTGGAAACTGTTATTAAAGAAGTCTCAACATTGCAATTTAAAAAATCATGTTATGATTAGAACAACTCAGCATGGTTTTAATAAAGGGACATTCTGTTTGACAAATTTATTGGAGTTTTTTGAGGATGTAACTAGTCGCGGAGATAAAGGGGAACCAGTAGATGCAGTATCCCTGGATTTTCAAAAGGCATTCGATGAGGTGTCACACAAAAGATTCTTCTTCTTCTTCTTTGGCCTCCTTGTCTCGAGAGACAATGGGTAAGCACCTGGAGGTGGTCAGTGGTTTGTGAAGCAGCGCCTGGAGTGGCTATTAAGGTCAATTCCAGAGTGACAGACTCTTCCACAGGTGCTGCAGATAAAATTTGTTGTCGGGGATGTTACGCAGTTGGCTCTCCCCTTGCGCTTCTGTCTTTTTTCCTGCCAACTGCAAAGTCTGTTTGACTTGCCACACCTTAGCAGCACCTTTATGGCTGTCTGCCAGCTCTGGCGATCGCTGACAACTGACTCCAACGACTTGTGATCAATGTCACAGGATTTCATGTCGCATTTGCAGATGTCTTTAAAGCAGAGACATGGACGGCCGGTGGGTCTGATACCAGTGGCGAGCTTGCTGTACAATGTGTCTTTGGGGACCCTGCCATCTTCCATGCGGCTCACATGGCCAAGCCATCTCAAGCGCCACTGGCTCAGTAGGGTGTATATGCTGGGGATGTTGGCCGCCTCGAGTACTTCTGTGTTGGAGATACGGTCCTGTCACCTGATGCCAAGGATTCTCCGGAGGCAGCGAAGATGGAATGAGTTGAGACGTCACTCTTGGCTGACATACGTTGGCCAGGCCTCGCTGCCGCAGAGCAAGGCACTGAGGGCACAGGCCTGATACACTCGGACCTTTGTGTTCCGTGTCAGTGTGCCATTTTCCCACACTCTCTTGGCCAGTCTGGACATAGCAGTGGATGCCTTTCCCATGCGCTTGTTGATTTCTGCATCGAGAGACAGGTTACTGGTGATAGTTGAGCCCAGGTAGGTGAACTCTTGAACCACTTCCAGAGCGTGGTCGCCGATATTGATGGATGGAACGTTTCTGACGTCCTGTCCCATGATGTTTGTTTTCTTGAGGCTGATGGTTAGGCTAAATTCATTGCAGGCAGCCGCAGTCCTGTCGATGAGTCTCTGCAGGCACTCTTCAGTGTGAGATGTTAATGCAGCATCATCAGCAAAGAGGAGTTCCTTGATGAGGACTTTCCGTACTTTGGTCTTCGCTCTTCGATGGGCAAGGTTGAACAACCTGCCATCAGATCTTGAGTGGAGGAAAATTCCTTCTTCTGAAGACTTGAATGCATGTGAGAGCAGCAGGGAGAAGAAGATCCCAAACAGTGTAGTTGCAAGAACACAGCCCTGTTTCATGCCATTCAGGATAGGAAAGGGGTCTGATGAGGTGCCACTATGCTGAATTGTGCCTTTCATATTGTCATGGAATGTGGTGATGATACTTAGTAGCTTTGGTGGACATCCGATATTTTCTAGTCCTGTGAAGAGACCACGTCTGCTGACGAGGTCAAAGGCTTTGGTGAGATCAATGAAAGCAACGTAGAGAGGCATCTGTTGTTCATGGCATTTCTCCTGGCGAAGGAAGAGCATGTCAATGGTGGATCTCTCTGCTCGAAAGCCACACTGTGCCTCAGGGTAGACACGCTCAGCTAGCTTCTGGAGCATGTTTAAAGCGACTCGAGCAAAGACTTTCACCACTATGCTGAGCAGGGAGATTCCACGGTAGTTGTTGCAGTCACCACGGTCGCCCTTGTTCTTATAGAGAGTGATGATATTGGCATCGCGCATGTCCTGTGGTACTGCTCCCTCGTCCCAGCACAGGCAAAGCACTTCGTACAGTGCTGAAAGTATAGGCTTGGCACTCTTGATTATTTCAGGGGTAATGCCGTCCTTCCCAGGGGCTTTTCCGCTGGCTAGAGAATCAATGGCATCACTGAGTTCCGATTTTGTTGGCTGTACGTCCAGCTCATCCATGACTGGTAGAGGCTGGGCTGCATTGAGGGCGGTCTCAGTGACAACATTTTCCCTGGAGTACAGTTCAAGGTAGTGCTCAACCCAGCGGTCCATTTGCTTGCGTTCGTCAGTGATTGTGTCCCCTGATTTAGATTTGAGGGGGGGCTATCTTCTTGATGGTTGGCCCAAAAGCTCTCTTAATGCCATCATACATCCCTCTGATGTTTCTGGTGTCAGAGGCCAGCTGAATATGACTGCATAGGTGTTGCCAGTGGTCATTTGAGCAGCTCCTGGCTGTTCTTTGTGCAGCGCTTCTGGCTACTTTAAGTGCTACGGATGTTAATTCGCTGGGGGCTTTCTTGTCGTTCAGCAGTGCAATGCGCTTAGCGGCTATGACAGGTTCCAGCTCTTCAAAGTGAGATTGAAACCAGTCTGCATTCCGCTTCACACGTTTGCCATAGGTGTTCATTGCTGATTCATAGATGGCGTGTCTGATGTGGGCCCACTTGGTCTCTGCAACCCCTATAGGAGTGTTTTGAAGGGCTTTTTCAAGTGAATTTATAAACTTAGGTGACAGCTGTGGATGAGAAATTCTGCGATTGTTGATGCGCGGGCAGCTCTTCTGCTTGGAGTGATGCAGCTTCTTTGGTTTGAGTCTAACCTTGCTGCACACCAGGCAGTGGTCAGTGTCACAGTCTGCACGATGGAAGCTGCATGTGATTTGAACGCTGTTGAAAGAGGCTCGCTTTGTGATGATGAGGTCCAGCTATGTGATCTTGGGTGCCTCCAAGAAACCTGGTGAAAGGGTTTAGTATGAAAGAATGCGTTGGCGATGCAGAGGTTATGATAGGTACACAACTCAAGCAGTCTCTGTCCATTCTCATTCATCCTTCTAATGCCATAGCACCCAAAGCAGGAGGGCCATGAGTCATGGTTGGCCCCAAACCTGGCATTGAAGTCCCCTAGCAGGAAAAGGTGTTCGGTATTGGGGATGCTACTAATGATATTATGGAGTTCCTTGCAAAACTGGTCTTTAGCTTCAGGTGGGGAGCACAGTGTTGGAGCATAGATGCTCAGTAGGTGTACTGGACCAGAGGCGGTAAACAGTCGGATGGACCATATGCGTTCTGAGCTATTTGAGGGTGGCTCTATCATGCTGAGCAAAGAGTTTCTGAGGGCGAAGCCCACTCCATGCTGTCTTGATTCTTCATGATCCCAGCCCTGCCAGAAGAAGGTGTAGCCTTGCTCTCTTACAGATCCGCTTGCAGGGAGGCGTGTCTCCTGAAGTGCTGCAATGTCCACATTGAGTCTACTGAGCTCGTTGTTAATGATGGCGGTCTTCAGAGAATCGTTGATTTGTGTAAAGTCTTCCAACAGGCCAGGACACATAGTTCTGACGTTCCAGCTTGCAAAACGAAGGGCTGGTACCTTCTTTCCTTTTTTTGTTGTGCTGTTTGGTGCGGTGTTACAGTCCATTTGTCAGGCAATGACCCTGAGTTCCAAGCACCCATTGAAGCAGGTGGACCGTGACAGGACAGAACCTTACTGACCAGGGGCTGCCTGGTTTGAGGCGGGCAGTAGCTGTCCAGTGAGATGCGATGACCTCTCCCAACGACAAAGGCAACCCATGGCGCCCAATCTCTACACCAATTGAGCTGGACTTATAACCCGTAACTGCTGCTTCCGTGTTGTTTTGGTCGCTGTGAGGCGACTATGGAGTGACCTCTCCATACCGCATGCCTGGGTGGATGTATGGAGGTTGTGAGTTGTCCAAGCGTCAAAACCCCCCTCTCGGCCTTCCTGGTGGGGTCCAAAGTAGTGCACAGCATGACGTTTGGCACCGGTATGGCTGCAGGAACTGCTGGAAACATGCCAAAGGTGACACATGACCGCCTTCGGGGTTCCGCTCCGGATTTTCTGTTCGGGTTTACTCCCTTAGCCTTGGTCTCTTCCGAGACACCAACAAGACAGCGTGGTTGTTAGGGCCCTTACTCAGGTGTAGGTGGATGCTGGTGGGAGGAGGTGGGGGAAGGGGGTGAGGGAGGGGAGGGGATGTGAGAGGGAGGGGTGCGGTGGGAAGGGGTGGAGGGAAGGGGTTGCGAGGGGGAGCTGGGAAGGGGGCTGCTGCCGTGTCGGGGACGGGTTGCAGGGGAAGTGGGTGTAAGGAGAAGATGGTGTGAGGGGGGAGACGGGAAGTGGGTGTGAGGAGGTGGGGAGAAGGGGATGCGAGGGGGGTGAACTGGGAGGGGGGAGTGGAGGGGGGAAGGGGGTGGGGGAAGGGGGTGCAGGTAATAAAACATTTCATCAGCACTTGTTTGCAGTGAAATGCTGCAAGTAACCAGAGTCAAGGCTTCAATCTGGATTTAGGCAGGTTTAGTAAAAGTTTTAAAAAGTAATAGGTTGAGGAGCCGCCTAAACCCTGGGGTCGCCTCTGGGCGCTACATTTACCTCATTCTAATATACCTGGATAATTAAAATCTGCAAATTCATACTTTCTTTCCACTGATCAGTCGACTGTAACATGCTCCCAGAAATGTGACTAGCTCTGGAAGTACGTTTTTGCTCTTTGTCAGCTCACTCCAAAAGTTGCATTCTTAACGTAAGACTAATTTCCCAATATTACATTGTAGGACTGAAATTGTAAATGACTAATTGGTACAGTTATAGTCCTGGCTCGAATAAGAAGTCTCAAAACAACAGGCCCTGACAGTATTCCACAAAGTGTATGCAAAGCAATGGGAACCATGCTCAGCATGACCTTTTACTCGTACATCTCAAAGCTCACTAAGATTATTCCCATGCACTGGGCAGAGGTGTTGTACTAATATTACAAAGGCAATGAGAGAGAACTGGGAAGTTACAGGCCAGTAACTTGACTTCAGTTGTAAGCAAATTGCTCAATGGGGTCATTTCAGATGCTCTGTATTAACCACCTGAATAGAGGACGTGTTGTAAGAGAGTTTCCCATTAACCTGGTTGATTCCTTCTGGGTGGTAGAGGTCATGGGTTTGGAAGGTCCTGTCAAAGGAGGCTTGGCAAGTTGCTGCAGTGCATCTTGTAGATAGTACACACCACTTCCACTGTGCACCGGTGGTGGAGGGAGTGAATGTTTAAGGTGATGAATGGGGGAGACGATCAGGCGGACTGCTTTGTCCTGGATGGTGTTGAGCTTCTTGAGTGTTGTTGTAGCTGCACTGACTTAGGCAAGTGGAGAGTATTCCATTACACTCATGACTGGTGCCCTGTAAATGGTGGGCAGGCTTTAGGGAGTCAGTAGGTGAGTTACTTGCTGCAGATTTCCCAAACCTCTGACTTGCTCTTGTAGCCACAGTATTTATACAACTGGTCCAGTTAAGTTTCTGGTCAATGGTGACACCCAGATATCCCCTCTCCCCAAGGATGTTGATGGTGGGGGATTCAGCAATGGTAATGCCATTGAATGTCAAGGGGAGATGGTTCGATGGCTTCTTGTTGGGGATGCTAATTGCTCGGCACTTGTGCGGCACAAATGTTACTTTCCACTTATCAGCTCAAGCCTGAATGTTGTCCAGGTCTTGCTGCATGCGGGCACGGACTCCTTCAGTATCTGAGGTGCTGTGAATGCTACTGAAAACTGTTCAGTGTACATCCCCACTTCTGGCATTTGCCGCATTGACATGACAGGCCAAATTCTGTGCTGTAACCATGCTATGATTCCATGATGGAGGAAAGGTTAATTGATGAAGCAGCTAAGATAATTGTGCCTCAGAACTTCTGGAGCAATGCCCTGGAGCTGAGATGATTGGCTTCCAACAACCACAACCGTCTTCCTTTGTGCTAGGTATGACTCCAGCCAGTGGAGAGCTTCCTCCTGATTCCCATTGACTTCAATTTTGCTCGGCCTCCTTGATGCCACATTTGGTCAAATGCTGCCTTGATGCCAAGGGCAGTCACTCTCATCTCACCTCTACTCTGGAATTCAGCTCATTTTTCCATGTTTGGACCAAGGCTCCAATGAGGCTGGGAGTCTAGTGTCCCTGGTGGAACCCAAACTGCTCATCAGTGAGCAGGTTATTGCTGAGTAAATGCTGCCTGATAGCACTGTCAATGATACCTTCCATCATTTTGCTAATGATTTGAGAGTAGACCAATGGGGTGGTAATTGGTTGGATTGGATTGGTCCTGCTTTTTGTTGACAGAACATACCTGGATATACCAAAGTTGTAGCTGTACTGCAACAGCTTGGCTACAGGCATGGCTTGTTCTCGAGCACAGGTCTTCAGACCACAGCCTGGATGTTGTTGGGAACCATAACCTTTGCTTTATCCAGTGCACTCAGCCATTTCTTGATATAAAGTGCAGTGAATTGAATTGGCTGCAGAATGGCCTCTATGATGGTGAGAACCTCAGGAGGAGACAAAGATCGATCATTCCTTTGGCACTTCTGGCTGAAGATGATTGCAAATGCTGCAGCCTTTTCTTTTGCACTTGTGCTGGCCTCCACCATGTTGAGGATGGGGACGTCGATGCAGCTTTGTCCCTGTTCATTGTTTAATACCCCTCCTCCCCCAGTTAGTGGTTTAATATTGTTGATACAAAGGTTAAGTGCAAGTGTTAGGTCTAGATGACGAAATAGAATAGTCAGATATTGATGCAATGTGGCAACAGGCCTGCATCTGCTTGGTATCATTCAATACAGAGAAATGTAGTATTATGCACATTAGCAAGGCCAATGTCAAACATGTGTTCACCATGGAGGCTGAACGGGAGAGGAAACTAGGTGTTATCATACATTAATCTCGGAAGACCTATGGCCTTGTGCTGGATGATTACTGCATAAGCAAATATTGTTAGGTTGTACTGTCAAGGCAATCAAATACACAACAAAAAAAACTACACTGTGTTCATGCAATAACATGGTTCGGCCTCCTTTGGAACACGGTGTCTAGTTTTTTGTCCCCACACTTGGTGGTTGATAGAAAAGATTCAGAGGAGAGCCACTAGATTGCTACCAAGTTTAAATGCCCTTAGTTACCATGATAGGCTTAGAGAGTGATCTTTTTGTTTGTGAAAAGCAAGGGCTTTGGGGGAGGTTTGATTCACATCTTTAAAATCATTAAAATATTAGATTTGTTGATTGGCTCGGAGGACCAGGGGACAAGATTATAACTTACATAAGCAGAGACTAGGTTAGATGCTAGGAGGCCGTTCTTTTCAGAGTCATCACCTATGGACCAAGTTGCCAGCTCATTAAATGAGTGTGGATTTGCTGCATATATTATGAAGGGATGAGTTCCTGAGTGTGACCAACATACTGTGTAGGTGGGTAGGCATGGAGCAATGCATCACTGTGATCTCCTGCAAGTTGTTTAAATTGCCTGTGGGGGTTAGAGAGGAATTTCCCAGAGTTCTCCATCCTACATTGACCTATGGTTTTTGCCCTCGCTCAGAAGGTTGTGTGGATGAGGGTCAGGATTTGCCGAAGTTGTATCATGGCAGGAGGGAACAAACTTCATGGATCAGCTGTCTTTTCTGTCCTTTGTTTTCATATGAATTGCACATCATACAATTTGATTTTTGATTTAGAGATACAGCACTGAAACAGGCCCTTCAGCCCACCGAGTCTGTGCCGACCATCAACCACCCATTTATACTAATCCTACACTAATCCCATATTCCAACCACATCCTCCACCTGTCCCTCTATTCCCCGACCACCTACCTATACTAGGGACAATTTATAATGGCCAATTTACCTAACAACCTCATACATCATACAAGTATTGAGACTTAACTCCCAACAAAGAAGGACCACGTTGCAGAGAAGGCCAAGAGGAAACTTAGCAGAGGTTTTTAAAATGATGAAGGGCTTTGTACAGACTAGATCCTTAGGTGGGGAATTCATTGGCAAATGGTCATCAATTCAAAACTGTCACCAAGAAAATGGAGGGAGGTTAGGAGACATTTATTTGCAGAGCAGATTATTGGGATATGAAATGCTTTTCCACAGGGATTGGTTGAGGCAAAGATCACAGCACTTTACAGGAAATATTGGACAAATACTTGAAGCAGAGGATACAGGATTATTGGGAAATCCCTGGGTGGTATTAGTTTTGGATTGAAACAAGGCCATTTGGAGAGAGTGGGGCAGAGGGATGACTTTTGGATTGCTCTGGCTCAGAGTTGGCAGAGTCAAAAAAGACCAAATAGGTGATGTCTGTACCATAAAATTGAAAATACCCCAGCTTTAATGAAATGAAGAAAAAGTATTACAATCGGCTTCAGTACTCTTGTACAAAAGCATTCCAAACTCCAACTGAGAAAATGCCATAGAATATACAGGCAAATTAAGTAAGTCTGCAGAACCTCACTGGATGGAAGCATGAATCAGAGGGTTTGCGGTACAATACCATAGACCTACCACTCCCACCCATAGAATGACTGTGCTGCAGGACAGCTGTTGACTGCACTGTGGCACTTTATTTATCCGGTGCATTGCTTTCTTTCAGTATTTTGCTACATCTATCTTTCTTGTTAGAATCATGGTTAATAGTCAACAGTGTATGCAGCTGTGCCAAATTCTGGGGCAGAGATTTTGTCTGGGCCCCTGAGGCAGGAGGGGAGGGGGAGGCACGGAGTATCATGATGGGTGGCCAGGGTGGGAGGGCGGAAGGCCCGTCGCCTCCCTGTCGCCAAGTGATCTTCCCGTGGTGAGAAAGGCCGACGACGGTCTTTCCGCCCAGAGGCCAATACAGACCCGTAAGTGGCCTATTAACGGCCTCTTCCCAATACAAGATAAGAGCTCATGGTAATATATTAGCGTGGATAGAGGATTGGTTAACAGACAGGAAGCAGAGAGAATGGTGCATTTTCAAGTTGGCAGCAGTGAATAGTGGGGTGCCGCAAGGATCAGTGCTGGGGCCTCAGCTATTTACACTCCATATTAATGACTTGGATGAAGAGATAGAGAGTAATGTATCCAAGTTTGCTGATATAAAGCTCGGTGGACAGGTAAGCTTGGAAAGGTAAAGCTTGGTGGAAAGGTCTGGGAGTGTGACAGCATTTCAAGGGCTATGGAAATAGAATGATGTTTCACCCAGAAATGAGTGAAGAATATTCTTGGGCTATACCACATGGTTTGGTTTCACTGGCTAAGTTTGAAGTCCACCCTGTGAATTGGAGAGAAATTCACCGAAATTACAGAAATTCTCACTGCACCCAATGCTGTCAGACTGTGGATTTCATCCAGTCTGTTTTTCCCTGGACTCTGGGGAGATTCACTTTCCATTGTGCAATATCTGGCTAAATATAATTTATGATATTACAATGAGTTGTGTAAAAGACATTAACAGAATCTTTTTGTTCAGTCACTGTAAGTAATGTCAGTCTCCTTGCCTCATAATTATGTCAATGGAGATTTCTCCTGCCTCACATAAGGGTCTTCGCTCAGTTACAGAGTCAGTAAGAGTTTGGTCGCCAGCACAAACCGGGATTAACTTTCTGCAGAAATGGAAAGAATGAATCGGGTTAGTTCACTGGAATATTTGATCAGTGTGATGCTTCGTGAGATACAGGATATTTATTTTCCCACCCTCGCTGTTATTGGTGTCCTTGGTAAGTTTTCTGCCCTGGTATTAATACTGCAACCATGCAAACTCAATTCTTGACTCGAACTGTCAGTTGCGATCCGGTTCCTTGTAAGTAACCATAACTCTATTTCATTATGTAAATGATATTTAACTGTAAACACTGTCTGTATTATGCAAGTTTCCACATCCAACAAGTCTATCTATTCAGTTTATTCTCCTTGCTGTGTGACTGAAAGTACATTGTTCCCTCGATAATGTTACTGGGTGATTTCTTTGATGAACAGTCTGCTCTCTGCATTGAGTCCTGGGAGTAGATTTTACTCTTTACCATCTGGGTGTTAAACAGCACCTGAAGAGGCCGGTGGAAAAAAAAGTGATGAAGAAGGATTGCACGTCCTTTACAGAACCAGCCTGATATTCATTGCACTGAGTTTAAGAGGAGGATAATCAGGCAGGTTTTATTCCTGGTGAAGGGTCTGTTCCCCCACCCTGATTATCATTGTGCACACCGGGTAGGAGCTGCTTAATTGATATATGGTGTTGACATGGCTTTAAGGATAATTTAAAGTCTGCTGGATCAGATTAATGATATCAAGTTGCAATTGGTGATAAATCATTCCACCTGATTTTAATTCTAATTGATTTAAATGAAGTAATGTGTGAAGTAGATTCCTTTCTCATTTTATTGATTTATATTCCCTCGGTTAAGTGGAAATCGACTCTGTTCTCACTCACAGGTGGAAAGTGCCAGATTAATATTGTCCCACTTCCATCCTGATACATTCTCAAACCCGAGGGAGCAGATCTCAGCATCAGTTACAGCATCAACCCCTTGATAGTGACTGTTCATCAAAATAGCTTTGTAATATAAGGGGAGCTTCAAAGATTGGTGCAAGAGATTGAGAGAGAGAGAGAGAGCTAGATGGATGGATAGATAGATAGATACAATTTCACGTGTTTTCACATGATTCAGTTCCGTGAGAAAAGATGGAAACAGGCAGACAAGAGGGGAGATGTTCTCAGTCCATGAGCACACAGCATTCTGCCTCAATCCTTTGTTGGGTGTTCAAATTCAAAAAACTCCCAGGTTGCTCAGCAGGTTAGTCATGTGACCAGCTCCTTCTTTAGAACAGTCTCTTCAACATCCTTTATTCGAAGTTCAAATCCAAAAGCTCCAGCCAACTAGACATGTGGCGAAAACTGGTTTGACCACTTCTGTGTATTGAAGGAACAGGGACTGGCTCCCTTTGTTTCCACATTGTCTGGTACTATGCAAATGTCCTTCCAGTCAGAGATTGCAATTTTTTAAGTTTTAATGTTCATGTGGTGAAATAATGTGTGCCTCAGTCTTGGCTGGTGGGGCTTGCCTGACAGTTGTAATAAGAGTATAAGCATGGGGCACGACTAGAGATATTAATTGAAGTTGATCGTTTAAACAGGGTACGAAATAGTTGGTTCAAAAAGGGAAGAGAGGGTTTTTGTTTACATCATGGATGAGCATCTGTGACCTGTTGCTTACAATTCCTGTTTTTTGCGGGAACGTCAAAACACTTCCTGTGTCTTGGGCAATCAAGCTTCAGCTTGAGCTCAGGATTTGCGAACTTGAGGGGCAGCTGGAATCACTGTGGAGCATAAGGGAGCAGGAGAGTTTCCTGGATTGTACATTGCAGGAGCTGGTCACCCTACAGGCAGTAGGAGTTCAGGATAGCAGTTGAGTGGCCATCTGGAAGAGGAGGAAGAGGCAGGAAGTGAAGGAGTCTTCGGGATGTGTGCTACTCACAAACTAGTACTCAGCTTTAGAGATTTCTGGGAGGGACGATACCTTGAAGGAGTGCAGTCCAGACAAGGAACCAACAGGCAAGGGACTGTACAGGAGGGAGCAACAAAGGGTAGAAATGAAGTTCTTCTTGTATTTCCATCGACAGGGGGATGGATAGGCATTTCTTTAAATGTTATCGGGAGTCCCCCATGTCGTCCTGCTGCCCTGGTGCCAGAGTAAAGGACATCATGGAGAGGGTGCAGGATATTCTGAAGGGGGAAGGGAATGATCCAGAAGTAGCAACAACATAGCAAAGGCTGGTATTGAGGTCCTGTGGTCAGATTTTCAGGAGTTAGGGAGGAAGATAAAGAGTATTAGCTTGAAAGGTAGTAATCTCTGGATTACTCCCAGTGCCACTGATTAGTGAGAGTAGAAATGGGAAGACAGGAAGGATCAATGTGTGGCTTGAAGCATGGTGCAGGAGGGAGGGCTTCAGATTCTTGGAGCATTGGGACCATTTCTGGGGCAGAAGCGAGACCAAGGCGGAACTGTGAGGGGACAAGCACTGGTGAGCGGGAGTTCCAGCAGCTCAAAAGAGGCATGCTCTCATACACTGTCACAGGGACAGAGAGAGAGTTCCACGATTGACGTCACAGCTCAGAAAGTGATGCGTTGCAAGGGGAAACAGCTGATTGGTAAGTAGGAACAGGTGGGTATTTCTACCCTTTTTTACTACTTTCAGTCGCTGAAATTAAAGTAAAGGTGGGGATTTTAGATTGTAGTAGGCAGTGTTTTGAGTGGAATAAGGTTCCTTGCATAATTAGTACTCGAAATTAAAGGGAGTAACGAAGGGAGGTGGTGAGCAGTTGGATGGACAGTATGCGTTCCGAGCCATTTGAGGGAGGCTCTATCATGCTGAGCAAGGAGTTTCTGATGGCGAAGCCCACTCCGTGCTGTCTTGGTTCGTCAGGATCCCTGCCCTGCCAGAAATAGGTGTAGTCTTGCTCTGCTGGAGATCCACTCGCGGGGAGGCGTGTCTCCTGAAGTGCTGCAATGTCGACATTGAGTCTACTGAGCTCGTTGTTAATGATGGAGGTCTTCCGAGAATCGTTGATCTGTGTAAGTTCTTCCGACAGGCCAGGACACATAGTTCTGACGTTCCAGCTTGCAAAGCGAAGAGCTGGTACCTTCTTTTCTTTTTTCGTGTTGTTTGGTGCGGTGTATCAGTCCACCTTTCGGGCAATGACCCTGAGCTCCAAGCACCCATTGAAGCAGGTAGACTGTGGCGGGACAGAACCTTATTGACCGGGGGCTGCCTGGTTTGAGGCGAGCGGTTGCTGTCCAGTGAGGTGCAATGACTTCTCCCACCGACAAAGGCAACCCGTGGCGCCCAGTTTCTACGCCAATTTATCTGGACTTATAACCCGTAACTGCTGCCTTCCGTGTTGTTTCAGTCGCTGTGAGGCAACTATGGAGTGACCTCTCCATGGCGCATGCCTGGGCAAATTTATGGAGGTTGAGAGTTGCCCAGTCGTCAAAACCCCCCTCTCGGTCTTTCTGGTGGGGTCCAAAGGAATGCAGAGCACGACATTTGGCACCGGTATGGCTGCAGAAACTGCCGGAAACATGCCAAAGGTGACACATGACTGCCTACGGGGTTCCGCTCCGGATTATCTGTTAGGGTTTACTCCCTTAGCCTTGGTCTCTCCCGAGATACCCACAAGGCAGTGGGGTTGTTAGGGCCCCTACACAGGTGTAGGATGATGCCGGTGGGAGGAGGGGATGAGAGGGGGAGGGGTGGAGGGAGGGGGGTGCGAGGGGGAGCTGGGAAGGGGGCTGTAAGGTGGTGCGGGGGTGCAAGGGAAGGAGGTGCAGGGGGAAGATGGTGAGAGGGGGGTGCTGGGACGGGGTTGTGAGGGGGTGAGCTGAGAGGGTGGAGCAGGGAAGGGGACGGGGGGTGGGGGGGGGAAGGGGGGGAAAGCAGGTGCAGGGAATAAGCCATTTCCTCAGTGCCCACCATAAACGTCCGGAAAGCTCATCCACGTCTTTCGGGAGGTGAAGCATCTTTTGGCAGACTTACAAAGGTGATTATATTCGCTGAGGGTTTTTTGATGTGGTTTATATAAAGGCATATAGCATTGCCGACAGTGCGCTGCAGATGCTCTCCGAGCCATCTCCCGCGGGCGCTTTGAATTTGCGGCCGAGGAACCGTTCGTGGGTTTTTTGGGTGTTCGGGGCACCTTTTCTCAAGGCTTCCCTAGGGTCCCGCTGCTCTTTCTTTACTTCAATGCACTTACCGCACGCCGTGGCCGCAGACACTCTGGACAGTGAAGACATCAGGATCGGAGATTAAAGTATTGACAGCTGTGCTCGTCAGTTTCATTCGGATCAATTTCATTGAGAAAACAACGAGCAGGTGTGGCTGGGGGAGGGCAGTGGGCCCAGGTAACAGAAACTAAACTAACTGTTAGCTTTTAGTTAGGGCTAAAATGAACTGATTTAAAGAGCCTGGGGAGTTGAAACAGTTTAAGAGGGTAGATTGGGGGAGAAAACACTAAGAATGGGAGCAGATGGCCATGGATAGAGTTGAACAGCAAGGGAGCTGCCTCGGGAGCTTACAGCCCAGGAGCCATCTTGCTAGGATTTATACTAGGATTAGTATAAATGGGTGGTTGATGGTCGGCACAGACTCGTTGGGCCGAAGGGCCTGTTACAGTGTTGTATCTCTTAATAAATACCATTAGCCTTCCTAATTGCTTGCTGCACCTGCATGTTAGCTTTCAGTGACTGATTGACAAGGACACCCAGGTTCCTTTGTAAATCAATACTTTCTAATCTCTTACCATTTAAAAAATACTCTGCACATCTATTCCTCCTGCCAAAGTGAATAACTTCATATTTCTCCACATTATATTCCATCTGCCACGTTCTTACCCACTCACTAATGTTTCCAAATCCCCTTGAAGCCACTTTGCATCTTCCTCACAACACACATTCCCACCTAGTTTTGTGTCATCCGCAAACTTGGAAATGCTACATTTGGTCCCCACAGCCAAATCATTGATATTTATATTGTGAACAGCTGGGGCCCAAGCACTGATCTCTGCAGTACTCCACTAGTCACAGCCTGCCAATGTAAAAATGACCCATTTATTCCTACTCTCTGCTATCTGCCTGTTAGCCAATCCTTAATCAATGCCAGTATATTACCTCCTATCCCATGTGCTTTAATTTTGCGAACCAATCTCCTGTGGGGGACTTTATCAAAAGCCTTCTGAAAATCCATGTACTCCGATTCCCCTTTATCAATTCTGTTCGTAACATCCTCAAAACACTCCAACATGATCATCAAACATAATTTCCCATTCATAAATCCATGTTGACTATTCCCAGTCTGATCATTATTATCCAAGTGTCCATTTATCACATCCTCTGGACCAGATTCTAGCATTTTCCCAACTGATGAAAGGCTAACAGGTAAACAGTAAAGCAGTTAGGATATTGGGCTTCATAAGTGGAGGCATTGAGTAGAAAAGTAGTGAAGTTATGTTGAACCTTTGTCAAGCTCTTGTTAGGCTCCAACTGGAGTATTGCATCCAGTTCTGGTCAAATACTTCAGGAAGGTGTGAGGGGCCTTGAGCGGATGCAGAGGAGATTTACCAGAATGGCTCCAGGGATAGGGGATCTTAGTTACAGATTTCGGCTGCAAATGCTGGGATTGTTTTGCTTAGAACAATGGAGATTGAGGGAGGATTTATTAGGAGTGTACAAGATTATGGCAAGCTGCGATAAGTTAGACAAGGAAAAATTGTTCTCTTTAACTAATAATACAAAGTCTTGGGACACAGACTGAAGGATTTGGACAAGAAATGCAGGGGGGATCTGAGGAAGAACTTTTTTTCCACAGTGGGTGGCAATTACCTGGAACTCACTGTCCACAAGGATGGTGGAAGTGGAGACAATCAATGACTTCAAAAGGAAATTAGATGAACACTGGAAGGAAATAAGCTTGCTGGGCTACGGGGATCGAGCAGGGGTGTGGGACTGATTGGATCGCTCCGTGGAGAGCCATCATGGACTTAATGGCTGAATGGCCTCCTTCTTTGCCATAAATGATTCTGTGTCCTGGGGTTGATATGATTGACCTCCAACAACCACAACCATCCTCCTTTATGCCACGTTTGATTCCAACCAGTGGAGTGTTTTCCCCTGATTTCCCTTACTTCAATGTTGCTGAGACACTTGGTGCCAAACTTGGTCAAATGCTGCCTTGATGTCAAGGGCAGCTGCTCTCACCTCACTTCTCGAATTCAGCTCTTTTTTCCATGATTGGACCAAAACTGTAATTTTGTCTGAGCAGAGTTCCCCAGGCAGAACCAAACTGAGCATCAGTGAGCGGGTTATTGCTGAGTAAGTGCCGCTTGATAACACTGTCAATGACACCTTCCATCACTTTGTAGATGATTGATAGTAGACTGATGGGCGGTAAATGGCCGGATTGGATTTCTCTTGCTTTTTGTGGACAGGATATACTTGGACAATTTTCCATATTTTTGGGTAGATGTCAGGATTGTACTGGAACAGCTTGTTCCTGAGCACAACTCTTCAGTAATACAGCCAGGATGTTATCAGGGCCCATAGTCTTTTCTGTACCCAATGCCTTCAGCCTTTTTGAGATCTTGTGCAGTGAATTGAATTGGCTGAAGACTGGCATCTGTGATGCTGGGAACCTCAGGAAGAGGCTGAGATGGATCATCTACTCAGCACTTCTGGCTGACGATGGTTGCAAATGCTTCATCCTTGTCTTTTGCACTGATGTCTTGGTCTATAATCGCAGCAACCCCCATCCCCCACACCTCAACTTAGATACAGACGTTAACAAAGATACAGACAGATCGGCAGAAAGTCAGACAGAAGGATAGACAGACAGGCAGACAGTTAGATGGATGATGTATTTAGCAGACTGACAGATACATCCGCAGACGGGTTGATGGATAGACAGATATGTGCATAATTGTCTCTTTGTGATAGTGTTAAACAAGCAATATAACCTCAGCCTCCCATAATACCGCTCTCACAGATTTATTTTAAATTGATTGCAATGGATAGTGAAATTTAACATTGAGGGGGTGGCCCTGCCCACTGGCTGAAATGTTGGCGGAGAGCCCACCTCCACTGGGCCTGGGGGTCTCGCTGCTATTTTCGTGGCTCAGGCCCTTAATTGGCTTCAGTCAGGACTTCCACCCTCTGAGGCAGCAAGTCCCACTTCCAAGAGCTTCTGACCAATCAGAGACCCAGCAGCTCTTCAGTCCTAGCAGTGCCAGAGAGACTGGTGGCCACTGCTGGGGAAGCACCCAGCGAGAGGAGCTGCGATGGATGCTGGCCTGGGAGCAGGTAAGTGGGGCTGGGGCTTGTCGGGGTTAATTGCTAGGCCCCGGTGAGGGGGGGGGCATGTGTCGGAGAGCAGGGCGAGGCATTAGTATTATCAGGGATGGCCCGTACTGGCGAGGAGCCCTCCATGGGGCACAGGGTGCTCAGTCAGGAGGGCCATCCCCAGCCTGCAAGGATGTCACCAGGTATTACTGGGTGGGCTTCTCAGGTGCTGTAGTGTTTGACTCCTGCTGGGATTGCTGGAACAGGCCCTTAAGAGGCAATAAACTAGACAGTTAAGGGCCTCAATTGGCCTGGGGTGGCCATTTGCCACCTTCCTCCCCGCTGGTAAAATAGCAGTGGGGGGCGGACAGGTTACCGGCACGGCCCCCCCACTACAACCCCACCCCTCCATCTCCCCCCACCTCCCACATGATTTCATGGCACTCCTGCCTTCCAGCACACGACCAGTGTTGGGGTGAGGGGTGGGTGTTAAATTCCAGCCAACGGCTCATCCAATACCATCGAATTTATTTCATCAGCGGAAGTTGAAGGTTTCCCCAATATTCAATGTCGGAAATTGGACAGGGTGTAAAACGCTCAGCCAATCCATTGCTGCCATTTTCATGTCCGGGAGTAAAAGAGAATATTCTGCTATTATTTCCAGCACTGATTTTTTATAAAGGTTCTCCCTCTTCCTCTCTAGAAGGTTCTGTATCCTTGATGTGTGTTCACAAGACAGGTATCTTCATGTCCTACAGGTAATGACAGAATGTTCCCTTTTGGTCAATTTTGCCACTGCCCTTTCACAACGCAGATTTTTGCTGCACAGAAAGAGATGTTTCACCCTCTCCTCTCCATCTCAGCTGTTTGCTGGAATAATCCAGAAATGAATCCCCAGACCCACTCTCTCCTCATGGCTTGGTGTCTTCCTCTGATTCTTGTTTAGATTTCCTCCTTAGTTAGAAGTATATCCTTTGAGAGTGATTGTTGCTCTCTCCTGTTCCAACCCATCTCATTGCTGATGTTTATTTTGATGTATCTAATTTGTGGTTTTAATTCTCTGTTACTCTTTGCATCTAATTTCAGCCTAGATCTTAACCCAATGTCCCCTCGTACACCCCGGGCAGGAACTTGGTGAGTTCAGGACGGCCACCCGGTTTACAGCCCACCCGATTTTGCTGTCCATTGGCTTCAATGTTGCCCATAATTGGATGGGATGTAAAACAGACGTCCGCCTCGAGCCCACCCCATTCATGCTTGTCGGGTTAGTTTTAAATCAGGGTTTATACAGGTTCCTTGCTAGATTTCAGTACTGGAGCCCACTCTCAACTTACCATTCATAAAGTTTGAGGTTGGGCAGAGGGTGGAGAAGGTGATTTTGCTGTGGCACTTAACATGGCTGATTAAATCTTTTACTGGTCCAACATTCAAGCAGACACTTGTCAGCAGCAGACACCGCACAGTGATCAGGAACAACACCCAGGGAATTACCCACACTGTGAGCTGAATTTAATGACCCCCGGAAATGGGTGCCGTTCCCATTTGTCATGTGGGCAGCTGTCCCATTGGGATCATGTGGCCGATGGCCATTTGCTTACTGGAGGCACGGGGCATCCCCGGGCCACGGTGGGGTGGGAGACAAGATGCCAAATACGCTGTCAGATGACTCGGGAGTAGTGGTGCCACCATTTCTAAAGGCCTACCAACCCTACATTCACTCCTGCCTGTTTTGAAAGCGTGCCTTCCTGAATGCCCTTTGCTGCATCACGACCCATTCTACTGCCTTTGCTGCCTGATAGGCAGGGAGCTAAACCCGAGCCTGCAGCGACCATGACTGAAGGAAGACATCGGCTGACCCCATGGTTTAGTGCTGCCTCCCTGGAGATTCTCCTCCAGGCTGCAAGGGAAAGGTGGGAGTGGGAGTCTTCTCCAGTGATGCAAAAAAGAGGTCCTCCCACATGACCGAGCTAGCCTGGATGGAGATTGTAGAGGAGGTCAGCAGCCATGGAGTCACCCCCTGAACATGGGTACAGAGTCGCAAATGGGTCAACGGCCTCATTCATTGTCCTTACCTCACTTGCATATGGCTATGTGACAGAGTGCCTAACATGGGAATTTAGTAAGTGTGGGAATTTCAAGGGTTGATCTCTTTCTAAAATCGAGTCAAGTTACACTTAGCATTTAACTTAACTTTCACATTAAATTGGAATTCCTTTCAGTTTTAGTCAGCGGTAAACAAACTGCACAGTTGGTCCTAAAATCCACAAACAGGACTCTCCTGGCAGACCCATCGTTTCAGCCTGTTCCTGCCCCAGTGAACTTATTTCTTCCTATCTTGACTCTATATTTTCTCCGCTGGTCCTTTTTCCTCAACCGAGGATTCCCCCCCACTGTGGATGACAGGGCCCTCAACCGAGTCTGGCCCATTTCCCCCATATCTGCCCTCACACCTTCCCCTCCCTCCCAGAACTGTGACAGGGTTCCCCTTGTCCTTACTTTCCACCCCACCAGCCTCCACATCCAGAGGATCATCCTCTGCCATTTCTACCACCTCCAGCGTGATGTCGCCACCAAATACATCTTCCCCTCCACTGCCAGCATTCCAAAGGGATCATTCCCTCTGCGACACCCTGATCCACTCCTCCATTACCACCGACACCTCATCCCTTTCCCACGACACCTTCCCATGCAATTGCAGAAGGTGTAATACCTGCACTTTAACTTCCTCTCTCCTCACTATCCAAGGCCCCAAACACTCCTTTCAGGTGAAGCAGCAATTTACTTGTCCATCTTTGAATTTAGTGTACTGTATTTGCTGCTCACAGTGCGGTCTCCTCTACATTGGGGAGACCAGTCACAGATTGGATGATCATTTTGCTGAGCACCACTGCTCAGTCTGAAAGCATGCCCCCGAGCTCCCGGTTGCTTGCTATTTGAACACTCCCCCCACTCTCATGCCAACATTTGTGTCTTTGGCCTGCTCCAGTGTTCCAGTGAACATCAACACAAACTCGAGGAGCAGCACCTGATCTTTCGATTCAGCATTCTACTGCCTTGCAGACTGAACATTGAGTTCAATAACTTCAGAGCATGACTGACCTTTGTATTTTTCACCATGTGCCTTCTTTTCATGTAATCGGAGCTGCTCATTATTCCGCTATGAACACTCTCTCTTTACTAATGTTTTGTCTTGAACCACAAGCATTAACACACACTTTGCCTTTGTCCCAGGATGGCTTTGTTATTTAATCTCTCCTGTCCTATCAAAAACTTTCCCCTTCGTTCTCTCCCCCACCCCACTCCCCCCTCCCCTTCACTTGCTTAAAACCTCATTCTTTTCTAACCTTTGCAAGTTCTACACCCTTTGACAGATTTGAACATACCGTACTCCTCCAATGTCTCTCCACTGTCATCCAGCTGGTTGGGACTGCATTTGCCCAGCTCCATTCTTTTCTTTCTAATTGTTGCCAAAGTATCACTTGCAATGGCTTCTCTTCCCACTCCCGCACCATTATCTATATTTTCCCCCGAGGATCGATCCTTGTCCTCATCTTATTTCTGATCTGTATGCTGCCCCTCAGTGACATCATCCGAAAGCACTCATTAGTTTTCACAAGTACACTGATGACACCCAGCTCTACCTGACCACCACCTCTCTCAACTTCGCCACTGTCTCTATATTGTCAGACCTCTTGACCGACATCCAGTCCTGGATGAGCAGAAATAACCTTGAATTAAATACTGGGAAGATTGAAGTCACTGTCTTCAGTCCCCCGCTACAAACTCCGTTCCCTAGTTACTCTTCCCAGTAACCTTCTGAGTCTAATCCAGACTGTTCACCATGTTTGACCCCAAGGTGAGCTTCTGATCTCCTATCTTCATCATCACTAACACTGCCTATTTCCACCTCCATAACATCACCCAACTTATCCCAGCATCAGCTCATCTGCTGCTGAAATCCTCACTCATGTCTTTAGCACCTCCAGGCTTGACTACCAACAAACTCCCATTGGTCTCGCACATTCTACCCTCTATAAAATTGAGGTCATCCTAAACTCTGATGCCTATTTCATTACTCACATAACAATAGCATGAAGTTACATTACTGGTGGCACTGGCTCTGTACATGTTTATGGGCATTTTTGAGCCAGAGACAGACTGTCAGCTATGTTTCACTCGTAGGCAATATTTAGAGTTAACAGTTGTAGTAACCAAGGTATGAATTATATCCCCCAGTCTGGAAAGGGTAAAGTTCCAGTCCTTGGCATCAGGAACAAAAAAAAACTTCATAAAGACTGTCTTCAATATGCCAGTTATGTAACACAACAACTTAGTCACACAGTAACTGGTTATGGAAGGAGACAACCTTCAATACATCTAGTCCACACATACACAGTATTCTGTTGCTGCATTTCCAATAGCCTCAAATCCCATTTGCTCACAAGCAACTGTTTAACTCCTTATTGAAACATATTGATTTTTCTTGTTAGACCAGTCGTGTCGGCAATATGTTTCACTCACTTAATACCCTTTTACTATCACAAATCTACCTGTATTTTCTAATTGATTTTCCTTAAGTTGTAAAAATGGTCCCTTATGCTTAAATTGTGTACATGACAGTAAAAACTGAAAATCCTGTTAGGCCATTGCTCACAAAACTATTTATTGCTGATTCATTATGGCATGACAAGTCTTATTGTGAAAAAGACACCCAGAAATGAGGTATTTCCGACAAAACAACAGATGGAAACTTGTTTCTCATCCTCTCCTGTTGTTTCACATCCTGTCTCAAGACTGCCCTGGTGATCTCGTTTCACAATGTGGCTACATAAAGAAGTAAAGAAACGCAAATCAGACACCCTGCAGTTGAGGCAAAAACTATTTAACAGCATCAGCTATGTTGTGCCCTGACACATTAAACCGTAAAACATCCTGACAATGAACAACAAGAACTATTTCATTATTTCTAGTTGCAGTATTAATATACAAGCTGTCTCTAAGTGAAAAGCAGCCAACAAATGTAATCATATCAAATTAAATCAAATCCCAACCCCATGTATGTATGTTATCATGACCAAGGCAGGGGTAATGCACTGTTAATCCAGTCCCACTACTCCATCGGTCACAGCATATCAAGAAAGCTTTCTACCTACCTAAGAATAGCAAAATTAGACACTCTATTTGTCCACCACAATAAAGGACATCAAACCAGGTGCAATGTCAGGTTTAGGCATGAATACTATTGGTGAACTCCAGCTGCTTTGATTTGTCTGGATTTAAGTGGTAATGATGCTGTTTTATGGGAACGGATTCCCCTACATCCACATCATGTGCAGCAAAGGTTGCACACCCTGGCTTATCCCTACAGACCCTTTTAAATGCTGTGTGTAGACTTGTTAGGTCTTCTCGTTTTTCTGCATCTAAGTCCGAAATCATTTGTCCAATTTTCCGAGCCATTCTGTATTGACTACCCGGATAGTAGGAGGTTCAATTTCAGTATTGCCTAGGCCTCTTGCTGCCTCATCCTCACTATTCCTTTCATTCTTATCTGTCCCTATTACCTGACATACTTGGACTGGCTTATCCTCCTCCCTGCGATAATATTGCTTTAACATATTGATATGACACAGCCGATTCTTTTTCTGGTGATCTGGGGTGTCAATCAAGTATTTTACAATACCAACCTTTTGACCACGTTATATGAATCACTGAACCATGCTTTTAATGGCTCACCCTGTAAAGGTAATAATACGAATACTTCATCCCCTGGTTGAAAAGTTTGACTCTTTGTCTTTTCGTCTGCCCATTTTTTCATCGTGCTTTGGGATGCATTCAGGTGTTCCTGAGCCACATTGCAAGCTTTCGTGGGCCTTTCCCAGAACATGGATACAGAGTCTAGTACTGGAGATTCATTCCTTTGTTCTAAGAACCTGTCTTTGATGAGTTTAGACGACGTCTTATCTCATGTCCATAAACCAATTCAAAAGAACTAAAACCTGTAGACTCATTCGATGAATCACTCGTGGCAAATAAAAGAAATTCTAGCCCTTTATCCCAATCATGGGGATATTCATGACAGTATGTCGTCATCATTGTTTTGAGAGTTTGATGGTACCTTTCTAACGCTTATTGTGTCTGGGTCATATGCTAAAGATTTTAACTGTTTGATATCCAAATTGCCCATGGCTTCTTGAAATATCTTAGACATAAAATTGGCACCTTGATCCGATTGAACTTCAAATGGTAATCCATATCTTGTAAAAAATTGGGTGAACTTCTCTCTTCTACTTTAGCAGTAATTGTCCTCAAAAGAATGGCCTCTGGAAATCGAGTAGCCATATCCATGACAGTGAGTATATATTGATATTCCGCTTTTGTTTTTGGCTAGGGTCCTACGCAGTCCACCAACACCCTACTAAATGGTTCCTCAATAATTGGTATGGAAATTAGGTGTGCCGGTTTTGTGGTAGGTTGTGGTTTTCCCACCATTTGGCACATATGGTATATCCTACAAAACTGCCTCATGTCCTTTGTAAGGCCTGATTAATAATAATATTGATTTATAAGTGATTTGGTCTTCCGGATCCCCTCTGTCCTGCTAGATGAATGTCATGTGCTATCCTTAATAATTCTCAGTGATATTTTTGTGGTACCACTACCAGTCGAATAACCATCCAGTCTTCATCTGCAGATCTATGAGGCAGTCTGCATTTCCTCTTCAGAACCCCGTCTTCAACATAATAGCCTTCTGGAATTCCTTTCGCCTCAGCTTCCGTCAGAGCTGACTGTATGATTTTATGTAACTCTGGATCAGCTTGCTGTGCTGCAATGATAGAAGATTTGTTAAAGATCTTATTTGGATTATCTAAATCCCCAAGGAATGTTTCAGATTCTCGGTTATCTGTTTGCGTTGCCAATTTTACATCCGACAATGGAACTTGTTTAGCCATTGCTCGGGTTACTACACACGCAGGAAATATTCCTGGAACTTGTTCCTGTAACTGTTCTGTTCCTTTAACTTGACTTGGTTTCTCTTTGTCTACAGGAGAAACTGATACTTTTGCTCCAGCCAAATCATTCCCTATGAGTAAGTCAATTCCCTTTACTGGCAAGCTAAGGCCAACTCCTACAGTTACTGTCCCAGACATGAGGTCACACTCTCAGTGCAGTAGTACAAAGGTACGGGTATATACTCCCCACCAATACCATTAACTAAGATTTTAGCATTCAGTGCACTCTTTAGTGGAAATGTTATACCTTTCCCCAGCAAAAGAGTTTGGGTTGCTCCTGCATCCCTAAGTATAATGATAGGATCGCCTGCCTCACTTGAGGGATATGGAGTTACTTTTCAGTTTAATAAGAATTCCCTATAACCTACAGGTATCTTATTCTCAATCCCTACACTCACTTTGGTTTTTGTATCTGGTTTAACAGCTGCCGTCAATCCCACAGCCCGGTCTGCTGTACTCTCAGTCAGAGTCCTTTCCCTGCCTTAGTTTTGTGTATACCAACAAGTCCTATGGGTTTACCTCGCAACTTCCTGAATTCTGAACAAAAATATCCCACCTTGTGGCAATGATAACACTTTGATTTGTGGATCTCACTTCGACCCTCAGCACCTTCCTTTCTGGCCTGAGGAGAGGATCCTGGGGTATTCCCTGCTGTTCCTTCTTCTCTCTAACTACTTGTCTTCCTTTCACCTTCTCACTTTCTATCCTTCTCAGGTTTGTGGTTTGATGGACAAAGTGTTTTGGCTGATTCACAAGCTCAAAATCATCAGCAATTTCTGCTGCTTGCCTGACTATTAAAACTTTCTGGTTCTCTACATGAGTTCTCACGACTGGAGGGATTGAATTTTTAAACTCTTCCAAGAAAATCAATTCTCTAAGGTTCTCATATGTGGCTTCCACCTTTGCTGCCTGTGTCTAATTGTCATGCAGATCCAGACCTACCTAGAATGAGGTATATTAATTTTGTCATAGAAAGCTTGTTTTGAACTGTTGCTGGAGCGAGGAAATGACTTGTTAAACAGATCAGCCATGGCTGGAAACAAACATTCATCTACTAACAGACAGTGATCGTGGAGACAAAGCACCATTCCCTGACACATTCGACCCACAATGGACTTTGATCTCCAAACACTGAAAGTGAAGAAGCTCATATTCCAGGATGACTGCTAAGATGGCTGAATCCACAAACAGACATGGTTAAACCAAATGATCACATAACTAACCTGGTGGGCAACATGAGTTTTTTTTTGAATCGTCCAGGTAGTTTGAGAGCAAGGAGACTGTTTGCTACTGGATTGTAAAGACCTCTCCTGGCTGGCTCACCACAGCCTGTCCTGTCAGCTTCCATCTCTTTCTCACAGAACTCCAAATCCACTGAAGACATGAACCATAAGAGAGAAGAGTCTCCTACATCAAACAAGCTTTAAGAAGAATACTGGACCCCAATGAAAAGCAAGACCTACTACAATCAAGGACTGTGCAATGAGCTTGAAGAACAGCAACCAAAACCATCTTCAGATATTGCCTCAAACTTTTCCACTTTATTTCTTCAGCTCTTTTCTGTCTCTATCTGCAAGTGGTATCGTAGGCATTCACCGAATTAGAGTTTAAGTTTAATAAAGTTCAACCTTTCTTCTTTAAAACTAGAAAACCTGTTTGGCTGATTTCTTTGCCTGACAATTGGAAAACAGTGAACAGGGATTCAAAAAGAGAGAACTAAAAACACAGTGTGTTTAAAATCACACCCTGTTACAAGAAGACCAGGTGAAGGCTGAGAGGGAACTTTTGTACCCATTCTCACTAGGTCGTAACAACAATGATCAGAATTAATTTGCTTTATCCTCTCAAATTCTACATAAGTCTGCCTAGCCAATCTTCCGAAACTTCTGTCAGGAAGCTTCAGGGACGAACTCATATGCAGTGAGAATAGCCTTTTTTGTCATCTCATAATCTGCAGAAGCCTATTCAGGAGCAGAGAACAAACTTCATGATCTCTGCCCATCAACCTGCTTTGCATAAGCAGTGTCCAGCTTTCCTTTGGCCATTTCATTTCTTTGGCTATTTTTTCAAATGAAATGACAAATGCCTCAATGTCCCTTTCCTCAAACTTAGGGAGAGCTTGCATAAATTTAAAGAACTTTTCACTGGGTCCTGGGCTGGATTCAGATGCTTCATGACCAGAATTTTCCCTGGAGCCAAGACACCTCTTTGTCTGAATTCCATCTCTTTTAATCTCAATTCCCTCTCTACTTTTGCATTTTCTCTCTTAAGTTCAAGTTTTCTCAATTCTTTTTCAGCTTCAAGTTGTTTCAATTCTATTGCTTTTGTTCCTTCCTGTTGAAGCTCCAGTTGCTTGAACTGTAAATGAATTTTAGCCTATTCAACTGCTTCACCCTCTGACTAACTATCTTCTTGTTCTTCTTCTTCAAATTTCTAATGTTGGGATATTATGTCAATTATCTCTGCTTTTTTAGCACCTGATTTCAATTCTAACCCCGGTTGTGCTGCTAATTCTTTTAGCTTAATCTTGGTTAAAGCTTTCAAGTCACTGAGGGACACCTTCTCCTTTCCCAGAAAAAGCTGCTGCAACTGCTAATGCCATTCTGATGGTGTAGACTTTACCTTATTACACAAGAAATCTGGCTGCTTTATTTGTTTCTCTTTCAACTCCCTGTTGGGGTGGAATGACTAAATGAATCACTCGACACCCAGATGCAATTCAACCGTCAAAGAGTTTATAGTTTTACACCAGTGGGGTGCAGGCCTCTCGGCAGTCCAGGAACCTCTCCACCAAACAGAAGAAAGTACACAGTTTAAATACAGTTACTCAGCCCATATCGGCTGGATATTGTCTAATTGATTAGGGGTCTTATAACCACATGGACGCATGATCAGGGCATGTTCTACCCCATATTCTGAGGGTCTCATCATCTTGTAACTATGTGATCAAGTCCTGTCGTACCCCTTATCTCTTTCGGTGAAGAATAACAGATGTAGAACTTTAAGCTTGTTTACAACAATGAGACCCTGTATCAGTGCGTGTCCAGGGCCTCTTCTTATCTAACTGCTGGCTGGGTTTGTCTATGAGTGTGCTTAACTGCCTTGTTTTGTCAAGGCCTATGGTATACATTATTTCTAATCTAGTTTCTACCGAGGCAGTTAATTAATCTAGACTCTACAACAATTTACTAATCAGACCAGCTACATTTTCCTCCAAATCATTTATATATACTACAAACAGCAAAGGTCCCAGCACTGATCCCTGCCAAACACCACGAGTTACAGCCCTCCATTCAGAAAAGCACCCTTCCACTGCTACGCTCTGTCTTCTATAACCGAGCCAGTTCTGTATCCATCTTGCCAGCTCACCTCTGATCCTGTGTGACTTCACCTTTTGTACCAGTCTGCCATGAGGGACATTGTCAAAGGCTTTACTGAAGTCCATGTCAACAACATCCACTGCCTTTCCTTCATCAATCATCTTCATCACTTCCTCAAAAAACTCAATCAAGTTTGTGAGACACGACCTCCCCTTCACAAAACCATGCTGCCTCTCGCTAATACGTCCATTTGTTTCCAAATGGGAGTAAAACCTGTCCCGAAGAATCCTCTCCAATAATTTCCCTACCACTGGCATAAGGCACACCGGCCTATAATTTCCTGGATTATCCTTGCTACCCTTCTTAAACGAAGGAACAACATTGGCTATACTCCAGTCCTCTGGGACCTCACCTGTAACCAATGAGGTTCCAAAGATTTCTGTCAAGGCCCCAGCAATTTCCTCCCTTGCCGAGACATTTAAGTTCTTTAGGGGTTGTGGACAGTGTTAAAGGGCGAGGTGTTGTCGGATCAGGGGGAAAACTTATGTACAATGATAAGGCTGGTGTTAACCTGGGCTCGATGTATCCACACACATCCATATTCCCCTCAACTTTCCTTATCGTCCGTTGCCCAGTGGGAGAGGCACAAACAATTCCGTGAAATGGGTCCCTTAATCTGAATCGGTTTGTAGAGGCAACACCCCATCTAGGGATAATGTCAAAGGCTAGAATGTGGGCCACGGTGTGTGCACTGCAGTCCCTGGTCGGGAATGCTTTGACCCACTGGGTAAACTGATCAATGATCACCAGGCAGTATTTCTTTCCCCAGCTGTTGGGCAGGGGTCTGGTGAAGTCTATCTGAATGTTCTCCCAGGGTCCCTTGGGACGTGGCTGATGTGCCATTCGGACCTTTATTGATTTACCTGGGTTGTGCTGTGCACAAATAATACATCGTTGGCAGTGCTTGGCCACATCCCTGCCAATTCTGGACAACCACCAATCTCAGAGGAGGCGGCCAAGCATACTGTCTCACCCATTGTGATCTGGTTCATGGTACAGTTTCAGGAGGGAATTTCGTATACACTCTGGTGCTACAACTAATGATCCCTTTCTCCACACCCCATCATCGTTCTGGCTTGCCCCTTCCTGTTCCCATTTCTTTCTTTCATCGACACTTGCTTCTGCCTGCACTTTCTGTATATTCATCTCCTCTGGCCCCATCGCTGCTATTTGGCCAATTGTTGGGACCACGTTTTCTGCTGCTTCTTTTGCGTCTGCGTCTGCGTCCGCTAACATGTACCCGTGCTGTACCTCCGTTTCTATCTTTCTGTGTGCTTTTATTTTTATAACCGTTGCTTCCGCAGGGTCTTGGCCGCCTCCACTAGTTTCTGAATTATGTTTTCGTGGCGCAATGGTTAGCACTGCAGCCTCACAGCTCCAGCGACCCGGGTTCAATTCTGGGTACTGCCTGTGTGGAGTTTGTAAGTTCTCCCTGTGTCTGCGTGGGTTTCCTCCCACATGCCAAAAGACTTGCAGGTTGATAGGTAAATTGGCCTTTATAAAATTGCCCCTAGTATAGGTAGGTGGTAGGGAAATATAGGGACAGGTGGGGATGTGGTTGGAATATGGAATTAGTGTCGGATTAGTATAAATGGGTGGTTGATGGTCGGCACAGACTCGGTGGGCCGAAGGGCCTGTTTCAGTGCTGTATCTCGAAATAAAAAAAATAAAATAAAATGGTGTGGTTCTCCCTCGATAATCAGATTCTCTGAGAGGTTGTATTAGATATCCCATATGATTCGAATTGACTTATCTTTTGGTAATAGCACTGCTTCCCACGTGGCTCTCCTAGAGTCTGATACTGTTTTTAACCTTCCTGTGTTTAGGAATTCCACAAAGGAATGCCGTGTATGTAACACTATCTTTCCGGACATGGTGACGGGCTCACTAACTTTCACTGCCCAGGCTGCACAGTCTAGAACGGCAATGCACCGATGGAGTCCCCAGGCCACCGGGAATTCCTGTGTGGAGTAATTGGCTATAGGTCGCATGCCTCCCCCCGACTCTTGGGCTACTCCTGCGTTATAAAAATCCCCGTCGATGTTGTAATATATATGGAATGGTTTTGACATGTCCGGTAGTTTAAGGGCCGGTGCAGTCATGAGACTTGCTTTTAATTCTGAGTGCGCTTTCTCTTGCTCTGACCCTCATTCTACCTTTCCTATTCCTGGCTTTCTCCCTTTGACTAACCTTTGAATGGGTTCTGCGGTGGCCACAAATTGGGGAATCAAATTCCAGCAATAGTTAAATAATTCCATGACCTTCCTGAGCCCCTTACGGTGGTTGGGTGGGGCATGTCTGCTGCAGCAGCTTTCCTGTCTTGGGGCAAGGTCTTACTATTCTGGCTTATGTCATGCCCTAGATATCGAACCGTTCTCTGTCACACCTGAGCTTTCCTGGGGTTAGCCTTAAATCCTGCCTCTTCCAAAGTCCGGGGGACCACTGATAGTGCCCCCAGATGTCTCCTTTCGGATTCGCACGCTATGAAAATGTGGTCCCCATATTGGAGGATTGCACTCCCATACGGGGTCACATCGCATGCCTCCAGCTGTCCACTCATTATTCGGTGGAAAATGTTGCGGCTGTTGTGGAAACCCTGGGGCAAACTTGTCCATGTATATTGCTTCCCTTTGGCAGTAAACGCGAATCTATGTTGTGATCCGGGATCAAGTGGTATTGGCCAAAACCCATTCGCTATATCCAATACTGTAAAGATTTTATGCTCTGGTTTTAATCCGTTAAAATTCGTGGCAGGACTAGCCACTATAGGGTGTTCCTTGGGGGTGACCTTATTTAGTTCAGTATGGTCGATGGCCGGACACCAGTCGCTGAAGATAAGCATGCAGGTGCAACAGGCGGTAAAAAAGGCAAATGGTATGTTGGCCTTCGTGGCGAGAGGATTCGAGGACAGGAGCAGGGATGTCTTGCTGCAATTATACAGGGCCTTGGTGAGGCCACACCTGGAATATTGTGTGCAGTTTTGGTCTCCTTATCTGAGGAAGGATGTTCTTGCTATAGATGGAGTGCAGCGAATGTTTACCAGACTGATTCCTGGGATGGCGAGACTGACGTATGAGGGAGAGATTGAGTCGCTTAGGATTATATTTGCTGGAGTTCAGAAAAGTGAGGGGGGATCTCATAGAAACCTATAAAATTCTAACAGGACTTAACAGGGTAGATGCAGGAAGGATGTCCCCAATGGTGGGAGAGTACAGAACCAGGGGTCATAGTCTAAGGATACGGGGTAAACCTTTCAGGACTGAGATGAGGAGAAATTTCTTCACCCAGAGAGTGGTGAACCAATGGAATTCATTACCACAGAAAGCAGTTGAGGCCAAAACATTGTATGTTTTCAAGAAGGAGTTAAATTTCGCTTTTGGGTCTAAAGGGATCAAAGGGTATTTGGTGAAAACGAGAACAGGCTACTGAGTTGGATGATCAACCATGATCATAATGAATGGCGGAGCAGTCTCGAAGGGCCGAATGGCCTACTCCTGCTCCTATTTTCAATTTTTCTATGTTTCTAGGTAATTACTTTATGTATTGGCTGTCATGTTAAATTTAAAAAAAACTTGTGTTATACTTACCTTGGCAATGTTACAAATAACCATCTTTATTTGCCGATGCTTTGGTTATCAGGCCCAATTAGCCAATTACATGTCAATAAATTCCCCTGAGTATTGTTTTCAAGTCGTATCTAACAATTTACTGTAACAATATAACCTGTGTAATAATTATCAAGGTCAATATAACATTTCAGTGTTGATTCATACCTCATTGCATTCATTAACAGGTCCAATTGAACAATTAACTGTAACTTCACTAACCTGTGTCATAGCTGTCAAGCCCAATTGAAGAATTGACCAACTTTATTCCCCTATATATTAATTATCATGTACAATTTAATAATTAACTACAACTTTATTCCCTGTGCATTGGTTATCATGACCAATTTAACAATTAAATGTTGTTTTATATTCTGTGTATCAGTTTTGAAGACCAATTTAACAATTAACTGTAACAATATTCCCCTGTGCCTGCATCGTCATCCCCAATTTAACAACTAGCTGTAGTTTTCTACCTCATACACTCCTTATCAAGAACAATTTAGCAATTAACTAATTATATGAGCCAGTGTATTCATTATATTCATTTGAACAATTATGTGCAAATGTATTATCCTGTGCATTTTTCTCAAGCTCAGTTTAATCAGTACCTGTAACTGTATATCCTACGTATTGTGTATCGAGTCCAATACAACAAGTAACTGTAAATTTACACCTTGTGTATAAAAAATTAGCTTTAAAACCATTTCCTTGTGAATTAAGTATTGTGTACAATTTAGCAATTAACTGTACCTTTATACCCTGTGCACAAACAATCAGAAAATTAATATCATAATCACTGTATTAGTCATCAACAACAACATAAGAATTAATTTTATTTTATTATTCTGTGGATTAATTATCATGTCAAATTTAACAATTAACTGTAACCTTATATCCTCAGTAATGGCGATAAAACCCAAACTAATACTCAGCTGTAATATTATACATGTGTACTAGTTATCATGTCCAATATAACAATTAATTGTAAATGTATATTGAGTATTCATTATCAAGCCCAATTTATCAATTAGGGCTGGATTTTATTCCACCAACTGGTCCCTGGCAGAGGGTCAGGAGGCAGGGAGCCAATTAACTGCCTGCCATTGGGGATGCCATCCCTTTAAGGGACGAGCGCCCACCTCCAGAGCTGCTGGCCAATTGGAAGGTTGGCAGCTCTGCAGTACTGGCAGCATCACTGGGAGCAGAGGCCACTGCCAGTAATGCAGGAGCCCATGCAGCGACGAAGAAAGGAGGAGACTCCAGGACAGGTAAGTGGGGTGAGGGTTGCCGGGCCCATTCAGACAGGCCCCGGCGACTGTGTGTGGTTAGTGAGGCTGGGGTGGGGTCTTCCTGATGGGGTGGCCATTACCACTGGCAGGCTTTCCAGGGACTCTGGTTTACCCCCAAAAGAGGGACTCCTCCCCCAACCCCACTAGGATGCTTTAACTGGCGGCATCCCCATGCAGTGGAAGTCCCCTCTGCCTTCAATAAAATTGAAGAGGAGGCGAGAAGAGGCCCTTAAGTGGCCATTAATTGGCCATTAAAGGGCCTCAATTGGCCTGGGCAGGAAGATCGCCCGGCAACATCAGGAACAGCGTCCTCTGCTGCTTTATTTGCTCCACCACCTCTGTACCCATCTCCAAGGTCAGAATAAACTCTGCCCTTAGATGTAACATTTTACCCTGCATACCTGTTATCTTTTCCAACGTAACAATTAGCTGTAACTTTATTCTCCTGTGTATTGACTTCATGTCCAATTAAACAATTAACTGTAACTTCATCCTCGGTGTATTGATTATCAAACCCAGTTAAAGAATTATTTGTAAATATATACACGGTGTATTAGTGATCAAGGCTAATTTAACAATTTTAACAAATTAATTAATGAAATATTGTACACTTGTTGTCATGTCAATTTTAATAATTAACTGGAAATGGACTGCCCTCCATATTGGGTATTAAGCCCACTTTAATAATGAACTGTAATAATGCTTGTCATGACAATGTAATTATTAACTGTAACTTTATTTCCCAGTGCATTGGTAATCAGGCCCAATTAACCAATTAAATATCAATATTTTATCCTCCATATAGTTTTCAAATTCAATATAACAATTTAATGTAACAATATAAACCGTGTTTTAGTTATCAAGACTAATATAGCAACTAAATTCAACACTGTATTAATTATCAAGGGAAATTTAACAATTCAGTGCAGATTCTTACCCTTATGTATTGGTTATTAGGTCAATGGTATAACTAACTGTGACATTACTACCCTTTGTAATGGCTATCAAGCCCAATTTAACAATTAACTGTAACTTTATTGCATAAGAATAAAAGAAATAGGAGCAGGAGTAGCCACTCAAGCCTGCCAGGCCATTCAATAAGATCATGGCTGATAAGATCAAGGCCTTAACTCCACTTTTATGACAGTTCCCCATCATCCTTGACTCCACGAGAGTTCAAATATTTGTCGATCTCAGCCTTGAATATATTCAATGACTCAGCCTCCAGTGTTCTCTGGAGTACAGAATTCCAAAGATTCATCACCCTCTGAGAGGAGAAGTTCCTCTTCATTTTTGTCTTAAAAAGGGCGACCTGTTATTCTGAAACTGTGCCCCTTAGTTCGATATCCCCCCACGAGGGGAAACAACCTGTCAGCATCTATCATGTCAAGCCCCCTCAGAATCATATGTTTCAAAAAAATCACCTCTCATTCATTTAAACTCCAATGAGTATAGGCCCAACCTGATCAACCTTTCCTCATAAGAAAGCCCATTTATCCCAGGAATCAACCTCGTAAACCTTCCCTAAACTGCCTCCAGTGCAAGTATATCCCTCCTTAAATAAGGAGACCAACACTGTATGCCATACGTTAAGTGAGGTCTCAGCCACGCCCTGTACAGATGTTGCAAGACTTCCCAGCATTTATACTCCATCCCCCTTGTCATCAAGGCCAACATTCCATTCCTTCCTAATTACTTGCTTTACCTGCAAGCTAAAACTTTGGGCTGGATTTTAAAGGCTCTCTGACACGGAGAACGGTGGTAGAGGGGGGAATGAAGATTGCAACAGATGAGGACTGCCAACGACCCTGGCAGGGTCTGTACCAATCTCAACGGTGGCGGTGAGGCCTCGTAGCGACTCCCCTGCTGCTCGGTATTGGGACCCGTATTAAATAAGCAAATGGTACTTACCTTTCATTGACATTCCAGTTGCAGTGATTCTGAGGGCAGGTTCCAATCTTCATTCCGGTGGCCTGCAATGCCGTGCCTTCGAATCCCTGTTCTAGTTGGTTCCTCAACATATTGCTCCAGAAAACCATCCCGTATACACTCCAAAGAATTCCTCCTCTATGCTATTGTGACTAATCTGATTTGCCCAATCTGTATGCAGATGAAAGTCACCCATAATTACAGATGTTCCTTTATCGCATGCATCTCTAATTTCCTGTTTAATGCCATTCCCAACATCACCACTATAGTTTGGGGGTCTATATGCAACCCCCACTAACATTTTTTGCCCCTTAGTGTTTCTCAGCTCTGTCCATACAGATTCCACATCATCAGAACTAATATCTTTCTTCACTGTTAATTTCCTCTTTAACCAGCAATGCAACTCCACCGCCTTTTGCTTTTCGTCTGTCCTTCATAAATACTGAACACCTTTGGATGTTCATTTCCCATCCCTGGTCACCCTTCAGACTTGTCTCTGTAATCCTGATTGTATCATACCCATTTACATCTTCTGTACTCTTTCCAATGCCCTCCCATCGTTCCTCAAGTTCGACGCCCAAAATTGGACGCAATACTCCAGCTGAGGCCAAACTAGTGTCTTATACTAGTTCAACATAACTTCCTTGCTCTTGTACTCTATGCCTCAATTTATAAAGCCCAGGATACTGTATCCTTTATTAACTGGTCTCGCAACCTGTCCTGGCACCTTTAATGACTTATGCACATATACACCCGGGAAACTCCACTAGAAATCTTCCTCCAGCCCAAAAAACATCCATTAACCACTACTCTTTGTTTCCTGTCACTCAGCCATTTTTGTATCCAGATTGCTACTGTCCCTTTTATTCCATGAGCTACAAGTTTGCTCACAGGTCTGTTGTGTGGTACTGTATCAAATGCCTTTTGAAAGTCTATGTACACCACATCAACAGCATTGCCCTCATCAACCCTCTCTGTTACCGCCTCAGAAAACTCCAGCAAGTTAGTTAAACATGATTGTCCCTAAAGAATTCCATGCTGGCGTTCCTTAATTAACTCACATTTGTCCATGTGACTATTGATTTTGACCCGATTTATTGTTTCTAGAAGTTTTCCCAGCACCAAAGTTAAACTGACTGGCCTGTAGTTACTGGGTTTATCCTGACACCCTTTTTTGAACAAGGGTGTAACGTTTGCAGTTCTCCAGTCTCTGGCACCACACCTGAGTCGAAGGAAGACTGAAAAATTATGGCCAGTGCCTTTGCGATTTCCAACCTCACTTCCCTCAGTATCCTTGGATGCATCTCAACCGGCCCTGGTGCTTTATCCACTTTAAGTTCACAAAGCCTATCTGGTACTTCCTTTTTATTAATTTTAAACCCCTCCAGTGTCTGACTTACCTCCTCTTTCAACATTGCCTGGGTTGCATCTTTATCTTTGGTAAAGACAGGTGCAAATTATTGATTTAATACTTCAGCTATGCCATCTGCCTCCATATGTAAATCCCCTTTCTGGTCTCTAATCAGGCCCACTCCTCCTTTTACCAACCTGTTACTATTTATATGCCCATAGAAAACTTAGGAATTACCTTTAATTCTGGCTGCCAGTCTCTTCTCATGCTCTCTGCTTCTCTTATTTGCTTTCTCACATCCCCTTTGGACCTTCTATATTTAGCCTGGTTCTCAATAGTATTTTCTACCTCTTTGGCCTCCTTGTCTCGAGAGACAATGGGTAAGCGCCTCGAGGTGGTCAGTGGTTTGTGGAACAGTGCCTGGAGTGGCTATAAAGGCCAATTCTAGAGTGACAGACTCTTCCACAGGCGCTGCAGATAAAATTGGTTGTCGGGGCTGTTACACAGTTGGCTCTCCCCTTGCGCTTCTGTCTTTTTTCCTGCCAACTACTAAGTCTCTTTGACTTGCTGCTCACTAGCCCCGCCTTTATGGTTGTCTGTCAGCTCTGGAGATCACTGGCAACTGACTCCCACGACTTGTGGTTGATGTCACAGGACTTCATGTCACGTTTGCAGATGTCTTTAAAGTGGAGACATGGACGGCTGGTGGGTCTGATACCAGTGACAAGCTCGCTATACGATGCGTCCTTGGGGATCCTGCCAGGATTTTCTACCTGGCATCTGTCAGAAGCATACTTTTTCTTCTTTATCTTAATCTCTATCTCTTTTGTCATCCAAGGAATTCTGGATTTGTTTTCCCTACTTTTCCACTTCCTGGGAACATACCTTGACTGTCCCTGAACTATCTCTTCTTTGAAGGTAGCCAATTGTTCATCTATCAGTTTTCCTGCCAGCTTTCACCCCAGCTCCATTCTTACCCAATGGAAGTTGGTGTTGTAGGGTATTCCCAAGCACAGAGGCACCTGTAGTAATATATCTATAGTTCAAATGTTATTTGAGTAAGTAGATACATTTAATCTTAAAGAACATGGAGGAGGTTGCAAGGCATCATGGGGCTTAGTTAACTTGACCACATTCCACACAAGAGCTGACTAATCAAAATTTAAACAAAGACAAAGCAGATGTCCTTGTGGAATGCTGACAAAGGTACCAGCCTGTAACGAGGTCAAGATAAGATGCGATGCGTACATGAGAACCAAGGATAATGGATAAGGGGGAATGGAAAACATCATGAGTAATCCCCTATCTGTCTATGGGCAGGTTGTACAGTCCCTCCATGCCGAGTAACCATTTCTATTGGCTCTAATAATCAATGTATATGATCTATAATCTTTGTGATTGGACCATGTCCAGCCGGGATGGGCTGAGTAACTGTTTGAAAATGTATACGTATTGATGATTTTCCTTTGTTCGGTGGAGAGGCATCTGGACAGCCCAGTGACCTGCTCCCCGCTGGCGTAACTCAATAAACTGTTTGACATTGGAGCAGACCTGAGTGTCGAGTGATTCTTCTGGATTCATTCCCGCTAACAGTTGGCCTTCCCCCAGTTAATTAATCTTACCCTGGATTGGTCTTTGTCCTTTTCCATAGTCAGCCGAAACCTTACGATACAATGATCACTATCCCCTAAATACTCTCCGACCGTGAGTGGCACAGTGGTGCAGTGGTTAGCACCACAGCTCCAGTGATCCGGGTTTGGTTCTGGGTACTGCCTGGGCGGAGTTTGCACATTTTCCCTGTGACTGTGTGGGTTTTTTCTGGGTGCTCCGGTTTCCTCCCACATGCCAAAGACTTGTGGGTTGATAGGCAAATTAGTCATAAGAAAAAAAAATGCCCCTCGAGTAGATAGGTGGTAGGAGAATTGAGGGAAGGTGGGGATGTGAGAGGGAAAATGGGATTAATGTAGGATTAGAACAAATGGGTGGTTGATGGTTGAGCAGACTTGTTGGGACAAAGGGTCTGTTTCAATGCTGTATGACTCTATGATACTTGGCCCACCTCATTCCCAAGAACCAGGTCTAGCAGTGCCTCCTTTCTTGTTGGACTAGCAACATACTGTTGCAGAAAATCTTTCCTGAACACACGCTAGGAACTCTTGCCCTTCACTGCTCTTTACACCACTATTATCCCAGTCTATGTCTGGATAATTAAAGTCCCCCATTAAAGCTACCCTATCATTGTTGCACCTCTCTGTAATTTCCTTGCAAATTTGTTCCTCCATGTCCTCCCCACTAGTTGGTGGCCTATAGACAACACTGAGCAATGTAACTGCACCTTTTTTTTTCCTTAGCTCTAGCCAAATTGATTCTGTCCTCGACCTCTCTACACATCCTTTTTCCCCAGCACTGCAATGCTCTCCTAAAACAATACTGCCACCCCCTCCCCCCTGTTTCCCTTTCCTATCTTTTCTGAACACCTTGTATCCAGGAATATTTAACACCCAGTCCTGCCCTCCTTTGAGCTAGGTCTCTGTTATAGCCACAACATCAAATTTCCACAAGGCAATCAACACCTGTACCTCACCAGTCTTATTAACCACACTCTGTGCATTCACATACATGCACATTAACCCTGATTCAGACTTTATTACTTTCTCCCTTACTCTGACCCCACCTAATAATGTACTATTCCCTACTCTCGTGCTATCTATCTCCCCCAGTATTCTGTGCACCTTGGTATTCCTCTCTAATACTTGCTCCTGGTTCCCACACCCCTGACATGTTAGTTTAAACCCTCCACATCAGCACGAGCAAATCTCCCTGCAAGGATATTCGTCCCAGTCCTGCTGAGATGCAACCCGTCCATCTTGTACAGGTCCCACCTGCCCCAGAACTGCTTCCATTGTCTTAGAAATCTGATGCCCTCCCTCTTACACCAGTTCTCCAGCCACGTGTTCAATTGCTGAATTCTCCTATTCCTCTGCTCACTTGCACGTGCTTCAGTATCTGAGGAGTCGTGAGCGGTGCTGAACATTGTGCAATTGTCAGCGAACATCCCCACTTTTGACCTGATGATGTTCGGAAGGTCATTGATGAAGCAGCTGAAGATGGTTGAGCCTAGGACACTACCCTGAAGAACTCCTGCAGTGATGTCCTGGAGCTGAGATGATTGACCTCCAACAATCACAACCATCTTCCTTTGCACTAGGTAAGACTCCACCCAGTGGAGATTTTTTCCCCTGATTCCCATTGACTCTTGTTTTGCTAGGGCTCCTTGATACCAGACTCGGTCAAATGCTGCCTTGATGTCAAGGGCAGTCACTCTCACCTCAGCTCTTGAGTTCATCTAGTTGATCCATGTTTGAACCAAGGCTGTTATGAGATCAGAAGCTGAGTGGCCCTGGCAGAACCCAAACTGAGCGTCACTGAGCAGGATATTGCTAAGCAAATGCCACTTGATAGCATTGTCGACGACACCTTCCATCACTTTATTGATGATCAAGAGTAGACGAATTGGGTGGCGATTGGCCGGATTGAATTTGTCCTGCTTTTTGCGTACAGGACATATCTGGGCAATTTTCCACTTTGTTGGGTAGGTGCCAGTGCTGTAGCTGTACTGGAACAGCTTGGATACGGGCGCGGCAAGTTCTGGAGCACAAGTCTTCAGTACTTTGCCAAAATGTTGTCAGGGCCCATAGCCTTTGCAGTATCCAGTGACCTTCAGTCAGACCCACATTCGTCCTTGCTCATTTTCCTTTTCACATCCCTAAAGAAGCTTTTACAGTCTGCCTTTATGTTTCAAGCCAGTTTGCATTCATAATCTCTTTTTCCTTTATCAGTTTCTTGGTCCTCCTGTGTTTCATTCTAAATTTCTCCCAATCCTCGGACTTACCATTTTTTCTGGTGACCTTATAAGCCACTTCCTTTGACCTAATGCAATCTTTAACTTCTTTTGTTCATAATGAATAATGCACCTATTGGGTTTTTGTGTCTTATGTTACGAACAGGTAGTTAATCTTTTCTTTTTGAAACAAATTTCTCTGTTTTTCCAACCACCTGTCCGTAAACAGATTAGTGATTGAATGAAAGTGATTGGTAGAAGGTTTAGAGGGGAGATGAGGAAAAGTGTTTTCACCCAGAGGATGGTGGGAGTCTGGAACTAACTGCCTGAAAGAATAGTTGAGGCAGGAACCCTCAACTCATTTAAAAGAAGTCTGGATTTGCACCTCAAGTGCCGTAATCTGTAGGGCTGCGGACCAAATCCTGGAAGGTGGGATTAGAATGGGTGGAACATTTTCGGCTGGCACAGACAAGATGGGCCAAGTGGCCTCTTTCTGTGCCATAATATTTCTATGATTCTATGTAGTGACCAGAACTGTACACAATTCTCCAGGTGTGGCCAAACCAGCATTTTACACGGATCCAGCATTACATCCCTGCTTTTGTATTCCATACCTCAGCCAATAAAGGAAAGCAATGCATATGTCTTCTTCACCACTTTATCTACCTGTCCTGCCACCTTCAGGGACCTGTGGACATGCACTCCAAAGTCTCTCAATATCCTCCCGTTTATTGTGTATTCCCTTGATTTGTTTTCCCTCCCCAAATGCATTACCTCACATTGTCCAGATTGAATTCCATTTGCCACTTTTCCGCCCACTCCACCAAATCATTGATATTATTCTGGAGTCTACAGCTACCGTCTTCACTATCAATAACATGGCCAATTTATATGTCATCAGCAAATTTCCCAATCATGCCTCCCACATTTAAGTCCAAATCATTAATATATACCACAAACAGCAAGGGATCCAACACTGAGCCCTTTGGAACACCACTGGAAACCACCTTCCATTCGTAAAAACATCTGCCGACCATTACCCTTTGTTTCCTGTCACTGAGCCAATTTTGGATCCAACTTGCCACATTCCCCTGCATCTTATAGGCTTTTATTTTTCTGACCAGTCTGCCATGTTGGACCTTGTCAAATGTCTTACTAAAATTCATGTAGACCACATCCACTGCACGAACCTCCTCAATCCTCCCTGTTACTGCCACAAAAAATTTGATTAAGTTGGTAAGACACGATCATTCCTTAACAAATCCATGCAGACTATCCTGATTAATCCATGCCTTTCTAAGCGACAGTTTATTCTATCTCTCAGAATTGATTCGAATAATTTGCCCACTACTGAGGTCAGAATGACCGGCCTATAATCATTTGGTCTATCCCTCACACCCTTTTTAAACAACGATACAACTTCCGCAGACCTCCAATCCTCTGGTACCTCGCCTGTATCTAGTGAGGATTTACAGATGATCCTCAGAGCATCCACCAATTCCTCTCTGGCTTCCTTTAACAACCTGGGATACAATTCATCCGGCCTTGGTGATTTATCCACTTTCAAGGATGTCAGACCCTCTAGTACTTCCTCTCTCTTTATGCTTATCGTATCTAATATTTCACACTCCTCCTCTTTTACTACAATGTCTGCATTATCCCTCTCCTTTGTGAAGACAGAAACAACAAACTCATTCAGAACCCTGCCCACATCTTCTGCATCCACGCATAAGTTCCCTTTTACATCTCTGATAGGTCCTACCCTTTCCTTAGTTATTCTGTTGCTCTTAATGTACTGATAAAGCATCTTTGGGTTTTCCTTGATTTTACCTGCCAATAATTTTACATGTCCTCTCTTTGCTTTCCTAATTTCCTTTCTTACTTCATCCCTGTACTTTCTATACTCCTCTATGCGTTCTAAAGTATTCAGTTTTTTGTGACTGTCATAAGCTTTCCTTTTCTGCTTTATCTTACCCTGTAAGTTTCTAGATAACTAGGGGATAATATTTGGCAGTACCACCCTTTTCCTTTGTGGGCATCTGTCTGCACTGTGCCTGTCGTATCTCGCTTTTGAATGCTTCCCACTGGTTTGCCACTGATTTTCCTTCAAATATCTGTATCCAGTCCACTTTCACCAGATCACCTCAGTTCCATGAAATTTGCCTTCCCCAATTTAAAACTTTTACTCCTGTTCTATCTTTGTCCTTTTCCATGATTATGCTAAAACTAACTGTTAAATGGTCACTATCTCCAAAATCATCCCCCACTGTTACTTCATCCACTTGCCCAGCTTCATTTCTGAAGACTAAATCTGGAATTGTACTCCCTCTCGGGCTTGTTACGTGCTGGCTGAAAAAGCTCTCTTGAATGCAGTTCAAGAATTTCGTCCCCTCTGTGCCCTTCACACTCTTTGTATCTCGGTTGATATTAGGGTAGTTGAAATCCCCAACTGTTATTGCCCTACTTGTTTTTGCACTTAGAAATTTGCTTACATATTTGTTCTTCTATCTCCCTCTCACTATTTGGGGGCATATAGTATACTCATAGTAGTGTGGCTGCTGCTTTTTTTATTTCTGAGCTCAACCCATATGACCTCATTTGATGATTCATTTAGTATATCATCCCTCCTCACATCCTAAACATGGAAAAGGACCAATCACCTTACGACTTTCCTGTGATGTCACTGTTCACCTTCTTTTCAAACTCAGGTACACCTGAGCTCCTGTCCGCTGCTCTCCCAGAAGGTAGGTGCTGTAGGCCGCGATCCTCGGGCTTTATTTAACCGCTCTCTGCTCCGTGTTCCTCCCGCAGGTCTGCTCTTGTCTGCTGCTCTCCCGGAAGGTAAGTGCTGTATGCCACGATCCTCGGGCTTTATTTAACTGCTCCCTGGTCCGTGTTCCTCCCGCAGGTCCGCTCCTGTCTGCTCCTCTCCCGGGGGTAAGTGCTGTAGGCCGCGATCTTCGGGCTTTATTTAACTGTTCCCTGCTCCATGTTCCTTCTGCAGGTGTGGCATCAAGGCACCCCAGTAAAATTGAAGTCAATGGGAATCAGAGGAAAAGCTTTCCATGGGCTGGAGTGATACTTAGCACAAAGGAAGATGGTTGTGGTTGTGGGAGGCAAATCTTCTCAGCCCCAGGATTTTGCTGCAGGAGTTCCTCAGGGCAGTGTCCTAAGCCCAACCATCTTCAGCTGCTTTGACAATGACCTTCCCTCCATCAGAAGGTGAAAAGTGGGAATGTTTGCTGATGATTGCACTGTGTTCAGTCTCCTTGGCAACTTCTCAGATACTGAAGCAGTCCATGCCTGCAGGTAGCAAGTCTTGGACAACATCCAGGTTGATAAGTGACGAATAACATTCGAGACACAGAAATACCAGGAAATGACAATTTCCAACAAGAGAGGATCGAGCTATCTCCCTTAACATTCAACCACATTACAATCTCTGAATCCTCAACCATCAGCATCCTGGGGGTTACCATTGATCAGAAATTTAACTGGACCAGCCCTTTAAATACAGTGGCGTCAAGAGCAGTTCAGAGGCTGGGAATCCTGCGGCGAGTAGCTCACCTCCTGACTCCCCAAAGCCTGTCCACTGTCTACTGGGCACAAGTCAGGAATGTGATGGAATACTCTCCACTTGCCTGGATGAGTGCGGCTCCAACAACACTCAAGAAGCTTGACACCACCCAGGATAAACCACCACCAGCAAGTTCCCCTCTGGGTCACACACCTTCCTTACATGGAACTGTATCACAGTCCCTTCACTGGCAATGGGTCAAAATCTTGGAACTCCATAGCTAACAGCACTGTGAGTGCACTGATGCCACACAGACTGCAGTGGTTCAAGAAGGCTGCTCACCACCAGCTTTTCAATGGTAATTAGGGATGGACAATAAATGTTGGCCTTGCCAGTGATGCCCATGGCCCACGGATGAATATTTTACTGTCGATTTATTTAAAGCTTTTTGAATTTAGAGTCCTCTGGTTCTCCCTCCTTCTCTTTTACTGTTGTCCCTTGGTTTAAATTACACAGCAGCTCCGTCCCCCTCTGCACCTAATTCCCACTCTCAACAAATCCACATTTAAAGACTTCACTCTTTTTACAATTCTCTCTGTTTAGCAGTTCACTGTCTCTCTGACCTTGAGCCCTCTCGGTTCAATCTAGTTCTTGTTCAGAATTTAATTGTTTCACTTTATTGTTCCAAATGTAGAAGTTTATCTTTAATAATCATTTCTTTTTCACTGGAATTCTATTTGCATTAAATTCAATCACTGAACAAACTGAACTTTAATAAAAATTACCAAGCTGACTTACTTGTTCTGTTCAACTCAGTTCAATAAAATCTGTTTGAACAGTTTACTTTATCCTGACAATATCTCGAACTTGTCCTTTCTTCATAGGATTTCTATTTCAATGATTTTTGAATATTTTGTTGAAGAATTTAGTTTTGTAAATTTTTCCCGAGTTCTCCTCACAATTAGACAGAAAGTTTAACTGTTGTGTTTTCAAGCAACAACATCTTTATTTGAAAAGCCATTGTGACAGGATTTTGGGTTTTAATCCAGTCACAAATCTGTTTGTGATGCCTTGTGGCTCTGGCTGTCATGTGACCTGCCAGGGGATGACCTCACTGCTGATGATGACCTCATAATTGGCCCAGTCCTGTCGCTGTGGGTTGATGTTCAAATTCATTCAAAAATTATTTTTTTTAAAAAGTCAAAATTAGTCGATACATATAAGTTAGATTTTACAAATCTGTGCTCTGGAAATTTAATAAACTGGTACAAAATTTTCTTACCAGCAAAGTTAAAGCCCATGGAATAAAAGGGATTGTGGGAGCATGGATATAAAGTTGGCTGTGTGACAGGAAACAGAGAGTAATGATGAACGGTTGTTTTTTTGGACTGGAGGAAGGGATACAGTGGAGTTCCCTGTGGAAATGTGAGTTCACACTGCCTCTGAATTTCAAATGTCTTGGTTTGTTTGTGGGATCAGCAGACTATGGGCTGAGATTTACCAGCTTGCCGTCAATCTCAGCAACGAGCTTTAAAAATGGGCAGACCGCCCGTCATGGAGCCGCTGTGATATTTACTGTGGCGGCTCATTATCATATACACGATGCGCATGCCCCCCTCCCACCTGCAAATGATGTGGAGGGGGTGGGATTCCCAGCACCGGGATCGGCGTCAGGTCGGATGAGGAGCAGGTGCTGGGGCCCGATTTAAAGGGCAGGCAGCCCTGTTTACTTTCATCAGCTGATAAAATAACCTTGTAGCTGCAACTTAAATTATTTAGACTGTGCATTGACCAGTGGAGTTGAAGGACATGGCAGAGGGACAATCCAGGGTGGCCCCATGATTCAGCGATATCACTCTCCTCCAGGTGTGTGGACAAGGCAGGAGGTCCTTTTCCCCAGTGATGATAAGAAGAGGCCCTCCCGCCTGACCAAGGCAGCCTGGCTGGAGGTGGCAGAGTAGGTTAGTAGCCATGGGGCCATCCGGCGTGACTGGGTGCAGTGTCACAAGAGGATGAGCGATCTGATTCGCTCAGCAAAAGTAAGTGGCACTTTGTTTCATGAACCTTCACTGTCCCTGGGTGTCCCCACACAGAGTGGCACATGTGTGCCACTGCCATGCCAAAGACAGGGAGGTTGGGGCTCCGAGGAAACAGTGTCCCAGGACACTCCAGCACCTTCCACCAGCACAGATACACTCACCTCAATGGGAATCCGATCAGCCTTAGAGTCTGGGTCACAAGCTGGTGAGAGCACTGCACAGGTGCCTGAGCAACTGACTGAGGCTGAGACAGCCGAGACCCCTGACAGTCGGAGGGCTGTGGGTGGCCAGGGCCCATGCTGAGCCCCAGGCTACTGATGACCCTCTGGTGTCAACAGCACAGGGCATCCTGGAGCTGCAGCAGCAGTCCTGGCAACATCTGGTCAAGCTGCCACTGGCCATGCGCAGCCTTGACTGGACAAGGAGGGGGGGAGTCTATCCAGGCCATGACAGCTGCCATGTCCCAGGCTTTCGAGCTCATGGCTTCATCCACGGAGATAACAGCAGCCCTCCAGGTGAGGCAGATTCCATTAATATGCACTAACCTGCAATCCCTCGCCGAGGGCATCAGATCCTCAAATCAGTGGTTAGGCGAGAGAGGGACCAAGGGCATGGAGACTGTTACTGCCCTTCGTCCACCCCAGGAGAGCAGACGGGTTCAAACGAGCCCTGAGATGGAGGAGGGGAGCCTGCGTGCCATATCTGGGGTCTTCCCTCAAGGTGATTCCAATGTGGACACCAGTCCCTCCTCCCCTCTGCTGATGAGTCAAACTCCAACAGCCACGACATTTGAGGAGATTTTTGCATTGATGTAGGATTCCCCCAGCAGAGAAGCATAGAAAAATTACAGCACAGAAGGAGGCCATTCAGCCATCCAGGATTCTCCAGGTCTCGTGTGAGCAGACGACGACCGCCAAAGTCATCCACAGCCAAAGGGTAATCAGATCAGCAGCCTTCCTCCAGTCAGGCAGCTGGCGTAGAGGTGACACCACAAAGGAGCACCCACAAGCATTTCAAATAAACACTGTGACACAAATGGGTTTGTTTGGGTGACAGTACACTGTAAAAAGTTACATTTTCACTAAAGTGTGTCATTTTTACTGTGTGAATGAAGTGTGCCAGCATGTACTGATCGTGTCTCCTCCCATTCCATCATTGGCCTTTCAGAACTGCCAATGTATGGAATAACATCATTGCCATGCCTGTATTACTCATGTACATCTCCACGGATGCAGTAACATGGACAATGGCTCAGTCTGCAGCTGCTAGTAATAGATTCAAAGAGTCATAGAGTTATACAGCACAGGATCAGGCCCTTCGGTCCATCATGTCTGTGCCGGCCATCCAGCACCCAACTATTCTAATCCCATATTCCTGCACTTAGCCCGCAGACTTGTATGTTATGGCATTTCAAGTGCTCATCTAAATACTTCTTAAATGTTGTGAGTAATGGTGGATTCAAAGATGTTGCTGATACAGACTGCTGCACAACAGGTGAATGAGGGTGCTGTGTGGCTTGCAGAGCACATGGTGATTTCTATAGCATGGAGAACCTTTGATAAAAAAGGCATTGCTGTGCATCCCTTGCTCACTGCTCGTCCTGCATGTGGTGTCTGGATGCTCTCTGTCCTCCCACGGACCTTTCTTGCTGTAAATCCTCTACATCCTCATTATCCAAGGAGGAGTCCTGCTCACGTCTCACCTCATCCTGCAAGGCCTCCCCCCTATTGAATGCTTGGTTGTGCAAAGCACAGCAAACAGCTACTATACGAGCTACCCTTTCCGGTTCATACTGCAGGGCACCACCCGATCTAGCCAGGCAGCAGAAGCACATTTTCAGCATGCTGATCACCTGCTCAATGGTGGCTGTTGTAGCGCCGTGGATGGAGTTGTATCTCTCCTCTGCATCACTGGTGGGGTTTCTCACTGGGGTCAGGAGCCATGTCTGCAAGGGGTATCCTTTGTCTCCAAGAAGCCACCCCTCGATGTGAGCCAGTTCAGTGAATAGCAATGGCAGCTGGGACTGGTGCAGGATGAAGGCTTCATGACAGCTGCCTGGAAAGTGGGCACAGATTTGCATGAAACATTTCCAGTGATCACATACCAGCTGCACATTGAGGGAGTGGAAGCCTTTTCAGTTTACGTTTGCAGCTAGTCAGTTGGTGGGAGCCTTGATGGCCACGTGGGTGCAGTCTATGACCCCTTGCACCTGTGGGAATCCCACTGGGCCTGGCTCTCAGAGTCCATCCTGATGCAGACATAGCTCCTGGCCCTCTGGTACAGGGCATCGGTGACTTAACTGAGGCAGCAGTTCACTGCTGACTGTGTGACCCCATAAAGGTCTCCGGTGGGTCCCTGAAATAATGCAGAGGTGTAGAAGTTAAGAGCCGCTGTCACTTTGAGGGCCACAGGTTTAGGATGTCCCCCGAAGCCCATCGGTTGCAGGTCATCGTTGAGCAGGGCACAGAGATGTGTCACCGCCTCCCTTGACATCCGCAGTCAACTCTGACAATGGCGCTCAAACGTCTGTGGATATGTCATGCGAGATCTGTAGATGCATGGCGTTCTGTCGTGGCAAGCTCTCCTTGGGGGCTGCTCACGACCAGGGGCTTCCATGTGGGCTGCACCGGCCTGTTGGTTTTGCCTGTGGCGCATATGGCTCCTCACGATAAGCAGATCAATGAATCTCGGATGAACCATCCGCATTTCCAAGTTTCAATTAAACTCCGTTCCTTCACTTCTTCAAAGGTACCTAACAGGGTAAAGAACGATGTTGGCTGGTACATCAAGTGCTTTCATGCATCAACTATGTGGTGTCGCATGGCATTGCCCGTCTTAGCTCTCACTAAGAATGGAACAGCATGACCACATTCAGATTGTAGCAGCTGCATTGATTGGCCCTCCAGCCAGTTAACCTTTAAACGCCTACCGTTTTTGCCACCATCTCCACACACAGCATTCCTGGAGTGACATTGATCCTTCACTCACACCAACATTCAATGGCATAGAGTGACGCCTCTTACGGAGGGAGGGTATGCAGGAGCTCCCTTGATGCCTGCAGAGTTGTGCCCCTGTAATACCATCCCTCCTCCCACCTTCCTACACATCTGCAGAGTTATACCCCCGGTAATACCATCCTCCCTCCCACCTCCCGACACATTTGCAGAGTACTGCCCCCCAGTAATGCCATCCTCCCTCCCACCTCCCTACACATCGGCAGAGTACTGCCCCCCAGCAATACCATCCCCCTCCCACCTCCGTACACACGCATGCGGAGATGAGACCTGTCTCGCAACACTAACCTTCACAGGCTTCAAGCATGACAATTTCTGCCCTGCCGGCTTTTATCAGTGGGGAACAGGAAGGCACATGAGAGATGCACGTTCAGCTGAGTATGTGAAATGTTTACAAAGAGGCAGCATGATGCATAATGTGGCAAGGTAAGTAACACTTTGCATATTGAAATTGGGCCCCCGTTGCCAAGTGGCAGGTGGGGGGTGCTGCCACGAGGCCTTGCCGCCACTGACAATATGAGCCCAGGCCTTCCCTGCGTCAGGGAGCATGGTACGCCTCTCCTGGAGCTTTCATTTCTCCTGAACAGGGATGCTTTGCGAAGCAGACCGAAGGCAAGATCGAGGAGCTGAAGGAATGGGAATGTCACTCATCCATGTCTTGAGGGTCTAGAAGATGATGTTTTGGGCACTGTAGTAATAATGTGATTGAAGATCTTAAGTGGATCAGATAACCAAGGTAACTGAGTCATTGAGAGAGACTGAGATGAATATAAGTCTATCTTCTTGGCTTCATGTTATCTGAAGTGTGCAGTATAGTCTTTTTGTAATCCAGTGTTATTGTGCATGGAATGCAGTGAGCAAAGGATAGAATGGTCTAAGAGTTTTGAGTAAACCATTGTTTGATGTAGTTAGGTTGGAATCTGAGTTCCTATAGTGAATTGTGAACGTAATAATAATGAATCATATACTCATGTGAAATCATATTATATGATTTGACTGAGTATTTATATTGGATTGTACTTCGTAAGCTTGTTAAAGTCAAAGACCTGATTCGACGGTTATTACAACTGATGTTTGTGTTTAAAGTAAAAAAAATGAAAATTGAACAGGAAAGCAGTCCACCATTCAGTAGGGGTCAGTAATAGGTCCCTTGCTTTTTTCGATCTATATCAATGACCTAGAATTGAGTGTGGAGCAAAATTTCAAAATTTGCAGATGAAACAAAACATTGAAGTATTATGAATTGTGAGGAGGATAGTGATAGACTTCACCAGAACATAGACAGGCTGGTGAAATGAGCAGATAAGTGGCAGATGAAATTAAATGCAGAGAAGTGTGAAACAATACATATTGTTTGTAGGAATGAGGAAAGACAATATAAAATAAAGGATAAAAGTCTCAAAGGGTTGCAACAGCAAAGGGACCTGGGCGTATATGTGCACAAATCATTGAAGATGGCAAAGCATGTTGACAAATTGGTTAATAAAGCACAGGGCATCCTGGGCCTTATAAATAGGGCTTAGTGTACCAAACCAAGAAGGTTATGGTGAACCTTTATAAAACACTAGTTTGGCCCCAATTGGAATATTGTGTCCAGTTCCAGGCACCACACTTTAGGAAGGATGTGAAAGCAATAGGGAGGTTACAGAAAATATTTACAAGAATCATTCCAGGGATGAGGTGCTTCACTTACATGTATAGATTTGAGGAGCTGGGGCTGTTCTCCTTCGAGAAGAGAAGGTTGAGAGGAAATTTGAGAGAGGTATTCAAAATCATGATGGGTGTGGACAGAGTAGGTGGGAATAAATTGTTCCTGTTGATGGAAATGTTGAGAACCAGAGGACACAAATTTATGGTGAATGGCAAAAAAACAACGGTGTTATTAGGAAAAATGTTTTTACGCAGTGCGCGGTTAGGATCTGGAGTGAACTGCCTGAGAGTGTTGTGGAGGCTGATTCAATCATGGCTTTCCAAAAGGCAATGAATAATCATCTGAAAAGAAAATATTAGCAGTACTACAGAGAAAAGAACAAGAGGGTGGGACAAACTGAGCTGCTTGTGCAGACAGCTGGCATGGACATGATGGGCCGAATGGTCTCCTTCTGTGCAGTAACCATTATATGATCTTGGAGACAGGTGCCTGACTTCAGAAAGACCAGTGAAATGAGTTGAGAATGAATGTCCTCGCCATCAAGGCACCATTTGACCGAGTGTGGCACCAAGGAGCTCCAGTAAAATTCAATTCTAATCAAGAGGAAAACCCTTGACTGGTTGGAGATATATCCAGCACAAAGTTTTGGTTGTTGGATGCCAATCATCTCGACCCACAGGACATTGCTGCAGGTGCTCCTTAGGATAGTGTCTGAGACTCAACCACCTTCAGCTGCTTCTTCAATGACCTTCCCATTCACAGCCACCACCTTGATCTTGTCATCTCACGTTACATTGTTGGTCTGACCCTCTTAATCACAGATAAGATCAACTCTGATCATTTCATTATATCATCCTCCACCCACATCCCCCTTCCATTCCCAACCTTACCTCCTTCTATAATCGTGCCTGGGAGAAAAACTATACCCAATTCACTCACAATTGCACTTTCAAAGTCCCAACTCTCCAGCGTTTCGCCATCCATTTGCCACAACATTTCTGCAGCTACTGATTTGTTCGACTACATCCTCACCTCCACCTTTGCTGCTTTGGTGCCCAATGAAAACATTGGGAGGGAGAGAGAAAACAGGGAATTACAGACCTGTTAACCTTACATCAGTTGTTGGGAAAGTGCTTGTGTCTATTCTGAAGGATGTGATAAATGGACACTTGGATAATAATGATCTGGTTGGGCAGAGTCAACATGGATTTATGAATGGGAAATCAGGTTTGATGAAACTGTTGGAGTTTTTTGAGGATGTTACGAATAGAATTGATGAAGGGGAGTCAGTGGATGTGGTGTACCTGGATTTTCAGAAGGCTTTTGATGAAGACCCCCACACGAGGTTGGTTAGCAAAATTAAAGCACATGGGATCGGAGGTAATATACTGACATGGATTAAGGATTGGTGAACAGGCAGAAAGCAGAGAATAGGAATAAACGGGTCATTCCCGCATTGGCAGGCTGTGACCAGTTGGGTACTGCAGGGATCAGTGCTTGGGCCCCAGCTATTCACAATATATATCAATGATTTGGATGTGGGGACCAAATGATGTATTTACAAGTTTGCGGCTGACACAAAACTAGGTGGCAACGTGTGTTGTGAGGAAGATGCAAAGTGACTTCAAGGGGATTTGGACAGACTTAGTGAGTGGGCAAGAACATGGCAGATGGAATATCATGTGGAAAAAAGTGAGGTTATCCACTTTGGTAAGAGGTGTGGATGTGAAGAGTATTTCTTAAATTGGAAGAGATTTCAAGTGTAGATGTACAAAGGGACCTGAGTGTCCTTGTCAATAAGTCACTGAAAGGTAACATGCAGGTGCAGCAAGCAATTAGGAAGGCTAATGGTATGGTAGCCTTTATTGCAAGAGGATTTGAGTACAGGAGGAGTGAAGTCTTGCTTCAATTGTATAGAAGCTTGGATAGACCACACTTGGAGTACTGTGTACAGTTTTGGTCCCCTTACCATAGGAAGGATATCATTGCCATAGAGGGAGTGCAACGAAGATTCACCAGACTTAGTCCCAGAATGGCGAGTCTGCCCGATGAAGAGAGATTGGAGAAACTGGACCTGTATTCTCTTGAGTTTCAAAGAATGAGAGGTGATCTAATTGAAACCTCCAAAATACTTAAATGGATAGGCAGGGAAATGCAGTTAAGATGTTTCTCCTGGTTGGGGAGTCTTAAACCAGGGGACACAATTTCAAAATAAGGGGAAGCCACTTAGGCCAGAGATGAGGAGAAATTTCTTTACTCAGAGGGTTGTGAATCTTTGGAATTCTCTACCGCAGAGGGCTGTGGAAGCTCAGTCATTGAGTATGTTTAAAGCAGAGACTGACAGATTTCTAAATACAAATGACATGGGGAATATGGGGTTAGTGTGGGAAAAAGGCATTGAAGTGGATGATCAGCCATGATCATTTTGAATGATAGGGCAGACTCGATGGGCTGAATGGCCTACTCCTGCTCCTATGTTCCTATGTTCTCTCTCACCCTAGCCATTCCCCTGGGATGATCCTCATCTTCACGCTTTTCAGTCCAAGAGATGCAGACTTGAGAGGATATGGTGGACAACTGGTTTAACCATCCACCACTAGATCTGGCTGGACCACACAAAACACTATTGGGTCCTAGTCTCTTCTGCTAAAACTGCTCACTATTCCAGAATGATCCTGGGATGCAAATGTAACATCCAGCTTCTTTTCTTTACTGCACACAGTCTACTTAAACCCTTCTCCATTGTCCCCTTCACCCTCACCTCCAACAATAAGTGTGAACAACTCATGGGCTTCTCTGTCAGTAAGAATGAAACCATCTGATCAGCTCCCTTCTGGTCCCCATGTCAGCCGATATTGTTGATAGTTCTCTCTCATCAGGTGTTTTCCCTCCTTTCAATCTGCCGTCATCACCCTCTCCTCAAAGAACAACCCTTGACCCCACTAGCTTTGCAAACCTCCCTTTCCTCTCCAAAGTCTTTACTGTGTCGACACCTCGCCAATCTGTGCCCAGCTTTCCCAGAGCTCCATGTTTGAATCCTTCCAATCAGATTCCGCCCCTGCCACAATACCAAAACAATACTTGTCAAAGTCACAAATGACCTCCGATGTGACTGTGACAAATGTAAGCTATCCCTCCTCGCCCTCCTGTCTGTGGCTTTTGGTACAGTTGATACACCATCCTGCTCTAAAGCCTTTCCACTTTTGTCCAACTGGGTGGGACTGCACTCACCTAGTTCCATTCTCATCCATATGATTGTAGCCAGAGATTCACGTGCAATGTCTTCTCTCTGCTCCGGCACTGTTACCTCTGGTGTCCCCCAAGGATCTCTCCGTGGGCCCCTCCTATATCCCGTCTACATGCTGCCGCTCAGCAACATCACATGAAAGCACAGCTTACATTTTCACATTTACTCTGACAACACCCTGCTTTACCTCACTACCCCCATCTCGACTCCTCCACTGTTGTTAAATTATCAGACTATTTATCTGACATCCAGTACTGGGTGAGCAGAAATTGCCTTCAACTAAATATTGGAAAGATTGAAGCTATTGGTTTTGGTTCCTGCTCTCAACTCCGTTCCCTAGCTATCGACTCTGTACATCTCCCTGGCAGCAATCTGAAACTAACCAGTCTGATCACAAACCTGGTGTTACATTTGACCCTGAGAGAACCTTCCTTCCACATATTTGCACCATCACTGAGACCGCCCATTTCCACCTCTGTAACATCATTCGACTTTGCTTCTGTCTCAGGTCATCTGTTGCTGAAAACCTCATTCATGCTTTTGTTACCTCTAGACTTGACGATTCCAACACACTCCTGGCTGGTCTTCACATTCTACGTAGAGCAAACTAGAGGTCATTGAAAACTCTGCTGCCCGAATCCTAACTCGCAATTAATCTAGCTCACCTATCACCCCTGTGCTCACTGACCTGCATTGGCACTCTCCAGTGATAGTTTCACTTCGTATCTCCTCTGAGATAAATCTCCACTTCCTTTGGAAAATTACCATTAGATCTGTTTCCTTCTTTCTCAGATACTGTAGTCCAGCTCACCTCAAATCACTGCATAAAATTTCTCCTCATATCCTCCCTGGATTGTTTTGTCAATTGTTCTGAACCTGTGTCATCTGTTATTGACCTCCTGCCAGTGGAAACAGTTTCTCCCTCTCGATTCTGTCAAAAATCCCTCATGATTTTGAGCGTTTCTGTTAAATCTACACTAACCATTCTCTGTTCTATGGAGAACCATCCCAGTTTCTCTCGTCTATCCACATAACTGAGGTCCGTGGTTCAATTTCAAGAATTCTGGTGGGGATCCCTGGAAATGTGAATTATTAGCACTCTGCCACTGGAATCGAGAGAATAAGTATAAGAAACACTTGAGAGTGAATTCTTACCAGGGGTTTTCTGGAACAGTTAGTAATTGTGGATGGTTTCCCAGGAATTGTGCCACCATCTCCAGTAAGTTATATATAATTATAAATATTTTTTCCGTTACCAATGATTGCATCACCATTTATAGAGATTGGGCTCTTGGAATCTAATCACATGGGTCTCTGGATGGGAATCAATACCTGTGGGAAATCCTCAGGAATGTTTCTCTGTTTACAGCAGGTACATGTCCACATATGACTCAGGTCAGCGATCTTCCCAGGGGTAGGATTGGGCGATGACAGCCTTCCTGCCCAGAGGCCAATTGCAGCCTTCAAGCGGCCTATTAAGGGCCAATTCAGGGCTTCTTCCTGCCAGCACTGGGATCTTACCAGCAGTGGGGACGGGGTGGGGGGGAGCCTCCGCCGCACGGGGATGATGCCTTGTAAAACGAGGCGCCCTCCCTGAGGGTCTGGAGGCGTCAGTCCCTTCTTTGTGGACAATTTGTAGCCCGTGGAGAACCCTCACTGGGTACAGCTTTCATCCCTGGAACTTCCTTCCCATGGACTCAATGATCATCGACCACCCTCCCCCCCTCACCAATTGCTGGGTCTTTCAGAAGGCCCATGGCGACCCCACCTTACCTATCTGTGTTCCAGAGTTCCAGCGCTGGACCTGGGTCTGAGTCCTCTGCAGTTCTGGCACTGGCCACCACTCCCGGTGGTGATGCTGATACTGCTGAGCTGCCAGCCCTCTGATTAGCCGGCAGTTCTTGGAGGCAGGATTCCCGTCTCTTTAAAGACTTTAAAGGGAAGGGTATCTCGCCTCCTGAAACTTTGATTTAAAAGGATCGGAGTCTCGCTCCGGAGGGCATGAAAAGGCAGAGGCGGGGATCCCCCGCATTTTCATTCTGACACTGGGAGCCCCGCCACCAGCACAAATTCCAGCCTCATGTATGCAGGAAGCATCTCCAGCTGCTTCAGCTCGACCTCAGGACTCCGAGCTTGAGGGGCAGCTGAAATTACTGCAGAGAATCAGGGAACAGGAGAGTTTTCTGGATTGTACATTCCAGAAACTGGTCACCCCACAGGCAGTCGGAGTTCAGGATAGTAGGTGGGTGGTCATCCGGAATATTAGGAAGAGTCAGGAAGTGCAGGAGTCTTAGGGATGTGTGTTACTCACAAACCAGTACTCAGCTTTGGAGACTGCTGGGAGTGACAAGACCTTGAAGGAGTGCAGTCCAGACCATGGCACCAATGGACAAGGGACTGTGCAGGAGGGAGCAGCAAAGGGCAGAAATACACTTGTTACAGGTGATTCCATAGTCAGAGCAATATATGCTTCGAGGTGCACAGGAAGGCTAATATACTTAATGAGCTCTTTGTATCAATGTTCACTCAGGAAGTTGAATCTGACAAAATATCGGTAGAATTGAACAGAGGAGAGGTAATGGATAGGGTAAAAATTGAGACAGGGGCGGTAATAAAAAGGCTGGCTATGCTTAGGGTAGATAAGTCACCTGGTCTGGATGGTCTGCATCCCAGGTTGCTAAAGGAAGTGGGGATGGAAATAGTGGAATAGCTTGTTATAATCTTCCAATCTTCCCTAGATATGGGGGATGTGCCAGGGGATTGGAGAGTGGCAAATATAACACCATTATTCAAAAAAGACAGTGAGCACAGTCCGAGGAACTACAGGCCATTTAGTTGAACATCAGTGGTGGATAAAGTTTTGAAACAATAATTGAGAAATATTTAACAGATACTTTCATTCCAATTAGTTAAGGAAAGCCAGCATGGATTTGGAAAAAGGAGATCCTGCTTGACGAATGGAATTGAATTTTTTGGTGAAGTAACAGAGAATGTTGATGAAGGGAAAGCGGTGGATGTTGTTTATATGTTAAGAAAGTGTTTGATTCGTTACCAAATAAAAGGCTGGTTAACAAAATTGAGGCTTATGGAAAGGGAGAGTCAGTGTCTGAATGGATAAAAAGTTGTCTTTTAGACAGAAAACAGCGAGTTGTAGTAAATGGTTGATTTTCAGACTGGAGGATGGTAGACAGTGATGTTCCCCAAGGGTCAGTGCTGGGAACACTGCTTTTTTACAATATATGAATGACTTGAATCTTGGAATACAGAGTCGAATCTCAAAACTGGCTGATGACACTGGCCTTGGAGGTGTAGCAAACAGTGAGGATGACATAAACCACCTACAACAGGACATAGATAGGATAGCAGAATGGGCAGAGAGGTGGCAGATGGAATTTAATACTGACAAGTGTGAGGTGATACATTTTGGCAGAAGGAATAGGGAGAGGCAATATGTACTTAATGTCGCAGTTCTAAAGAGTGTGTAAGAACAGAGGGACCTGGGGGGGTACATGTGTATCAATCTTTGATGGTGCCAGGACATGTTGAGAGAGTGCTTAGGAAGGCAGATAGGATCTTGGGCTTCATAAGTAGAAGCATTGAGTACTAAAGCAGAGAAGTTATGCTGAACCTTTATAAAGCTCTGGTTAGGCCCCAAGTAGAGTATGGCATCCAGTTCTGGTCACCACACTTCAGGAGGGTGTGAGAGTCCTTGAGAGGATGCAGAGGAGATTTTCCAGAATGGTTCCAGGGATTGAGGATTTTAGTTACAAGGTTAGGTTGGAAAAGCTTGGGTTGTTCTCCTTAGAGCAAAGGAGATTGAGCAGAGATTTAACAGAGATGTACAAGTTCATATCAGGCTTAACTAAGTTAGGCAAGGAAAAACTGTTCCCATTAACTAATGGAAAAAGGACTAGGAGACACAGATTGAAGGTTTTGGGCAAGAGATGCAGGAGGAATATGAGGAAGAACTTTTTTAGACAGCCGGTGTTAATGACCTGTAAATCATTGCCCACAAGGGTGGTGGAAGCAGAGACATTCACTGACTTCAAAAGGAAATTGAATGGCCATTTGAAGGAAATAAATTTGCAGGGCTACGGGGATTGAGCGGGAGAGTGGGACTGACTGGACAGCTCCCTGGAGAGCCGACATGGATATGTTGGGCAAAATGGTCTCCTTCTGTGCCGTAAATTACTATTATTCTACATTCTGGGACTGAGATGGTTGGCCTCCAAATACCAGAACCATCCTTTGTGCTAGTTATGTTCCAACCAGTGGAGTATTTTCCCCTGATTTCTGTTGACTTCAATTTTGCTAAGGCGTTTGCTTCTGGTCTCGGTACCTCTATTAATGGGGCGACTAGGGTGATAAAGTTTGGGGCCAGCTTTTGGTAATCAATACAGTGTCATTTGGATTCCCCAAGCTGCAGAACATTAGAGTCCAATACAGTGGGATCATTTCTGGAGGCAAATTTTCAGCAGACCTTACTGGTTTCAGCATTTCTTCCCAAATAGTGTCAGGTACAGGAACAGTGACAGAACTAGCAGGAAAAGAGACAATTCCTATTTTTCCCTTGGTTCAATGTCTTCAATTTCTGTTCTGATTGCTTTATATTATTCTGATAAAATTCAGGTAAGTCTGTACTCTTTTTGTGGCTGTATGTACAAGCAGGTTCACGAAGCCGGATAAGCTCATTGATGGATTCAGATCCACCTCCATCCCAGTTAGGAACAGAAGATGAGCTGGCTATTGGTGAATCTGCTCCTGCTCCAGGTACTCCCTATTTGTATGAGTTCCCTAAGTTCTCCTGAAGCACACCTCTAATTACAGATATGGCTTCACTGGAAGAGCAAGTCAGGGTAAGGGTCTGCAAAGGAAACCCGACCCAAGCCCGTATGCCAGACCCGGAAATGCGACCCGACCCGACCCGAACCTGACACACGTCGTTGGGTCTCGTCAGGGTCGGGTCGGGTAGCAGGTCGTTCAGTCAGGGTCACCTGGGGAAAGCCTTGATTGCGTCACATTTGTAGGAATGTTTTCACACGTCTCTGGAAAATTATGGACAATTGTTGCTGGTTCCACTTTCAGACTGACCATTAATGTTTTATTTGCTGTATGAGCGCTGGTCTGATAACTGGTCAGATGTGTTCCTTGGACAGTAGACCCATGTTCTGCAGGGTGGTAAGGAGCGTACAGGGAAGAGCAGGCTGGTATGGGTCCTTTCGGTTTGGGACCAGGACAACGAGGGATCTCCAACTACCCTGGGTAGGCTCACCCACATCACCATCCAGCATGTACTGGATTTCCTGTCTAACCTGAGCTAGCTTGTCAGGGCTCAGCTGGCAGGGGTACCGCCTGACTGGTGGTGTGTCTCCCACATCCATGCTGTGAACTGCTCGGGTGGTACATCCTGCCTGATCTTTACAGATTTTTTTAGCATGGTGGACACGTCCTCCTCCTGCGTTTGTTTTTGGGGTTTCAGCTGGGTGATTAAGTCTTTTAAGACTTCTGTGTTTGCCAGTTTGTTAGCTGGGGGTTCAACGGGGGTCTCCTCCTCCTCAACTCCTCCTGGCTGCCCTCAGGTATTTCCACCTTCTGGCAAACACTCACTGGTTTACTGCGTTTGGTTTTGGGTAGTGGTCTCACACAGTCTATCAACATTTGGTCAACGGGTTCCCAAATGCTGGAATGGGTTTGAGGGGGGGCCATTCTAATTGTGGCCTGGGGTTTGCCTGCAGCCTGGTAAGCATGGCAGGTTTAATCGGCCACTTCAGACCAGATGTGAGGCCAGAAAAAGTGTTTACTTACCCGGGCTAAAGTTTTCCGAGTACCCACATGTCCAGCCATAGGGATGGCATGAGATATCCGTAAAATCCCTTGCTGGTATTCTGGGGGCACTACAATCTAGTGGAGCACTGACCATTCCTCTGCAGATCTACTGGGAGGTCTCCACTTCCGCATTACTACCCCATCTCATACGTAGCAACACTCAGGGACTGGGGTGGCCTCTGCCTCACAACAAGCAGTCTGTACTATGCACTTTAATTTAGGATCTGCCTGCTGGTTGTCAATTAGGGAGGCTGGGCTGAGCACCTCCTACCCTTTAGATAGGTCCTGAAAGAAAGTTTCAGCTAAGCAGACCTCCGGCTCATCCAGCTGGGGCAGTGATTTCCTCTCAAATAATCTGGCCTGTCTGGCTTGGGACCAAGTCACTACACAATCGGGGAAGATACCAGGAACTTCCTCCTGTAGTTATTCGGTTTCCCTGGTTTCGCTGGGCTGGTCTATGATTATAGGGGTTGTTATTATCTTGCTGCCAGCCAAATAATTTCCCAGCAGGATGCGTATCCCTGGGACAATCCCCACGCTTTAGCGGCCTGAGACTAGGTCACACTGTGGGTGGACCCGATGGTGGGAACAGATAGGTAACCTCCTCCCACTCCACTGATCAGGGCCTTGGCTTTCATGTAGGCTTCACAGGGGAGGCTTAGACTGTTCCCTAACATTAAGAACTCAGTCGCCCCTGCATCCAAGTCGTTAATCAGTTGGACATCAAAATCAATAAGAAGAAATGTTATAGTTACATAAAGGGAAAGCAGGTGGTCAAGAGCAATGTAGGCTCAGTAAAAGCTGAAAATGGAGATATTGTCATTGATAATGGGGAAATGGCAGACATGTTGATCAATTATTTTGCCTCAGTATTTACAGTTGAAAAGGAGGATAACTTGCCGGATGTCCCGAAAAAAATTAATAGCCGATAGGGGACAGGGACTCAGTAAAATTAACGTAAGTAAAACATCAGTAACAAGGAAATTAATGGAATTAAAGAATGAGAAATCTCCAGGACCTGACGGTTTCCATCCTAGGGTGTTGAAGGAAGTAGGGGAGCTCATTGTAGATGCCCTAACTTTTGTCTTTCAGAGTTCCCGAGATTCAGGAGTGGTCCCTCTGGATTGGAAAGTTGCACATGTCACTCCAATTTTTAAGAAGGGTGAAAGGGGGAACCAAAGAAATTACAGACCAGTTAGCCTGACATCTGTGGTGCGCAAGTTGCTGGAGTCTATAATCAGGATAGGGTGCCTGAACACCGAGGAAAATTTCAGTCAGTCAGGGACAGCCAGCATGGATTCATGACGGGAAGGTCATGTTTGACAAATCTCATTGAATCTTTTGAAGAGGCAACTAAGGTAATGGACAGGGGAATGTCTATGGATGTTATTTATATGGACTTCCAGAAAGCATTTGATAAAGTCCCACATAAGAGACTGTTAACTAAGGTAGAAGCCCATGGAGTTGAGGGCAAATTATTGACATGGTTCGGAAGTTGGTTGAGTGGTAGGCGACAGAGAGTGGGGATAATGGATAAGTACGGCGGCACGGTGGCGCAGTGGTTAGCACTGCAGCCTCACAGCTCCAACTACCCGGGTTCAATTCTGGGTACTGCCTGTGTGGAGTTTGCACGTTCTCCCTGTGTCTGCGTGGGTTTTCTCCGGGTGCTCCGGTTTCCTCCCACAAGCCAAAAGACTTGCAGATTGATAGGTAAATTGGCCATTATAAATTGCCACTAGTACAGGTAGGTGGTAGGGAAATATAGGGACAGGTGGGGATGTGGTAGGAATATGGGATTAGTGTAGCATTAGTATAAATGGGTGGTTGTTGGTCGGCACAGACTCGGTGGGCCGAAGGGCCTGTTTCAGTGCTGTATCTCTAAACTAAACTAAACTACTCTGATTGGCAGGATGTGACTAGTGGTGCCCCACAGGGATCTGTGTTGGGGCCTCAATTATTCACATATTCATTAACAACTTGGATGATGGCGTAGTAAGTCATATATCCAAATTTGCTAATGATACAACATTAGGCGGCATTGTATTCAGTCGAGATGATAGCATAAAATTGCAAAGAGATATTGACAGACTAGATGAGTGGGCAAAACTGTGGCAGATAGATTTCACTGTGGGCAAGTGTGAGATTATCCATTTTGGACCAAAAAAGGATAGAGCAGGGTACTTTCTAAATGGGAAGAGGTTAAGTACAGTGGATGTCCAAAGAGACTTGGGGGTTCAGGTGCATAGATCTTCAAAATGCCAGGACCAAGTGCAGAAAATAATCAAAAAGACTAATGGAATGCTAACCTTTATATCTAGAGGATTGGAGTATAAAGACACAGAGGTTATGCTGCAGCTGTACAAAACCCTGGGAAGACCCCACTTGGAGTACTGTGAGCAGTTCTGGGCACCACACCCTCGGAAGGATATATTGGCCTTGGAGGGAATGCAACGTAGGTTTACAAGAATGATACCTGGACTACAGGGGTTCAGTTACATAGAACATAGAACAGTACAGCACAGTACAGGCCCTTAGGCCCACGATGTTGTGCCGAACCTTTAACCGACTCTAAGATCAAACTAACTACCTACCCTTCATTTTACTATCATCCATGTACCTATCCAAGAGTCGCTTAAATGTCCCTAATGTATCTGCTTCTACTACCACCGCTGGCAGTGCATTCCACGCACCCACCACTCTCTGTGTAAAGAACCTACCTCTGACATCTCCCCGAAACCTTCCTCCAATCACCTTAAAATTATGCCCCCTGGTGATAGCCCTTTCCACCCTGGCAAAAAGTCTCTGACTACCCACTCTATCTCTGCCTCTCATCATCTTGTACCCCTCTATCAAGTCACCTCTCATCCTTCTTCGCTCCAATGAGAAAAGCCCTAGCACCCTCAATCTTTCTTCGTAGGACATGCCCTCCAGTCCAGGCAGCATCCTGGTAAATCTCCTCTGCACCCTCTCTAAAGCTTCCACATCCTTCCTATAATGAGGCGACCAGAACTGAACACAATATTCCAAGTGTGGTCGAATCAGGGCCTTTTCGAGCTGCAGCATAACCTCGCGGCTCTTAAACTCAATCCCCCTGTTAATGAAAGCCAACACACCATACGCCTTCTTAACAACCCTATCAACTTGGGTGGCAACTTTGAGTGATCTATGGACATGGACCCCAAGATCCCTCTGTTCCTCCACACTACCAAGAAACCTGTCTTTCAGCCTGTATTCTGCATTCAAATTCGAGCTTCCAAAATGAATCACTTCACACTTTTCCAGGTTGAACTCCATCTGCCACTTCTCAGCCCAGCTCTGCATCCTGTCAATGTCCCATTGCAACCTACAACAGCTCTCCACACTATCCACAACTCCAGCAACCTTCGTGTCATCGGCAAACTTGCTAACCCAGCCTTCCACTTCCTCATCCAAGTCATTTATAAAAATCACAAAGAGCAGAGGTCCGAGAACAGATCCCTGCGGAACACCACTGGTCACCGAGCTCCATGCTGAATACTTTCCATCTACTACCACCCTCTGTCTTCTATGGGCCAGCCAATTTTGTATCCAGACAGCCAACTTTCCCTGAATCCCATGCCTCTTTACTTTCTGAATGAGCCTACCATGGGGAACCTTATCAAACGCCTTGCTAAAATCCATATACACCACACCCATTAATCTTCCTTCATCAATGTGTTTTGTCACATCTTCAAAGAATTCAATAAGGCTTGTGAGGCATGACCTGCCCCTCACAAAGCAATGCTGACTGTCTCTAATCAAACCATGCTTTTCCAAATAATCATAAATCCTGTCTCTCAGAATCCTCTCCAATAATTTGCCCACCACCGACGTAAGACTGACTGGTCTATAATTCCCAGGGATATCCCTATTCCCTTTCTTGAACAAGGGAACAACATTTGCCACCCTCCAATCATCCAGTACGACTCCAGTGGACAGTGAAGACGCAAAGATCATCGCCAAAGGCGCAGCAATCTCTTCCCTCGCTTCCCGTAATATCCTTGGGTATAGCCCGTCTGGCCCCGGGGACTTATCTGTCCTCATATCATTCAAAATTTCCAGCACATCCTCCCTCTTAACCTCAACCTGTTCGAGCATATCAGCCTGTTCCATGCTGTCCTCACAAATGACCAGGTCCCTCTTACCAGTGAATACTGAAGCAAAGTATTCATTTAGGACCTCCCCTACCTCCTCCGACTCCAGGCACAAGTTCCCTCCACTATCCCTTTTCGGCCCTACCCCCTCCCTGCCCATCCTCTTGTTCCTCACATATGTGTAGAACGCCTTGGGATTTTCCTTAATCCTACCCGCCAAAACTTTTTCATGTCCCCTTCCAGCACTCCTAAGTCCATTCTTCAGTTCCTTCCTGGCTACCTTGTAACCCTCTAGAGCCCTGTCTGATCCTTGCTTCCTCAACCTTAAGTAAGCTTCCTTCTTCCTCTTGACTAGCTGTTCTACATCTCTTGTCATCCAAGGTTCCTTCACCCTACCATCCCTTCCCTGCCTCATCGGGACAAACCTATCCAGCAGTCGCAGCAAGTGCTCCCTGAACAACCTCCACATTTCTGTTGTGCATTTCCCTGAGAACATCTGTTCCCAATTTATGCTCCCCAGTTCCTGCCGAATAGCATTGTAATTCCCCCTCCCCCAATTAAATATTTTCCCATCCCGTCTGCTCCTGTCCCTCTCCATGACTATAGTAAAGGTCAGGGAGTTGTGATCACTATCACCGAAATGCTCTCCCACCGAGAGATCTGCCACCTGGCCTGGTTCGTTGCCAGGTACCAAGTCCAACATAGTCTTCCCTCTAGTCGGCCTATCTACATATTGAGTCAGGAAACCTTCCTGGACACACCTGACAAAAACTGCTCATCCAAACTATTTGCACTAAGGAGGTTCCAATCAATATTAGGGAAGTTGAAGTCACCCATGACTACAACCCTGTTACTTCTGCACCTTTCCAAAATCTGCCTCCCAATCTGTTCCTCCGTGTCTCTGTTGCTATTGGGGGGTCTATAGAAAACTCCCAACAAAGTGACTGCTCCTTTCCTGTTTCTGACTTCCACCCATAATGACTCAGTCGACCACCCTCCTCGACGACCTCCCTTTCTGCAGCTGTGATACTATCCCTGATTAACAATGCCACTCCCCCACCTCTTTGTAACTTTGGAGGAGAGATTGCACAAATCCTTCTTTCCACTAGCCCACCAGGACAAACTTCCTCTAAACTCCCTGCAGCCTTAGCTCTGAACAACTCACATCTTTCTCTGGTTCTCTCCTATCTCCCCTTGTTCCCTTTCTGAGTTCATCTTGTCCATGAGACCCACCCCCTGTTCCCTTCACCCTCTTTCAATAAACTGCTGACCACCCGACGTCCCCTCCTGGTCCCTATGTTAGCCAAGATTATTAACGATTCTTTCTCTTCCTCTGCTGTCCCTCTCTTCTTTAAATCTGCAATCATCAAAACTCTCCTCAAAAATAACTCCTTGACCTTGCAAACTATCACCCCATGTCCAACGTCCTTTCCTCTCCAAAGTCCTTAAAGGATTATCATCTCCCAAATCCGTGCCAATCCTTCCCAGAACTCTATGTTTGAATCCCACCTATCAGGATCCTGCCTCTGTCACAGCATAAACACAACTCTTGTCAAAGTCACAAGTGACTTCTCGACTCGTCCTTCTTGATGGTCTGCAGCCTTTGACACGGTTAACCAATGGAATGGTGAAGGATGATCTGTTGAATACGGAGCCTTGTGGGATGGAAGATGAGAACAAGGGCACCCTATCATGTCTCTGGGAAGGAGGCAAACGGGTGAGAGCAGAAGTGTGGTAAGTGGGACAGACAAAGTTGAGGTCCCTGTCAATCACAGTGGGGGAAATCATCAGTTCAGGTCAAAGAAAAACAAATCAGAAGCACTGGTATGGAAGGTTACATCATCAGAACTGAAGCAACAGAAATAGAAAAAAGGGGAGAATGGAATGGAGCCTTTACAGGAAGCAGGGTATGAGGAAGTGTCATTGAGGTAGGTGTAGGAGTCAGTGGGCTTTTAATAAATATTTGTTGAAAATCTATTCTCAGAAATGGAGACAGAAAGGTCGAGGAAGGGAAGAGAAGAGTTGGATATGAACCATGTGAAGGTGAGAGAAGGGTGGAAATTGGAAGCAAAGTTGATGACGTTTTCTAGTTCAGGACAAAAGCAGAAAATGGCACCAATACAGTCATCAATAAACCGAAAAAGAGGTGAGGGAAGAGGCCCAAGTCAGACAGGAACAAGGAATGTTCCACAGATGCCACAAAAAGGCAGGCATAGCTAGGACCCATGGCTATTTTCACCTCTGTGACTTCGCCTGACTTCACCTCTGTCTCAGCTCATCTGCCACTGAAACCCTCATTCATGCCTTTGTTACCTCGAGACTTGACTATTCCAATGCATTGCTGGCAGGTCTCCCAGAATCTCCTCTCCTTAAACTTCAGGTCACCCAAAACCCTGTTTCCCGTGTCCTAACTCACACCAACTCACACCAAATCCTCATCCTTATTTTCAAATCCCTCCATCACCTCGCTCCTCCCTATCTCTGTAATCTCCTCCAGACCCCCAAACCCTCCAAAAAATCTGTGCACTTATAATTCTGGCCTTTTGAGCATCGCTGGGTTTAATCGTTCCACCATTGCTGGCCATGCATTCAGCTGCCTCGACCCTAAGCGTTGGAATTCCCTCCCAAAATCTCTGCCTCGCTTTCCTCCTTTAAGACTCTCCTTAAAACCTGCCACTTTGTCCAGGCATTTTCTCATCTGACCTGATATCTCCTTCTGCTGCTCGGTGTCAAATGTTGTTTTAAATGCTCCTGTGCAGTACCTTCGGATGTTTTATTACTTTAAAGGCACTATACAAATGTAATTTGTTTATAGACAGTCATTTAATCATTCCACACAGAAGGACACTGTGCCCTCTCCTTGAAAGAGAAATTCAATTATTACTTCTCTGCTGCTATTCCCCCATCGCCATGCAAATATCTCCTTTTCAATATATATCCACTTCCTTTGGAAAGTTACTATTGGATCTGCTTCCTACTTTCACAGATACTGCAGTCCAGCTCACAACAAATCACCACATCAGGTTGCACCTCATATCCTCCCTGGATTGTTGGCAAATTGTTCTAAGTCTGTGTCATCCTACCAGTGGAAACAGTTCCTCCCTCTCGATTCTGTCAAAATCCCTCATTATTTTGAGCTTTTCTGTTAAACCAATGATTGCATCACCATTTATACAGACAGGGCTCTTGGAATCTAAGCACATGGGTCTCTGGATGGGAATCAATACTTGTAGGGAATCCTCAGGAATGTTTCAATGTTTAGAGCAGCTACATGGTCACATATGACGATGTGTCGGGTCAATTGTTGTTTATTTATTGGAGTAATTCCAGATCATGTGTGCACAATCTTTAGGGTCTTCGAGTGTGACAGCACTTTAGGATTATGTTTGACCAGAAATGAGTCAAGAATATTCTCGGGGCTATACCACATGGTTTGGTCTCATTGGCTGAATTTAAAGTCCACCCTGTGAATTGGATAGAAATTCTCTGAAATTACAAAAGCACGTTATCTCACAGAAATATGAGGAAACCTGTAAATAAATCTGTTCTCACTGCACCCAATGCTGTCAGACTGTGGATTTCACCCAGTCTGTTCTTTCATGGACTCTGGGGAGATTCACTTTCCATTGTGCAATATGTGGCGAAATATAATTTATGATATTGTAATGTGTTGTGTAAAGAGATTAACGGAATCTTTTTATTCAGTCACTGTAAGTAATGTCAGTCTCCTTGCCTTGTAATTATGTCAATGGAGATTTCTCCTGCCTTATATATGGGTCTTCGCTCAGTTACAGAGTCAGTAAGAGTTTGGTCTCCAGCACAAACTGGGAGCAACATTCCGCAGAAATGGAACAAATGAATTGGATTTCTTCACTGGAAGATTTGGTTATTCTGGCACTTGTGGATATACAGGAGATTTATTATCCCACCCTTGCTGTTATTGGTGTCCCTGGTAAGTTTTATGTCTGGGTAGTGATGGAGTAAACACATCAATTCTATTCCTTACTCTGTGAGATGCTGTCGGTGTTCCTTGTAAGGAACCATATCTTTATTTCATTATGTCAATGTTGTTTAACTGCAAACACTGTCTTCATTATGCAAGTTTTCACATCCAACATTTTTATGTATTCAGTTTATTCTCCTTGCTGTGTGACTGAAAGTACATTGTTCCCTCTGCAATGTTACTGGGTGATTTATTTGATGAACAGTCTGCTCTCTGCATTGAGTCCTGGGAGTAGATTTTACTCTTTACCATCTGGGTGTTAAATAATGCCTGAAGAGGGCAGTTCAATTTTTTAAAAAAATGATGGAGAAGGATTGCACGTCCTTTACAGAGGCAGACTGATATTCATTGCATTGATTTTAAGAGGAGGATAATCAGGCGGGTTTTACTCCTGGTGAAGGGTCTGTCCCCCACACCGATTATTATTGCACGCCGGACAGGAGCTGCTTAATTGATATAAAGTGTAGACATGGCTTTAAGGATAACTTAAGGTCTATTGGATCAGATTAATGATATAAAGTTGCAATTGGTGATAAATCATTCCAACTGATTTTACTTTCAATTGATTGTAAATGGAGTAATGTGTGAATCAGATTCCTTTCTCATTTTATTGATTTACATTCCCTCAATTAAGTGGAAATCTATTCAGTTCTCACTCACAGGTGGAAAGCACCAGATTAATATTGTTCCACTTCCATCCTCAAACATTCTCAAACCCGAGGGAGCAGATCTCAGCATCAGTTACAGCATCAGCCCCTTGATAGTGACTGTTCATCAGAATAGCTTTGTAATATAAGTATACATTCTCCCATTGTGTGAATTATTAGATAGATAGATAGATAGATAGATAGATAGATAGATAGATAGATAGATAGATAAATAGAGAGATAGAATGTTTACAGCACAGGAAGAGGCCATGTGGCCCACCGAGTATATGCTGGCTCTGCAAGAGCAATCCACCTCGTCCCTCCCCCACCTTCCCCAGATCCCTGCAATTTCTTTTCCTTCATATACTAACCCAATTCCCTTTTCAAACCTCCTATTGAATCAGCCTCAACCACCCTTTCAGACAGTTCATTCCAGATCCTTACCCCTCGCCAGGTAACAAGTTCTTCCTCATGTCGTCTCTGGATATTTTGTCAATCACCTTAAACCTGTGTCCTCTAGCTCTCAATCCTTCCACCAATGGGAACAGTTTATTTCTATCTGCTCTGCCTCCGCCCTCATGATTTTGAAAACGTCTATCAAATCTTTCACGCTTCCACCAAAGCAAAATACTGCAGATACTGAAAATCTTAAACTAACACAGAAAATGCTGTAAATACTCAACAGGTCAGGCAGCACCTGTGGAGAGAAAAGCTGAGTTTCAGGTCTCTGATCTTTCATCAGAATCTTTCTCACACTTCAATGCACTAAGGAGAACAAGCCCAGTTTCTCCAATGTCTCCCTGTAACTGAAGTCCCTTATCCCTGGAACCATTCTCATAAATCTCTTCTACACTCACCACCCACCCCTCCCCCAAGGCCTTCACATCCTTCCGAAAGTGCGGTTCCCAAAATGGGGCACAATACACCAGTTGTGGTTGAGCCAGTGTTTTATAGAAGTTCACTATAATTTCCTTGTTTTTATATACTCTGCCTCTATTTCAAGTTCAGGAACCGAATAGCTTTTGAATTCCTTTCTCAATGTGCTCTACCAACTTCAATGAGTTGTGCACATTTACCCTGAGCCCCCTCTGTTCACCACACCCTTTAAAACTGTACCCTTTAGTTAATATTGGGGTGAATTTTACAGGCCCCCGACGTCGGGCCATGGTGGGGGGTGATGGGGGGGAGTGGGTGGGGGTGGTGGAAAATGCTTCCAGCAGAGGCCCACCATGGGCCTTGACACCTGGAAGGTCCAGCTCGATATTGCCGGCAGCAGCGAGGCCTCGTGGCGGCCCCCTGGCCGCTCAGCGACGGGAGCCAAATTTAAATAAGTTGTTTCATTAAAATACTTAACCGCTCCCGCCATCCATCCCAGAGTGATCTTGGTGCAGGTGGCCGGCACTCCTGTGTCTTTGGATCCACATTCAGGGATCCGAGGTGGAACATGGGTGGGGAGTGAGGGGTGGGAGAGAAGTTAAGATTTCAGTGTGGTGGTGAGGGGTGCGGGGTCAAACTAATGTTACTGGTGTAGGGGATGGTGAGAAGGAGAGCAGTTAAAAGTTTATGAACTGTGGGGTGGGGAAGGTCAGGTGCACAAGGTAAGTATTTTTGTTGGGGGGAGAAGGCAAGGAATGAATTCTCTGGTTATTGGGGGAGGGGGTGTGAGGCAAGGAACAAATATTTAATTTTTTCAACACAATTTCAATTCACTATATCTTTGAGTATTAAAATTAAATGGAAGGGCTCAAAGCCCTTTAAAAATGGCATCAGCACCTGTATACAGGCTGCTGACACAATTACTGGGGACAGATCACCTAATCCCATCCACATCATCATGGGTGGAATATGCCCCGGCCATTTAAATGAGCCGCCGCATTTAATATCACGAAGGCTCCGTGACGTGTGGTCCACGTGGGCGGATCACCATAGTTTACGTCCGCCGTCGATTTCAACAGCAGACATGTAAAATGCAGCCCATTGTTCACACTGTTCTTCCTCCAACATGTATCATTTGGCACGATTGTGTGTTAAATTTTATCTGCCACATCTCCGTCCATTCCACTAGCCTGTCTATGACCTGTTGAATTCATAGAGATGCAGAATCATTTACGGCACTGAAGGAGGTTATTCGTCCCATTCAGTCTGTGTCGGCTCTCTCCGGACAAATCCAGTCAGTCCCATTCCCCTGTTCGATCCCCGTATCCCAGCAAGATTATTTCCTCAATTGCCCATCCAATTTCCTTTTGAAATCATTGATTGTTTCCACTTCCACCACCCTCATGGGCAGTGAGTTCCAGACCATTACCGCTCACTGTGTACAAAACTCCTTCCTCACATTCCTCCTGCATGTCTTGTCCAAAACCTTCACTCTCTGTCCCCTAGTCCTTGTACCATTAGTTAATGGGAACAGTTTTTCCTTGTCTAGCTTATCTAAGCCTGTCATGATCTTGTAAATCTCTATTAAATCTCCCCTCAATCTCCTTTGCTCCAGGGAGAACAATCCTATCTTTTCCAACCTAACTTTGTAACTAAATTCCTCCATCCCCGGAACCATTCTGGTAAATCTCCTCTGCACCCTCTCAATGACCCGCACATCTTTTATAAAGAATGGTGACCAGCACTGGATGCAGAGCTCTAGCTGAGGCCGAAGCAAAGCTTTGCAAAGGTTCAGAATAACTTCAGAAAGTTCTGGAAATACTCAGCAGGTCTGGCAGCATCTCATCAGAACTTCTGATGAAAGGTCACAGATCTGAAATGCTAACTCTGCTTTTCTCTCCACAGATGCTGCCAGACCTGCTGATTATTTCTTGCACTTGCTTTTTTGATTTCAGATTTCCAGCATCCACAGTATTTTGCTTTTATTTCAGAATAAGTTCCCTGCTTTTGTACTCAATACTTATGAAGCCCCAAATCCCATCTGCTTTGCTGACCGTTCTCTCAATATGTCCTGCCAACTTCAAAGGTTGATGTACATACACCCCCAGGTTCCTCTGACCCTCCACACTCTGTAGAACAGGGCCATTAATAGATATTTCCTCACCCTATTTCTTCTGCTAAAATGCATCACCTCACAATTCTTCGTATTATAGCTTTTTATAATCCCACCATTGTGTTGTTCAAAAAGTAATTTCATTTTTTATGTTACATTAAGTTCCATCATGAAGGAAATAACCATTTACTAATATACACTGGGGAACTGACCCAAACTGCAGTTATCCAGGTAATGCAGAAACATTTTTAAAAACACAACAAAGTAATGTTCTATGTTCTATGTTCTAAAGGTAAAGGGGAATATTTTTTCATAAAGTTTGCAAAGGAAAATAATGGCTCATCATTTCATCTTAATCTTAAAAATTGTTGTGCTGTCAGTGTGTTTATCACTATCCATTTTTTATTCATTTTTAGGTTGTGGGCATTGCAAGCAAGGCCAGTATTTATTACCCATCCCAAATTACCCGTGAGAAGGTGGTGGTGAGCTGCTTTCTTGAACCGCTGCAATGCATGTGGTGTATGTACCCCATCACACCCCTTTTAGTGAGGGAGTTCCAGGATTTTGACCCAGTGACAGTGAAGGATATATTTCCAAGTCAGGACGGTGTGTGACTTGGAGAGGAGCTTGCAGGAGGTGGTGTTCCCATTGGTCTGCTGCTCTTCCTCTCAATTGGTAGAAATCACAGTTTGGAAGGTGCTGACAAAAGATGTTTGGTGAGTTGCTGCAGTGCATCTTGTAGATGGTACATACTGTTGCCACTGTGCACTGGTGGAGGGAGTGAATGTTTAAGGTGTTGGATAGGATGCCGATTAAATGGGCTGCTTTGTCCTGGATGGTGTTGAGTTTGTTGGAGCCGCACTCATCCAGGCAAGTGGAGAATATTCAATGCCACTCCAGACTTCTGCCCTGGAGCTGGTTAACAGGCTTTGAGACTCGGGAGGTGAGTTACTCACCACAGAATCCCCAGCCTTTGACTCACTCTTGTAGTCACAGTATTTATATTGCTGGTCCAGTTAAGCTTCTGGTCAATGGTAACCCCCAGGAAGTTTGTTGATGGTGAGGGATTCAGTGATGGCAATGCAGTTGAATGTCAAGAGGAGAGGGTTAGATTCACTTTTGTTGGAGATGGTCATTGTCTGGCAGTGGTGTGGCACGAATGTCACTTATCCGCCCAAGCTTGAATGTTGTCCAGGTCTTGCTGCAAGTCGGCACGGACTGCTTCAGTCTCTGAGGAATTGTGAATTGTACTGATCATGGTGTAATTATCAGTGAACACCCACCTCCTGACCATCCCCTCTGATCTTATGTTAGAGGGAAGGTCATTGATGAAACAGCTGAGGATGATTGGGGCCAGGCTACTACCCTGAGATAAACCCACGGAGATGTGCTGGGGCTGAGATAATTGGCCTCCAACAACCATAATCTTCTTTCTTTTCTTTGTGTTAGATATTATTCTAACCAGTGGAGTCCTTTCCCCCTGATTTCCATTGACTTCAATGAGATTCCTTGATGTCACACTGGGTCAAATGCTGCTCTGATGTCAAGGGCAGCAGCTCTCACCTCACCTCTCGAATTCAGCTCTTGTGTCCATGATTGGACCAAGGCTGTCATGAGGTCCGAGCCAAGTATCCCTGGCAAAATCTCACTGAGCATCAATGAGCGGGTTATTGCTGTGTAAGTGCTGCTTGATAGCATTGTCAATGACATCTTCCATCACTTTACTGACAATTGAGAGTAGACTAATGGGTCGATACACGGCCAGATTTTATTGCACTGCTTTTTGTGAACAGTACGCACCTGGGCAATTTTCTACTTTGTTGGGTAGATTCCAGAATTGTAGCTGTACTGGAGTACCTTGGCTGGGGCATAGCTCACTGTTGCACAAATTCTTCAGTACGACAGCCAGGAGCCAATAACCTTTTCTGTATCCAGCACCTTCAGCTGTTTCTTGATATCATGTGCAGTGAATTGAATTGGCTGAAGACTGCTTTCTGTGATGCTGGGGACCTCGGGGGTGGCTGAGATGGATCATCCACTGAACACTTCTGTCTGAAGATGTTTGCAAATATTTCAGCCTTTTTTTTGCACTGACATGCTGGGCTCCCCATCATTGGGGATGGTGATGTTTGTGGAGCCCCCTCCTCTGGTTAGTTGTTCAATTGTCCACCCCCATTCATGACTTTAGATGGGTCTGTTTTTGTCCAGTGTGTGCAGGAGGGTTTTCTGACACAGTATGTGGACAGGCCAACCAGGGGCGATGCCACATTGGATTTGGTACTGGGTAATGAACCCGGCCAGGTGTTTGATTTAGATGTAGGTGAGCACTTTGGCGATAGTGATCACAATTCGGTTAGGTTTACCTTAGCGATGGGCAGGGACAGGTATATACCGCAGGGCAAGAATTATAGCTGGGGGAAAGGAAATTATGACGCGATTAGGCAAATTTTAGGTTGTGTAGGATGGGGAAGGAAACTGCAGGGGATGGGCACAAACGAAATGTGGAGCTTATTCAAGGAGCAGCTAATGCGTGTCCTTGATATGTATGTACCGGTCAGGCAGGGAGGAAGTTGTCGAGCAAGGGAGCCGTGGTTTACTCAAGAAGTTGAAGCGCTTGTCAAGAGGAAGAGGGCGGCTTATGTTAGGATGAGACGTGAAGGCTCAGTTAGGGCGCTTGAGAGTTACAAGCTAGCCAGGAAGGATCTAAAGGGAGGGCTAAGAAGAGCAAGGAGAGGACACGAGAAGTCATTGGCGGATAGGATCAAAGAAAACCCTAAGGCTTTCTATAGGTATATCAGGAATAAACGAATGATAAGAGTTAGAACAGGGCCAATCAAGGATAGTAGTGGGAAGTTGTGTGCGGAATCAGAGGAGATAGGGGAAGCGTTAAATGAATATTTTTCGTCAGTATTTACAGTAGAGAAAGAAAATGTTGCCGAGGAGATTACTGAGATACAGCCTACTAGGCTAGATGGGATTGAGATTCACAAGGAGGAGGTGTTAGCAATTTTGGAAAGAGTGAAAATAGATAAGTCCCCTGGGCCAGATGGGATTTATCCTAGGATTCTCTGGGAAGCCAGGGAGGAGATTGCAGAGCCGTTGTTGTTGATCTTTAAGTCGTCATTGTCGACAGGAGTAGTGCCGGAGGACTGGAGGATAGCAAATGTTGTCCCCTTGTTCAAGAAGGGGAGTAGAGACAGCCCTGGTAATTATAGACCTGTGAGCCTTACTTCGGTTGTGGGTAAAATGTTGGAAAAGGTTATAAGAGACAGGATTTATAATCATCTTGAAAAGAATAAGTTCATTTGCGATAGTCAGCACGGTTTTGTGAAAGGTAGGTCGTGCCTCACAAACCTTATTGAGTTTTTCGAGAAGGTGACCAAACAGGTGGATGAGGGTAAAGCCGTGGATGTGGTGTATATGGATTTCAGTAAGGCGTTTGATAAGGTTCCCCACGGTAGGCTATTGCAGAAAATACGCAAGTATGGGGTTGAAGGTGATTTAGAGCTTTGGATCAGAAATTGGCTCGCTGAAAGAAGACAGAGGGTGGTGGTTGATGGCAAATGTTCATCCTGGAGTTTAGTTACTAGTGGTGTACCGCAAGGTTCTGTTTTGGGGCCACTGCTGTTTGTCATTTTTATAAACGACCTGGATGAGGGTGTAGAAGGGTGGGTTAGTAAATTTGCGGATGACACGAAGGTCGGTGGAGTTGTGGATAGTGTCGAAGGGTGTTGTAGGGTACAGAGGGACATAGATAGGCTGCAGAGCTGGGCTGAGAGATGGCAAATGGAGTTTAATGCGGAGAAGTGTGAGGTGATTCACTTTGGAAGGAGTAACAGCAATGCAGAGTACTGGGCTAATGGGAAGATTCTTGGTAGTGTAGATGAGCAGAGAGATCTTGGTATCCAGGTACATAAATCCCTGAAAGTTGTTACCCAGGTTAATAGGGCTGTTAAGAAGGCATATGGTGTGTTAGCCTTTATTAGTAGGGGGATCGAGTTTCAGAGCCACGGGGTCATGATGCAGCTGTACAAAACTCTGGTGAGGCCGCACCTGGAGTATTGCGTGCAGTTCTGGTCACCGCATTATAGGAAGGATGTCGAAGCTTTGGAAAGGGTGCAGAGGAGATTTACTAGGATGTTGCCTGGTATGGAAGGAAGGTCTTACGAGGAAAGGCTGAGGGACTTGGGGTTGTTTTCGTTAGAGAGAAGGAGGAGGAGAGGTGACTTAATAGAGACATACAAGATAATCAGAGGGTTAGATCGGGTGGATAGTGAGAGTCTTTTTCCTCGGATGAGGATGGCAAACACGAGGGGACATAGCTTTAAGTTGAGGGGTGAAAGATATAGGACAGATGTCAGAGGTAGTTTCTTTACGCAGAGAGTAGTAGGGGCGTGGAACGCCCTGCCTGCAACAGTAGTAGACTCGCCAACTTTAAGGGCATTTAAGTGGTCATTGGATAGACATATGGATGTAAATGGAATAGTGTAGGTCAGATGATCGGCGCAACATCGAGGGCCGAAGGGCCTGTACTGCGCTGTAATATTCTAATTCTAATTCTAATGACTGCATCTGGCAGGACTGCAAAGTTTTGATCTGAGCAGTTAGTTGTGAGATCACTTTGCTCTGTCTGTCGCACAGTTCACAGTACTTCTAAGTTTTCTGGCATCTTCACATTTTGAAATTGTGCCCTATACACTCAAGTACAATTCATGAATGGAAATCATGAAAAGCAGTGGTCTGAGTACCTGTACCTTGGGAACAGCACTGTTTTCTTTCCTCCAATCAAAAAAAAGCAACTGTTCACCTTCATCTCGGTTTTCTCTCACATCCAATTTTATCTACATGTCACCAGAGACCCTTCTAGTCCATGGGTTCAATGGTGCTGACAAGCCTGTAATGCGGCACTTTATCAAATGCCTTTTGGAAATCTATGTACATCACATCAACCACATCACCCTCTTCAACCCTTTCTGTTACCTGGTTAAAAAATTCAGTCAACTTATCTGAACACGATTTGTCTTTATTAAGTCCATTCTGACTTTCATGAATTAATCCTTACTTGTGACTATTAATTTTGTCCTGGATTAGTATCTTAAAACCTTTCACACCACTGAGGTTAAACTGACTGGCCTGTATCTGCTGGGTTTATCCTGACACCCTTTGTTGAACAGGGTGTAACATTTGCAATTCTCCAGCCCTCAGAAACCACTCCAGCATCTAAGAAGGATTGGAAGATTACAGCCAGTACCTCTGCAATTTCCATCCTTATTTCCCAAAGCAACCATTCAGACGTGGTGACTCATTGATCTTCAGTCCAGTCAACACCAGTGCCTCCCATTTATCAATTTTTATCCCACCCAGCATCTCAACTATCTCCTCTTTCACTGAGTTTGACTGGATCTAATTCCTCATTTTGTACCTCAGCCATGTCCAAACGTTTGTGTCCATTTTGGTCCCGAATCGCAGCCCCCCACCTCTGCACACAGCCAGACAGACAGGCAGACAGGTGCCCCCTCAGGCAGACAGACAGACAGTCAGAGAGACATACAGACAGATAAGTAGCAAGCGCCCCTGCAGACAGGCAGATGGATGAACAATTGGATAATTGTATATTGTAACCTGTCAATTGGTGTATTTGGATTTTCAGAAGGCTTTCGATAAGGTCCCATACAAGAGGTTCGTAACCAAAATTAGAACACATGGGAATTGGGGGTAATGTACTGGTATGGATTGAGAATTGGTTAATGGACAGAAGACAGAGAGTAGGAATAAATGGGACTTTCTCTGGATGGCAGGCAACAGCCTAGTTATTTGTAGGATCAGTGCTTAGTCCCCAACTGTTCACAATCTGGAATTTGGATATCAGGACCAAGTGTAATAATTCCAAATTTGTTGATGGCACAAAACTAGGTGGGAATGTAAGTTGTGAGGAGAATGCAAAGAGACTTCAAGGGGATTTAGACAGGCGAAGTGAGTGGGCAAGAACATGGCAGATGGAATATAAAGTGGACAAATGTGAAGCTATCCACTTTGGTAGAAAAAACAGAAATGCAGGGTATTTCATAAATGGTGAGAGATTGGGAAATGTTGAAATCCAAAGGAACTTGGTTGTCCTTGCTCGCGAGTCACTGAAAGCTGACATGCAGGTGCAGCAATCAATTGGGAAGACAAATGATATGTTGACCTATATTGCAAAAGGATTTGAGTACAGGAGTAAAGATGTCTTGCTGCAATTCTATAAAGCCTCGGTAAGACTGCACCTGGAATATTGCGTATGGTTTTGGTCTCCATACTGAAGGACGGATTTACTTGCCATTGAAAGAGCACAATGAAGGTTCACCAAACTAATTCCAGGGATGGTGGGATTATCCTATGAGGATAGATTGAGGAGGCTGGGAACAGAGGTAAAAAATGAAATTAAAGTTCCATTATCTGAATGCATGAAGCATCTGTAATAAGACAGATGGACTAGTGGCAAGAACAGAGGTAAATGATCTGGATCGAATTGCCATTACTGAGACAGGGTTACAAGGAGATCAAGGTTTGGAAATGAATATTCGAGGGTACACAATATTTCGGAGAGACAGACAGAATGGCAAAGGAGGAGAGGTAGCCCTGATAATTAAGGATGACATAATGACATTCATAAGAAGGGGTCTGGCCTCAGAAGATCATGAAGTAGAATCAGTCTGGGTGGAAGTTAGGAATAGCAGGAGTCAGAAAACACTTGTGGGAGTAGTTTACAGGCCCCCTAACAGTAGTTATATTACTGGACAGAACATTAAACTGGTTATTACTGAAGCATGTAAAAAAGGTAATCTATTAATTGTTGGTGAATTTAATCTGCATAGAGATTGGGACAATCAAATTGGCAACAGTGGTCCAGAAGATGAATTTGTAGAATATGTTGTCGAACTAACTAGGCATAAAGCTATCTTAGATCTCACATTGTGTAACAAAGCAGGGTTAATAAGCAATGTCATGGTAAAAGATCCACTGGGAAATAGTGATCTTAATACCATTGAATTTCATGTGAAGTTTGAATTTCAATCACAAACAAGAATCTTAAATTTCGAAGAACTTGCTAAGGTTAATTGGGTAAACAGACTAGAAGGTATGGTGGTAAATGAAGGGTGGGAAACATTTAAATAAACAATTTAAAGGTTTCAACAAAAGCACATTCCATTCAAAAACAAAGATTCATCAAGGAAGACCCATCTGTGGCTCACGCAGGAAGTTAAGGAGAGTATTCGACTAAAAGAAGAGGCTTATGATGTTACAAAAATAGTTGCAGGTATAAGGATTGGGAGTGTTTTAGAAACCAGCAAAGGGCCACCGAGAAGTTTCTAAAAAGGGAAGAAATAGAATAGGAGAATAAGCTAGCCAGCAATATAAAAACAGACTGTAAGAACTTTAAAAAGTACATAAAAACTAATGTTACATAGTAACTAATGTCCCAGTCACTGCAATCACTATCCCTGGGTATGTCCTGTCCCACCGCAGGACAGACCCAGCAGAGGTGGTGGCACAGTGGTATACAGTAGGGAGGGAGTTGCGCTGGGAGTCCTCAACATTGACTCCGGGCCCTACGAAGTCACATGGCATCAGGTCAAACATGGGCAAGGTAACCACCTACTGATTACCACCTACCGCCCTCCCTCAGCTGATGGTTCAGTACTCGACCATATTGGACACCACTTGGAGGAAACACTGAGGGTGGCAAGGGCACAAAATGTACTCTGGGTGGGGGACTTCAATGTTCATCACCAAGAGTGGCTCGGTAGCACCACTACTGACTGAGCTGGCCGAGTCCTAAAGGACATAATTGCGAGACACGGTCTGCGGCATGTGGTGGGGGACCCAACACGAGGGAAAAACATACTTGACCTCGTCCTCACCGATCTGCCTGCTGCAGATGCTTCTGTCCATGACTGTATTGGTAGGAGTGACCACCGCACAGTCCTTGTGGAGACGAAGTCCCGCCTTCACATTGAGGATTCCATCCATCGTGTTGTGTGGCACTATCACCATGCTAAATGGGATAGATTTTGAACAGATCTAGCAATGCAAAATTGGGCATCCATGAGGTGCTGTGAGCCATCAGCAGCAGCAGAATTGTACTGAACCACAATCTGTAACCTCATGGCCCGGCATATCCCCCACTCTACCATTACCATCAAGCCAGGAGAAAAACCCTGGTTCAATGAAGAGTGCAAGAGCAGCACCAGGCATACCTCAAAATGAAGTGTCAACCTGGTGAAGCTACAACACAGGATTATCTGCATGCCAAACTGCGTAAGCAGCATGCGATAGACAGAGCTAAGCGATCCCATAACCAACGGATCACATCTAAGCTCTGCAGTCCTGCCACATCCAGCCATGAATGGTGGTGGACAATTAAACAACTAACTGGAGGAGGTGGCTCCACAAATATCCCCATCCTCAATGATGGGGGAGCCCAGCACATCAGTGCGAAAGATAAAGCAGAAGCATTTGCAACAATCATCAGCCAAGTGCCGAGTTGATGATCCAACTTGGCCTCCTCCTGAAGTCCCCAGCATCACAGATGCCAGAATTCAGCTAATTCGATTCACTCCGCATGATATCAAGAAACGACAGAAGGCACTGGATACTGCAAAAGCTCTGGGCCCTGACAATATTCCAGCAATAGTACTGAAGACCTGTGCTCCAGAACTTGCCGCGCCCCTAGCCAAGCTGTTCCAGTACAACTACAACACTGGCATCTGCCCTGCAATGTGGAAAATTGCCCAGGTATGTCCTGTACACAAAAAGCAGGATAAGTCCAACCCAGCCAATTACCGCCCCATCAGCCTACTCGCTATCATCAGTAAAGTGATGGAAGGTGTCATCAACAGCGCCATCAAGTGCAACTTGCTTCGCAATAATCTGCCCAGTTTGGGTTCCACCAGGGCCACTCAGCTCCTGACCTCATTACAGCCTTGGTTCAAACATGGACAAAAGGGCTGAACTCAAGAGGTGAGGTGAGAGTGACTGCCCTGGACATCAAGGCAGCATTTGACCGAGTATGTCATCAAGGAGCCCTAACAAAACTGAGGTCAATGGGAATCAGGGGGAAAACTCTCCGCTGGCTGGAGTCATACCGAGCGCAAATGAAGATGGTTGTGGTTGTTGGAGGTCAATCATCTGAGCTCCAGGGCATCACTGCAGGAGTTCCTCAGGGTAGTGTCCTCGACCCAACCATCTTCAGCTGCTTCATCAATGACCTTCCTTCAATCATAAGGTCATAAGTGGGGATGTTCGCTGATGATTGCACAATGTTCAGCACCATTCGTGACTCCACAGATACTGAAGCAGTCCTTGTAGAAATGCAGCAAGATCTGGACAACATCCAGGCTTGAGCTGATAAGTGGCAAGTAACATTCGCGCCACACAAGTGCCAGGCAATGACAATCTCCAACAAGAGAGACTCTAACCATCTCCCTTGACATTCAACAGCATTACCATCGCTGAATCCCCCACTATCAACATCCTAGGGGCTACCATTGACCAGAAACTGAACTGGAGTAGCCATATAAATACCTTGGCTACAAGAGCAGGTCAGAGGCTAAGAATCCTGAGGTGAGTAACTCACCTCCTGACTTCCCAAAGCCTATCCACCATCTACAAGGCACAAGTCAGGAGTGTGATGGAATACTCTCCACTTGCCTGGATGGGTGCAGCTCCAACAACACTCAAGAAGCTCGACACCATCCAGGACAAAGCAACAAAGCAGCCTGCTTGATTGGGACCCCATCTACAAACATTCACTCCCTCCACCACCGGCGCACAGTGGCAGCAGTGTATACCATCTACAAGATGCACTGCAGCAATGCACCAAGGCTCCTTAGACAGCACCTTCCAAACCCGCGACCTCTACCAACTAGAAGGACAAGGGCAGCAAATACATGGGAACACCAGCACCTGCAAGTTCCCCTTCAAGTCACGCACCATCCTGACTTGGAACTATATCGCTGTTCCTTCACTGTCGCTGGGTCAAAATCCTGAAACTCCCTTCCTAACAGCACTGTGGGTATGCCTGCCCCAAATGGACTGCAGCGGTTCAAGAAGGCAGCTCACCACCACCTTCTCAAGGGCAATTAGGGAAGTGCAATAAATGCTGACCTGTCCAGCGTCACCCACATCCCATGAATGAATTGAAAAAAAAAGTGCAATTGAAGCCCAAGATCAGCCGTAATCATACTGAATGGCGGAGCAGGCTCGATGGGCTATATGGTCTACTTCTGCTCCAATTTCTTGTCAAAGAGTCATCGAGCCGTACATCATAGAAACAGGCCCTTCGGCCCACCGTGTCCATGCCAACCATAATGCCTATATACTAATCCCGTCTGCCTGCTTTAATATCATATCCCTCTATGCCTTGCTCATTCAAGTACCTGTTCAGATTTCTCTTAAATGTCGTTACTGTTCCTGCCTCCATCACCTCCTCAGGCAGCTCATTCCAGATACCCACTATTCTTTGTGTGAAAAATTTACCCCTTTGATCTCCTTTAAACCTCCTCCCTCTCACCTTAAATCTATGCCCTCGAGTTTTAGTCACCCCGACCATGGGAAACAGACTCTAGCTATCTACCATATCTATGCCTCTTATAATTTTATATACCTCTATCGTGTCTCCTCTCAGCCTACTTCGCTCCAGGGAAAACAGACCCAGCCTATCCAATCTCTCTTGATAACTCAAGCCCTCCATACCAGGCAACATCCTTGTGAATCTTTTCTGCACCCTCTCTAGTTTAATGACAGCTTTCCTGTAGTGTGGAGGCCAGAACTGCACACAGTACTGCAAATGCGGCCGAACCAACGTTATGTACAACTGTAACATGACATCCCAACTCAGCTGATGAAGGCAAGTATGCCATATGCCTTCTTCACCACCCTGTCTACCTGTGTTACCAGTTTCAGGGAACTATGTACTTGCACCCCAAGGGCTCTCTGTTCAACAACATGCCCCAGGGCCCTGCCATTAACTGTATATGTCCTGCCCTGGTTTAACTTCCCAAAATGCATAATTTCACACTTGTCTGTGTTCAATTCCATTTGCTACTCCTTTGCCCAGTTAATCTATATCCTGTTGTAACCCTTAGACAACCTTCTTCACTGTTCACTATACCACCAATTTTGGTGTCATCTGCAAACTCACTAATCATGCCCCTTACATTCACATCTAAGTCATGAATATATATTACAAACGACAGAGGGCCCAGCACCGATCCCTGCGGCACACCACTGGTCACTGGTCTCCAATCTGAAAAACAACCCTCCACTACCACCCTCTGCCTCCTATCACCAAGCCAATTTTGTATCCAATTTGCTAGCTCACCCTGGATCCCATGTGTGCGGAACCTTCTGGACCAGGCTACCATGCGGGAACTTGCCAAAGGCCTTGTTAAAGTCCATGTAGACAACGTCCATCGCCTTGCCCTCATCAATCCTCTTGGTCACCTTCTAGAAAACTCAATCAAACTTGTGAGACATGATTTCCCACGCACAAAGCCATGCTGACTACCCTTAATCAGACCATGCCTTTCCAGGTGCATATAAATCCTGTCTCTCAGAATCCCTTCCAATCACTTTCCCGCCACTGATGTCAGGCTCACCGGGCTGTAGTTCCCTGACTTATCCCTGCTTCCCTTCTTAAATAAAAGCACAACATTAGCTATCCTCCAGTCTTCCGGTACCTCACTCGTGGCTAACGATGATACAAAAATCTCCGCCAGGGCCCCAGCAATCTCCTCACTTGCTTCCCAGAGCATCCTCGGATACACCTGGTCAGGCCCTGGGGATTTATCCACCTTAATGCACTTCAAAACCTCCCACACCTCCTCCTTTGTAATGTTGATATGCTCCAGGATATCGGTGTTCCCTCCCTTGAACTCACTAGCTTCCATGACCTTCTCCACAGTATATCCTCTCTTTGCTTTTATAATTTACTTTTCTACTTCATCTCTACACTTTCTGTTCTGTTCCAGGCTTTCTAAAGTATTCAGATTTTTATGATTGTCATAAGATTTCTTTTTCTGCCTTAACTTAATCTGTATGCTTCTGGATAACCAAGAGGCTCCTTTTTTGGCAGAACCACCCTTTATCTTTGTGGTACCTGTAGTATCTTGCTTTTGAATGTCTCCCACTGGTTTGCCACTGATTTTCCTTCAAGTCGCTGTATCCAGTCCACTTTCACCAGGTCACCACTCAGTTTCTTAAAATTTGCCTTCCTCCAATTTAGAACTTTTACTCTTGTTTTATTTTTGTCCTTTTCCATGATTATGCAAAAACTTACTGTATCTCCAAAATGGTCACCCATTGTTATTTCATCCACTTGCCCAGCTTCATTGCTGAAGACTAATCTCGAACTGTGTCCTCTCTCGTTGGGCTTGTTACGTGCTGGCTAAAAAAGTTCTCTTGTAGTTCAAGAATTTTGTCCCCTCTGTGCCCTTCACACTGTTTGAATCTCAGTTAATATTAGGGTCGTTGAAATCCCCAACTATTATTGCTCTATAGATTTTGCACTCAGAAATTTGTCTTAATATTTGTTCTCCTACCTGTCTCTATAGTACACATCTCGTAGTTTGGCTGCCCCTTTTTTATTTCTGAGTTCCACCCATATGGCCTCATTGATGATTCATTTAACATATCATCCCTCTTCAAAGCTGTTACTGATTCCTTAACGAATAATGCTACACGCCTCATTTTTTATCTCCCTCTCTATCCTGCCTGAAAACTCTATATTCAGGGATGTTGAGCTGCCATTCTTGCCCCTCCTTAAGTCAAGTTTCCATTATAGCAACGATATCATGTTGCATTGTGTCGATTTGTGCTCTCAGTTCATCGGCTTTATTTACTTTACTTCTTGCATTTAAATAAATACTCTTTAACACTGCCAAATTCCTGTGCTGCACACATTTTAACCTTTGCTTCTTCTGTGTTTCAGAGTCACTCACTAATTTTCTGCCTCCGTTTCCCTGCCCTGAAATTGTCCTGTCTAAGACTCCGCTCAGGTTCCCATCCCCCTGCCACATTAGTTTAAACCATCCTCAACAGCACTAACAAACCTTCCTGCAAGGATATTTGTCCCAGTCCTTTTCAGGTGCAGATCGTCCGGCTCGTACAGGTCCCACAGTCACCAGAACTGGTCCCAATGCCCCAGAAATCTGAAGCCCTCCCTCCTGAACCATCTCTCCAGCCACACATCGATCTGGTGTATTTTTCTTTTTCTATACTTGCTTGCGCGTGGCCTTCGGAGTAATCCGGAGATTATTACCATTGAGCTCCTGCTTGCTAATCTCGTTCCTAGCTGCCTAAACTCAGCCTACAGGACATCATCACTCCTTTTCCTATATCGTTGGTACCAATGTAGACCATGACCTCTGGCTGTGCTCCCTCGCACTCTAGAATGTCCTGTAGCCGCTCGATGATATCCATGACCCTTGCACCAGGGATGCAACACACCTTCCTGGAATCCCATGGTCATGAATCAGCTGCAGCAGAAGACAGGGGATTAAAACCTCAGCATATCCAAGGGTCACTGATCAGGAGAGGGATCCTGGTAATTGCCCCACCATATCCCTGTGTAACTGATTCCTATTGTAACTGACCAGACCAAGAATTGATCTCTTTGGTTTTGCAAGGCACCAGTCAGTGTGTTTACTTTCTGTGCACCAGTGGAGACCATATTATAACTGTACATTTATGAATGAACATGAGCATTTTGTTTTTGTGTTTATTTATTAAACTCTTCAGATATGGACCAGTGAAATTATTACAGATAGTCGGTGCAAAGTCTTTTTGCTATCCTGAAGTTCTATCACATTGTATTCCATCGCAGAATGTAGTTTATTCTACCCATGTATCCACCATATTGATATTCCTGCTCCCATCCTGATGTATAATGTTCCAATTTTTCCTCTTCCTTACAGTTAACTTAGTGACGATTGTGATCCTATCTCGGGGAAAGTGTGGTCTCTCCAAATGTGTCACTTGTTACTTGGTGGCCATGGCAGCGGCGGATCTACTGGTCATTATCTTCGATGTGATACTGAGGCAAATTCCCATTAGTTATATCGTAGAATGTTTCACTTTCTGTTTGATATTCCAGTGTGTAATATCCACGCTGTCCTACTTTATGCAGCAATGGACTGTTCTGTCTGGTTCACTGTCGCTTTCATTCGATTGATTTGTGACCATTTGCTGCCAGAAACTGAAAACTAAATATTGCACTGAGAAATCAGCAGCTGTGATTATTGGAACAAAGTCTGTGTTGTTCTGTGTGAAGAATATTTTCTGGTATTTTATGCTTTCAAGCAGCTAAATCTGCCTCAACTATCTCATCTGAGAGACTACTACTTTGGGTCCCACACCCCTACAAGACTAGGTTAAACCTTCCCGAGTAGTGCTAGAAAAATCTCCCAGCAAGGATATTGGTCCCCCTCCAGTTTAGATGCAACCCGTCCTTCTTGTACAGGTCACCTCTGCACCAGAAGTGATCCCAATGATCCAAGTAGCTGAAGTCCTCCTGCCTACACCAGCTCTTCAGCATGCATTCATTTGCCTAATCTTCCTATTCCTACCCTCATTAGCATGTGGCACAGGGAGTAATCCTGAGATTACAAACCCAGATGTCCTGCTTTTTAACCTTCTGTATAACTCCCTATTGCAGGACCTCATCTCTTTTCATGCCTATGTCATTAGTACCAATATGGACCACGAGCTCTGGCTGCTCACCCTCCCCTTTCAGAATGTCCTGCAGCCGCTCCGAGACATTCCTGACCCTAGCACCATGGAGGCAATATACCATCCAGGAGTCTCGTTTGTGGCCACAGAAACGCCTATCTGCACCCCTGATGATAGAATCCCCTATCACGATAGCTCTTGCAACCCTTTTCCTCCACTGCTGTGCCGCAGAGCCCTCCGTGGTGCCACGAACATGGCTGTTGCTGCTTTCCCCTGGGAGGTCATCCCCCCCAACAGTATCCAAAATGCGATATCTGTTTGAGACAGGGATGGCCACAGGGGACTCCTGCACTACCTGCCTGCACCTACTACTCCGTCTGGTGGTCACCCATCTCTTTTCTGCTGTGCAGCAATTACCTTCGTTGTGACCACCTCACTAAACATGCTATCCACGACGTACTCAGCATCGCGGATGCTCCATGGTGAATCCACCCGCAGCTGCAGCTCCGTAATGTGGGTAGCCAGTAGCTGCAGATGGATACACTTCCTGCACACATGGTCGTCAGGGACACTGGATGCGTCCCTGATTTCCCACATAGCGCAGGAGGAGCATATCACAGGGCTGAGCTCTCCTGTCATGACTTACCCTTAGATTAATTAGTTACTCCCTTAATTAAAAAATACTAATTATGCTAGGGGCCTTGTTCCACCCACTTCAATCTAAAGTCCTTAAAAAACACATTTTTGTGGTACTCACCTTGTCACCAGATGTTTTATTTTCAACCAAAAAACTTACCCCTTATGTTTTAGATATTCAAACAGCTGCTACACACCAACCAATCACCTTGCAATTCTCCTGTGATGTCACTGTTGGCTTTTTTTTTTCAAAACTCAGGTGCGCTGTCGCTGCACTTTTTAAACACCGCTGGTCTCACTCAGTCTCCTTCTTTCCCGCTGTCGCGCACTAAATGGCACTAAAGACCAACGATCTCCAGAACCTGTTGTCCGTTTGGATGAGAAATTACAAAGTAAGAAATAAAAACAAATAAGAAAGGTGAGAGAATCCAAAAATTAGAGTCCTGCTGGTGCAACATCTGTTGCAGAAATTTTTGGAATCTACAATGAAGGACAGAGTAACTGAGCATTAAGAGCAATATGAGGTAATTAGGAAGAAACGGCATGGTATTTTTCAAGAATAGGTCAAATCTAACAAATCTATTTGATTTTTTTGAGGAGATAATTCAAATGGAGGAAAACATCGAAAATAGGAGCAGGTGTAGGCCATTCGGCCCTTCGAGCCTGCACCGCCATTCAATAGGATCATGGCTGATCATCCAAACTCAGTCCCCTGTTCCTGCTTTCTCCCCGTATCCCTTGATTCCTTTAGCCCGAAGAACTATATCTAACTCTTTCTTGAATATATTTCATGATTTGGCCTCTGCTTTCTGTGGTAGAGAATTCCACAGGTTCACCACTCTCTGGGTGAAGAAATCCCGCCTGATCTCAGTCCTAAATGGCTTATGCCTTATCCTTAGATTGTGACCCCTCGTCCTGGACTCCCCCACCATCGGGGGATCTATTCTGTCCAGTCCTGTTTGTAGGTTTCTATAAGATCCTCTCTCATTCTTCTAAACTCCAGCGGATACAAGCCTAATCGACCCAATCTCTCTTCATACGTCAATCCCAGGAATCAGTCTGGTGAACCTCCGCTGCACTCCCTCCATAGCAAGAACGTCCTTCCTCAGATAAGGAGACCAAAACTGCACACAATGCTCCAGATGTGGTGTCACCAACACGTTGTATCATTGCAGCAAGACATCCTTGCTCCTGTACTCGAATCCTTTCGCTGTGAAGGCCAAAATATCATTTGCCTTCTTAACTGCCTGCTGCACCTGCATGCTTACTTTCAGCGACTGGTGCACAAGGACACCCAGGTCTCGCTGCACCTTCCACTTTCCCAATCTATTGCCATCCAGATAATAATCTGCCTTTCTGCTTTTGCCACCAAAATGGATAACCTCACATTTATCCACATTATACTGCATCTTCCATGTATTTGCCCATTCACTCAACCTGTCCAAATCACACTGGAGCTTCTCTGCATCCTCCTCACAGCTCACACTCCCATCCAGCTTTGTGTCATCTGCAAACTTGGATATATTACATTTAATTCCCTCATCCATTTCATTAATATATATTGTGAATAGCTGGGGGCCGAGCACCGATCCCTGCGCTACCCCACTAGTCACTGCCTCCCACTCGGAAAAAGACCAGTTTATTCCTACCGTTTGTTTCCTGTCTTCCAAACAGTTCTCTCTCCATTTCAGTACCCTACCCCCAATCCCATGTGCTTTAATTTTGCATGTTAATCTCCAGTGTGGGACCTTATCGAAAGCCTTCTGAAAGTCCAAATACACTACATCCACTGGTTCTCCCTTATCTATTCTATCAGTTACATCCTTAAAAAATTCCAGTAGATTTGTCAAGCATGATTTCCCTTTCGTAAATCCATGTTGACTTTGTCCGATCCTTTCATTGCTTTCCAAGTGCTCTGCTATTACATCTTTTATAATGGACTCTCGCATTTCCCCCACTACTGATGTCAGGCTAACCGGTCTATAATTCCCTGTTTTCTCTCTGCCTCCTTTTTTAAATAGTGGGGTTACATTAGGTACCGTCCAATCCATTGGAACTGTTTCAGAGTCTACAGAATTATGAAAAATGACCAGCAATGCTTCTACTATTTCAAGGGCCACTTCCCGAAGTACTCTAGTACTCTGGAATGTAGATTATCAGGCCCTGGGGATTTTTTGGCATTAAATCCCATTCATTTCCCTAACACCATTTCCCTGCTAATACTGATTTCATATAGTTCCTCCTTCTCACTAGACCCTATGTTCCCCAACAATTCTGGGAAGTAATTTGTGTCCTTTTTGAAAACAGACCCAAAGTATGTATTTAATTGTTCTGCCGTTTATTTGTTGCCCATCATAAATTCCCCCGTTTCTGACTGTCAGGGACCCACATTTGTCTTCACTATTTTTCTCTTCACATATAGAAGCTTTTACAGTCAGTTTTTATGTTCTCTGCAAGCTTATTCTCTTACTCTATTTTCCCCTTTTTAATCAATCCCTTTGTCGCCTTTGCTGAATTCTAAACTGCTCCCAATCTTCAGGTTTGCTGCTTGTTCTGGCCATTTTATATTTCTCCTCCTTGGATCTAATACTATCCCGAATTTCTTTTGTAAGCCACGGATGAGCCACCCTTCCTGTTTTATTTTTGCGCCAAACAGGAATGAACAATTGTTGTAATTCATCCATGTGCTCTTTAAATGCTAGCAATTGCCTGTCCACTGTCAACCCTTTAAGTAACGTTCCCCAAACTATCAGACCCAACTCGTGTCGTGTCTCATACCATCATAGTTTCCTTTATTTAGATTCAGGACCTTAGTCTCAGAATCAACTCTGTCACCTTCCATCTTAATGAAGAATTCTCTCATGTTATAGTCGCTCTTCCCCTAGGGACCCCGCACAACAAGATTGTTAACTAATCCTTTCTCATTACACAATATCACTCTTGGATGGCCTGTTCTCTCGTAGGTTGCTCAACCTTTGGTCCAAGTGACCATCACGTACACACTCCAGGAATTCCTCCTCTCCAGCATTATTGTTCATTTGGTTTGCCCAATCTGTCTGGAAATGAAAGTCATCCATAAATACAGTTGGTCCCTTGTTGCATGCTCCTCTAATTTCCTGTTTAATGCCATCCTCTACATCACCATTGCTGTTTGGTGGTCTGAAAACAACCCCCACCAACGTTTTCTGCCCCTTGGTGTTTCTGAGCTCCACCCATCCAGATTCCATATCAGGATTCTCTGAGCTAATATCCTTCCTCACTATTGTATTGATCTTCTCTTTTGCTAATTATGCTACTCCACCTCCTTTCCTTTTTTGCCTGACCTTCCCAAAAATTGAATATCCCTCGATGTTCAGTTCCTATCCTTGGTCACCCTGCAACCATGTCTCCGTATTCACAACTATATTGTATCCATTTACATCTATTTGCGCACTTAATTCACCGACATTATTGCGAATACTCAGCGCATTGAGACACAATACCTTTAGGCTTGTCTTTTTAACATTCTTAGTCACCTGAGCATTGTTTTGCACTGTGGCCCTATTTGTGTCTTGCCCTTGATTTCTATGTTTTCCACTTCTGCTTTTTAGTTTTCTGTCTTTCCTTTCCATCCTTGTTCCCTCCACAGCCTCCGCACTCAGGTTTCTATCCCCCTGCCATTCTAGTTTAAATCCTCCCCAACAGCACGAGCAAACGCCACCGCGAGGACATTGGTTCTGGTCCTGCCTGGGTGTAACACATCCCACTTGTGCAGGTCCCACCTTCCCCAGAACTGGTCCCGATGTCCCAGGAATCTAAATCCCTCCCTCCTGCACCATTTCTCCAGCCATGCATTCATCTGGTCTATTCTCCTGTTCCGATACTCACTAGCATGTGGTACAGGAAGTAATTCTGAGATTACTACCTTTGAGGTCCTGCTTTTTAATTTAGCTCCTAACTCCCTAAATTCATCTTGCAAGACCTCATCCCTGTTACTACCTGTGTTGTTGATGCCAATATGTACCACCACCACTGGCTGTTCACCCTCCCCCTTCAGAATATCCTGCAGCCACTCCGAGACATCCTTGACCCTAGCACCAGGGAGGCAACATGCCATCCTGGAGTCTCATTTGCGGCCACATAAATGCCTGTCTGTTCCCCTTACGATTGAATCCCCGATCACTACAGCCCTGCCACTCTTCTTCCACCTCGCCTGTGCAGCAGAGCCATCCATGGTGCCACGAGCTTGGCTGTTGCTGCCTTCCCAGGGATGCCATGCACCCACCCCCACCTGAGCAGTATCCAAAGTGATATATCTGTTTGAGAGGGGGATGGCCACAGGGGACTCCTGCACTACCTGCCTGCACCTACTACTCCATCTGGTGATCACCCATCCCTTTACTGCTTGTACGGCCATTACCTGCAGTGTGACCACCTCGTTAAACATGCAATCCACGATGCCCTCGGCATTGCGGATGCTCCACAGTGAATCCACTCGCAGCTCCAGCTCCGTAATGCATGTAGCCAGGAGCTGCAGATGGATACACTTCCTGCACACATGGTTGTCAGGGACACTGGAATCGTCCCTGAATTCCCACAGATCACCGGTGTGAGCTCTCCTGCCATGACTTACTTTAGATTAATCAGTTACTCCCTTTAAAAAATACTAATTACACTCGGGGCCTTGTTCTACTCCAAAAATGACCCACTACAATCTAAAGCCCTTAATAAATTACACTAATTTTACAAAAAGCACACTTTAGTAGTGCTAAACCTATCACTTGAGTTTTTTTTTGGAATAGCTATGAATGAAGGCAGTCGATATGATTCCACGGCAGAGATTGTCAGTTAAAAATAAAGCTCCTGGAATTGAAGGCAAATGATTGACCTGGTTAGAAGATTGGTTATGCAGTAGAACATAGAGAGTTTGGATAATCAGAATGTACTTGTATTGGAAGGAAGTGGCTGGCAATGTGCCAAGATGACCTGTTCTGAGGCCTCAACTATTCACAATATATATTAAAAACTTAAGACAATAATGAATTTGAGATCCAAATTTACCAAATCATCAAAAGGCTGAATCTTAATTCACAAAATCAGGTGGATTGGGGTTGTGCCAGAGCTTAACTGTGAAGAATCTGAAACAGGAACCCAAACTGCATCATATCCCACGGACATGGATCAGCAGCAGATGCCGGGGGAATTAAAACCTCAGCATGTCCAAGGGTCACTGATCAGGAGAGGGACCCTGGTAATTGCCCCATCATTTCCCCTGCTAACATTCCTATTGTGACTGATCAGGCTGAGAATTGATCACTTTGGTTTTGCAAGGCACCAGTGTGTTTACTCTCTGCGCACCAAGGGAGAACATATTTTAACAATGCACATTTATGAATGAACATAAGCATTTTGTTTTTGTGTTTATTTACTGAACTCTTCAGATATGAACTTCTCAAATCATTACTGATAGTTGGTGCGAAGCCTTATTTTTATCATAAATTTCAAATACAAGGTATTCCATCGTGTTATGGAGTGAGTTTTCAATTTATTATACCCATGTATCCACCATATTGATATTCCTGCTCCCATCCTGATGTACAATGTTCCTGTTTTTCCTCTTCCTTACAGTTAACTTAGTGATGATTGTGAGCCTATCTCGGGGAAAGTGTGGTCTCTCCAAATGTGTCACTCGTTACTTGGTGGCCATGGCAGCGGCAGATCTACTGGTCATTATCTTCGATCTGATACTGAGGCAAATTCCCATCAATTATCACAGAAAGTTACAATTTCTGTTTGATATTCCATTGTGTAATATCCACGCTGTCCTACTTTATGCAGCAACGGACTGTTCTGTCTGGTTCACTGTCGCTTTCACCTTTGATCGATTTGTGGCCATTTTCTGCCAGAAACTGAAAACTAAATATTGTACTGAGAAATCGGCAGCTGTGATTATTGGAACAATGTCTGTGTTGTTCTATGCAAAGAATATTTTCTGGTACTTTATGCTTTCAAGCAGCTATACCCGTTTTCGAGCCCCCTGGTTCTGCATTCTTCCCTGGAGTGTTCTGCTTTCACCAGTATGGGTAGCAATTGAATTTCGACATTATATTTTCACCCCGTGTGTACCATTTATTCTGATTCTGATGCTCAATATTTTAACTGTCAGACACATTCTAGTGACCATCAGAATTCGCAAGAGACTTCGAGACCGGGTCAGTGAGGAGAGTCACAGTGATCCAGAAACAGTTAACAGAAGAAAATCAATCACTTCACTTTTTATGATATCGGGGAATTTTATCTTTCTATGGGTTCTGTTACTGGTGAATATGATGTATGTTAGAATTAGTCTGCTGTACCGGAATGCTTCAAAAGACATGTCACCCATTGTCAATCACCTTGCGGTTATGCTTCAGCTCCTGAGTTGCTGCACAAACACTTTTATTTACGCTGTGACCCCGAGTAAGTTTAGAGTGGAACTGAAGAATGGGATGAAATATCCCTCCACTGGACTTTTTAAGATTTCAAATAATGAGGAAAATGGAACATTTTTACATCTAGAACACATGTGAACCCAGCCTCTCTCCACTCAGTCTCTGTAATCACATTGTTTTAAAGACAAACTGAGATGATTTGAATCAGTTTGCATTTAATTTAAGGTACCTTTTGTAAACGTAGAACAACTGCCAGATGCAGAAATTCCTTTACGCTAATCATACATATGGAATAAAATTAAACTAATATGCAACATGTCCCCTGATCACTCCCCATGTCTCTGTTTTATTGGATAAACCTACAGCTTCCCACTTTATCTCTCTCAGCATCCTCCACAGTGGACATCGAGGTAATCGGCGATCGCTCATTAGAATTAGAATTAGAATTACAATTAGAATTAGAACATTACAGCGCAGTACAGGCCCTTGGGCCCTCGATGTTGCACCGACCTGTGAAACCATCTGACCTACACTATTCCATTTTCATCCATATGTCGATCCAATCACCACTTAAATGCCCTTAAAGTTGGCGAGTCTACTACTGTTGCAGGCAGGGCGTTCCACGCCCCTACTACTCTCTGAGTAAAGAAACTACCTCTGACATCTGTCCTATATCTATCACCCCTCAACTTAAAGCGATGTCCCCTCGTTTTTGCCATCACCATCCGAGGAAAAAGACTTTCACTATCCACCCTATCTAACCCTCTGATTATCTTATATGTCTCTATTAAGTCACCTCTCCTCCTCCTTCTCTCCAACGAAAACAACCTCAAGTCCCTCAGCCATTCCTCGTAAGACCTTCCCTCCATACCAGGAAACATCCTAGTAAATCTCCTCTGCACCCTTTCCATAGCTTCCACATCCTTCCTATAATGCAGTGACCAGAACTGCACGCAATACTCCAGGTGCGGTCTCACCAGAGTTTTGTACAGCTGCAGCATGACCTCGTGGCTCCGAAACTCGATCCCCCTACTAATAAAAGCTAACACACCATATGCCTTCTTAACAGCCCTATTCACCTGGGTAGCAACCTTCAGGGATTTATGCACCTGGACACCAAGATCTCTCTGTTCATCTACACTACCAAGAATCTTCCCATTAGCCCAGTACTCTGCATTCCTGTTACTCCTTCCAAAGTGAATCAACTCGCACTTTTCCGCATTAAATTCCATTTGCCATCTCTCAGCCCAGCTCTGCAGCCTATCTATGTCCCTCTGTACCCTACAACATCCTTCGGCACTATCCACAACTCCACCGACCTTAGTGTCATCTGCAAATTTACTCACCCACCCTTCTACACCCTCATCCAGGTCATTTATAAAAATGACAAACAGCAGTGGCTCCAAAACAGATCCTTGGGGTACACCACTAGTAACTAAACTCCAGGATGAACATTTGCCATCAACCACCACCCTCTGTCTTCTTTCAGCTCGCCAATTTCTGATCCAAAGCTCTAAATCACCTTCAACCCCATACTTCCGTATTTTCTGCAATAGTCTACCATGGGGAACCTTATCAAACGCCTTACTGAAATCCATATACACCACATCCACTGCTTTACCCTCATCCACCTGTTTGGTCACCTTTTCGAAAAACTCAATAAGGTTTGTGAGGCACGACCTACCCTTCACAAAACCGTGCTGACTATCGCTAATGAACTGATTCTTTTCAAGATGATTTTAAATCCTGTCTCTTATAACCATTTCCAACATTTTACCTACAACCGAAGTAAGGCTCACAGGTCTATAATTACCAGGGCTGTCTCTACTCCCCTTCTTGAACAAGGGGACAACATTGGCTATCCTCCAGTCTTCCGGCACTAGTCCTGTTGACAATGACGACTTAAAGATCAAGGACAAAGGCTCTGCAATCTCCTCCCTAGCTTCCCAGAGAATCCTAGGATAAATCCCATCTGGCCCAGGGGACTTATCTATTTTCACACTTTCCCAAATAGATAACACCTCCGCCTTGTGAACCTCAATCCCATCTCGCCCAGTCGTCTGAATCTCAGTATTCTCCTCGACAACATTTTCTTTCTCTACTGTAAATACTGACGCAAAATATTCATTTAACACTTCCCCTACCTCCTCTGATTCCACACACAACTTCCCACTACTATCCTTGATTGGCCCTAATCTAACTCTAGTCATTCTTTTATTCCTGATATACCTATAGAAAGCGTTAGGGTTTTCCCTGATCCTATCCGCCAATGACTTCTCGTGTCCTCTCCTTGCTCGTCTTAGCTCTCCCTTTAGATCCTTCTTGTCTAGCTTGTAACTCTCAAGCGCCCTAACTGAGCCTTCACGTCTCATCCTAACATAAGCCTTCTTCTTCCTCTTGACAAGCGCTTCAACTTCTTCAGTAAACCACGGCTCCCTTGCTCGACAACTTCCTCCCTGCCTGACAGGTACATACTTATCAAGGACACGCAGTAGCTGCTCCTTGAATAAGCTCCACATTTCGATTGTTCCCATCCCCTACAGTTTCCTTCCCCATCCTACGCATCCTAAATCTTGCCTAATCGCATCATAATTTCCTTTCCCCCAGCTATAATTTTTGCCCTGCGGTATATACCTGTCCCTGCCCATCGCTAAGGTAAACCTAACCGAATTGTGATCACTATCACCAAAGTGCTCACCTACATCTAAATCTAACACCTGGCCGGGTTCATTACCCAGTACCAAATCCAATGTGGCATCGCCCCTGGTTGGCCTGTCCACATACTGTGTCAGAAAACCCTCCTGCACACACTGGACAAAAACTGACCCATCTAAAGGACTCGAACTATAGTATTTCCAGTCGATATTTGGAAAGTTAAATTCCCCCATAACAACTACCCTGTTACTCTCGCCCCTGTCGAGCAACAATCCCAATTGAACCATTCTAATCATTCACTGAATTTCCCACCCAGTGCACCCGCTGAGGGCTAATCATTCAATATCTTTATCATCCAACTCACCCCTCCCACTATAGACTCAGCCAGCGGATAAGCTCTCACCATCCCGCTACACATCTCCCACCAAAATATCTAGGCCCTTTCCATCCATGACGTTATTGTGGATGATTTCATTGACATCCTGGCCAAACACATCCCCTGGTGTTCACTATGGAGAAGAATGATGTAGGTGTAGAGAGCAGGGAGGGGGATTGTGATATACTTAAACAAATCAGCATTGAAAGAGAGGAAGTATGAGATGTTTTAGCGGGCTTAAAACTGGATAAATCCCCAGGCCCAGATAAGATGTATCCCAGGCTGTTATGTGAAGCAAGGAAGGAGATAGCAGGGGCTCTGACACAAATTTTCAAATCCTCTCTGGCCATAAGAGACGTACCAGAGGATTGGAGGACGGCGAATGTGGTACCATTAATCAAGAAGGGAAGCAGGGACAAACCAGGTAATTAAAGGGCAGTGAGTCTAACATCAGTGGTAGGGAAACTATTGGAAAAATTCTGAGGGACAGGATTAATCTCCACTTGGAAAGGCAGGGATTAATCAGGGCTAGTCAGCATGGCTTTGTCAGGGGAAATTGTGTCTAACAAACTTAATTGCATTTTTTGAGGATGTGACTTGATGTGTAGATGAGGGTAAGGCCGTAGTCCACATGCACTTCAGTAAGACTTTTGATAAGTTCCGCATGGGAGATTAGTTAAGAAGATAAGAGCCCATGGGATCCAGGGTAATTTGGCAAATTGGATCCAAAATTGGCTTAGTGGCAGGAGGCAGAGGGTAATGGTCCAGGATTGTTTTTGCAATGGAAGCCTGTGACCAGTGGTGTACCACAGGAATCGGTGCACCACAGGAATCGGTGCTGGGACCCTTGCTGTTTGCAGTGTACATTATTGATTTAGACATGAATATAGGAAGTATGATCAGTAAGTTTGCAGATGAGACGAAAATTGGTGGTGTCGTAAATAGTAAGGAGGAAAGCCTTAGATTACAGGACGATATAGATGGGCTGGTAAGATGGCTGGAACAGTGGCAAATGGAATTTAATCCTGAGAAGTGTGAGGTGATGCATTTTTGGGGAACTAACAAGGCAAGGGAACATACAACGGATGGTAGGACCCCAGGAAGTACAGAGGGGTCAGAGGGACCTTGGTGCACTTGTCTATAGATCACTGAAGGCAGCAGCACAGGTAGATAAGGTGGTGAGGAAGGCATATGGGATACTTCTCTTTATTAGCTGAGGCAGAGAAGTTCAGAGCAGGGAGGTTATGATGGAGCTGTATAAAGTGTTAGTTAGGCCACAGCTGGAGTACTGGGTACACTTCTGGTTGCCACACTATAGGAAGGATGTGGTTACACTGGAGAGGTTGCAGAGGAGATTGAGCAGGATGTTGCTTGGGCTGGAGCATTTCAGCTATGAAGAGTGACTGGATAGGCTAGGGTTGTTTCCCTTAGAACAGGGAAAGCTGAGGGGTGACCTGATTGAGGTATACAAAATTATGAGGGGCATTGAAAGGATAGATGGAAAGAAACTTCTTCCCTCAGCGGAGGGATCAATAACCAAGAGGCAAAGAATTAAGTTAGGAGCAGGAGGTTTAGAGGGGAAAACTTTTTTCAACCAGAGGGTGGTTGGAATCTGGAACACACTGCCTGAAGAGGTGGTAGAGGCAGGAACCCTCACAGTGGCGCAGTGGTTAGCACCGCAGCCTCACAGCTCCAGCGACCCAGGTTCAATACTGGGTACTGCCTGTGTGGAGTTTGCAAGTTCTCCCTGCGTCTGCGTGGGTTTCCTCTGGGCCAGAAGACTTGCTGGTTGATAGGTTAATTGGCCATTATAAATTGCCCCTGGTGTAGGTAGGTGGTAGGGAAATATAGGGACAGGTGGGGATGTGTTAGGAATATGGAATTCGTGTAGGATTAGTATGAATGGGTGGTTGATGATCAGCACAGACTCGGTGGGCCAAAGGGCCTGTTTCAGTGCGGTATCCCTAAACTGAACAAAACTAAACTAAAATATTTACAAAGATCACTTGAAATGCCAAAGCATATCAGGCTACGGCCCACGTGATGGAAAATGGGATTAGAATAATGGCTGGCACAGACAAAATGGGCCGATGGGCTTGTTTCTGTGCTGTATAACTCGATGACTCTAAATGAAGCCTCCCCACCTAGCTAAACCTTCCACCACAATCCCCATAGAGATTGACGTGGTGGCAGTGTGGCACTTTTCACCAGATCACACCTTGGCCTGACCCCCTCCTCCTCTTGCACTTTCTTCTCCTTTCACCAACTCCCGTTGCTCCACCCCTCTCACCTCTCAATCAAAATCCTCATTCTCACTGAGATATCTTCATTGCTTTACTCCCTCAGCCTCTGCATTGAATGACATCTCATTCTCGGTGATTTCAATCTCCATCTCAACTCATCATTCTCTCCCTCCTCTGAGTTCATTGCCCTCCAATCTTCCTTAAATCTCTCTCTCCAAAAACTTCCCAAATCATCTTCATGGCTGCAACCTTGACCACACCATCTTCCATGGTCTCAATTCAATCACAGATAAGGCCATCTCTGATCACCTCCTTGTATCACTCTCCACCCACATCCCCCTCCTACACCCCAACCCTACCTGCTTCTGTATCTGCCCCGGAAAAAGGACCATCCCAAATTCACTTCATTTTCCATAACATTTCCACAGCTACTGATTTGCTCAACTGCACCCTCACATCAATCTTTGAAAACCTCGCTCCAAATAAATCCATTTCTCTCTCTCACTCTGGTCATTTCCCCTGGTACGGCCCTCATCTCAGCTCCCATAATTCCGAGGGATGCAGAATTGATAGGATATGACACACAACTTGTTTAGCAACACGGCCAGGTCACAGAAAGCTCTATTGGGTCCTGTTCTCATTTGCTGAAACTGCTCACTATTCCTGGATCATCCTGCAATGAGAAGATAACCTCTGTCTTCTTTTCTCCACCGCACACCGGCTTCTTAAACTTCACACCACTGTCTCTCCACCCTCATCTCCAACAGTAAGTGTGAGGAGCTCATGGATTTCTTTGTCACTAAGATGAAACGATCCGATCAGATGCCTCTACCAATTCCACTGGCCCAAACTTGGTCTACAGCTTCCCCCCTCATAACTCTGATCTCACATCTTTCTCTCATGTCTATCCTAGCTCCCGTCATGCCCTCACTGAGCTCATCTTGAAGATGGGGCCCACCTGTTTTCCTTCAAATCTATTCCCACTAAGCTGCTGATCACCCAACTTCCCCTCCTACTCCCCATGTTAGCTGACATTGTTAACAGTTCCTTCTCTTCAGGTTCTATCTCTGTCTCTCCTCTAAATCTGCCATCGTCAACCCTCTCCTCAAAAACACAAGTCTCCTTCTTTGCAAACTGCCACCCCATTTCCAAACTCCCTTTCCTCTCCAAAGTCTTTGAAAGTTTTGTCACCTCCCAAATCCGTGCCCGTCCTTCTCGGAACGCCATGTTTGAATCCAAACAATCAGGATTCCTCCTCTTGCACAGTAACAAAATCGACCTCATCAACATCACAAAAACATCCCATGTGACTGTGACAATGGTAAACTATCCCTCCTCGTCCTTCTCGATCTGCCTGCACCCTTTGACACTTTTGAACACACCGGACTCCTCCAATGTCTCTCCACTGTTGTCCAGCTGGTTGGGACTGAACTCACCTGGTTCCATTCTTATCTATCTAATCTTTGCCAGTCAATAGCATGGTATTTTCAGTCAACTAGGGATTATAAATTTCAAAGGACATTAAACGCTGTGCTAATTCTAAGGGGAAAGTTGTAATTGTGATTGGGGCCAATTGACCAGTTAATGCTTTGAAATCTCCATAACATGGAAGTGGCCTCAGTAACCTCCTCCTCAGGAGGGACGGGTGATCCTGGTTCCCCTTCTCCCCTTCTCTCGGGTCTACCCCGTCTCCTCCGTGTTGTCGTTAGCATAGCAGGACAGACAGGCAAAGGCTCTCCTTCCCCACCATTATCCTCCTCTGAGGAGTCCTGTCCTGTCTCAGTATATCCCATGTGATACTCTGCTTTCGTGACGGCTGCTCCAACCGCCTGCTGCTTCCCCATCTGGTTCCGCAGTCTCTGAATGGTGGACCTGCACTGTGCATTGGTCTGTCTCTCGGTGGGGTCACTCCTGTAGCTCTCTAAAGACTCCCCATGATTCCTCTAACTTCTGGGTTAACTGGGTGTTTTCCTGATGAGAGTGACAATATGCCTCTCCGCCAACCCTAACCACTGCTGAGCTGCCCCAGCCTGTACGGCATTAAGTGCCTGTTCCTCAGAGTGGCAGTAGAGGATGCTAGCTGATTTTGTAACATTTCCAGCAGTTTCTGCTGCTGCTGGATCGGTTCACTTTGAGCTCCCATCTGTTTCACCTGTGACTGTACCACTTCCTCATTGCACTGCACACAGTGTGAGTGTGATTAGATTTAAAACCCTGTCACTCTTCCAAAATTTTGCCAAGACCTGAACCTGGATAAACGCTACTCTTTCTTTATACAGGAACGTAGGAGCAGGAGTAGTCCATTCAGCCCAATGAGCCTGCTCCGCAATTCAACATGATCAAGGCTGATCATCCACTTCAATGCCTTTTTCCCACATTATCCCCATATCCCTTTATATCATTAGTATTTAGAAATCTGTCAATCTCTGCTTTCAACATACTCAATGACTGAGCTTCCACAGCCCTCTGGGGTAGAGAATTCCAAAGACTCACAACCCTCTAAGTGAAGAGATTTCTCCTCATCTCTGTCCTAAGTGGCTTCCCCCTTATTTTGAAATTTGTGTCCCCTGGTTCTAGACTCCCTAACCAGGGGAAACATCTTAGCTGCATCTACCCTGTCTATCCTGAGAAGTATTTTGAAGGTTTCAATGAGATCACCTCTCATTTTTGCAAACTCTGTAGAATACAAGCCCAGTTTCCCCAATCTCTTTTCATCGGACAGTCCCATTATCTCAGTAACAAATCTGATGAATCTTTGTTGCACTTGCTCTGTGGCAATAATATCCTTCCTGAGGTAAGGGGATGAAAAATGCACACAGGCGCAGTCTAACCAAGGTTTTATACAATTGAAGCAAGACTGCTGTGCTGTTCTTTGTTCTAACATCCCATGAGCCTTCTTCATTGCTAGCTGCACCTGCATGCTGGCTTTCAGTAACTTTTTGACAAAGACACCCAAGTCGCTTTGTACATCTACACTTTCTAATTTCTTCCTATTTAAGAAATACTCTGCACCTCTATTCTTCCTGCCAAAATGGATAACCTCACATTTTTCCACATTATATTCCATCTGCCACATTCTTGCCCACTCACTAAGTCTGTTCAAATCCCCTTGAAGCCACTTTGCATCTTCCTCAGAACACACATTCCCATCTAGTTTTGTGTCATCTGCGAACTTAGAAATATTACATTTGGTGCCCACATCCAAATCATTGATATATATTGTGAACAGCTGGTGCCCAAGTATTGATCCTTGCAGTGGCCACCAGTCACAGACTGCAATGCGAGAATGACCCGTTTATTCCTAAACTCTGCTTTCTGCCTGTTAATCAATCCTTAATCCATGCCAGTATATTACCTCCTATTCCATGTGCTTAAATTTTACGAACCAACCTCCTGTGGGGGACTTTAACAAAAGCCTTCTGAACGGAATGCGCTCATGTTTTTGTGTGTACTCTTCTCACAGGGATTGGATACTGTCTGGATTACATTTAGTGACCAACTTTTCCTCATATGTTTCCCAGAAACCCTTCTTTACACTGGCCTTTCACGACATAGCTTGTACTCACTGGGTCAGTTTAATCTACCAACCTTCCAAAGAGATTATCCCCGTAAGATTTATCACTGGCCAAACAATGTTCCTACATTTGTGAAACTTGCTTTAACTCCCTCGGTTTATGGACTCGTCCAAGTCCAGGGTTTCAGCATCACTTGTAAGATCTGGAGTTTGCTTTAATTTAATTGGAAGACTTGGTCAATTACAACTACAGTCTAAGTTGGGAGAGAAGATCTAAAAGGGACTTATAGCTCAGACTAGCTGCAAAACCACACGGGTACGAGTAGTTTTTCACAAGCTTTACAGACTTTATTGCATTTTCGACAATAAACACAAAATCATGATACTGAGCAAAGGGCAGTGGTGAGCAGTTGTGTTCACGATGGAACACCGGTCCTCAACCTCCAGTTAACTGCGATGCCTTGTCTCTTGATTGAAGTCTATCTTCTGTCTTCGTTTGGATGATGATGCGTGCTTTTGGGGACTTAGAAGTTCTTACTTTATGCACCTTTCCCAGCTCGGTTCTGTGCCATATTAGGTAAAACCCCATTTCTGTTCATCTAATTGGTCCGTCATTAACTAACTGCTCATCCATGATGGTACTTTGACCTTGTTTTGGTCATTGTCATTGTCATTGAGGGGGCTCCAGATTCATGTTTCCTTGCTGTATATTCATCAACAATGATCACTTGATGAGATTGATCCTGAAAGGGAGTATTTTTGAGAGACAAGGGTGGTGTTGTTGTTGTATGGTGTTCCGACCTCTACCTTGCAGAGGCTCAACGCCAAATTTCAGACCCTTCTTCCCACCTCCCCCTGGACCATGACCCCAACACCGAACATCAAGCGACTGTCCACAGGACTGTCACTGACCTCATCTCTTCTGGAGATCTTCCCTCTACAGCTTCCAACCTCATAGTCCTGCAACCCCGGTCAGCCTGCTTCTACCTCCTTCCCAAAATCCACAAACAGGACTGTCCCAGCAGACCCATTGTGTCAGCCTGCTCCTGCCCCACTGAACTTATTTCTTCCTATCTTGACACTAACTTTTTCCCGCTGGTCCAGTTTCCTCCCACCTACATCCATTACTCTTCTGACACCCTACGCCATTCTGACAATTTCCAGTTTCCTGGCTCCAACCGCCTCTTCTTCACCATAGACGTCCAATCTCTCTACACCTCCATCCCCGACCAGGATGGTTTGAGGGCTCTCCAATTCTTCCCTGAACAGTGGCCCAACCAGTCCCCATCCACCACCAACCTCCTCTGCCTGCCTGAACTTGTTCTCACATTGAACAACTTCTCCTTCAACTCCACTCACTTCCTTCAAGTGAAAGGTGTTGCTGTAGGTACCCACATGGGTCCTAGTTATGCCTGTCGTTTTGTGGGATATGTCGAACATTCCTGGTTCTAGTCCTACTCAGGCCCCTCCCCCAACTCATCTTCCGGGACATTGATGGCTGTATCGGTGCCGTTTCCTGCTCCCGTCTGGAACTGGAAAACTTTGCTTCTAATTTCCACTCTTCACTCACCTTTACCTGGTCCATCTCTGACACTTCCTTTCCCTTCCTCGACTTCTCTGTCTCCATCTCTGGGGATAGGCTGTCTACTAATATCCATTATCAGCCCACCGACTCCCACAGCTCCCTCGACTACACTTCTTCACACCCTGCCTCCTGTAAACACTCCAATCCATTCTTCCATTTTCTCCGTCTCCGATGCAACTGCTCTGGTGATGCTACCTTCCACAACAGCACTTCTGATACGTCTTTCTTTTTCCTCAACCGAGGATTCCCCCCATTGTGTATGACAGTGCCATCAACTGTGTCCAGAGCATTTCCTGCACCTCGACACTCACCCCTTCCCCTCCCTCCTAGAACAGTGACAGGGTTTCCCTTGACCTCACTTTCCACCCCATCAGCCTCCATATCCAAAGGATCATCATCCACCATTTCCACCACCTCCAGCCACCTACCGAATGCATCTTCCCCTCCCTTTCCCTGTCAGCATTCCGAAGGGATCATTTGCTCCGCGACACCCTGGTCCACTCCTCCATTACCCCTTACTGCCTTCCAGTTTTTGCTACTAAAGTGGGTAACCTCACATTTATCCACAATATACTGCATCTGCCATGCATTAGCCCACTCACTCAACTTGTCCAAATAACCCTGAAGCCTCTCTGCATCCTCCTCACAACTCACCCTCCCACCCAGTTTTGTGCCATCTGCAAATGTGGAGATATTACATTTAGTTCCCTCATCTAAATCATGAATGTATATTGTGAATAGCTGGGGTCCCTGCGGCACCCCACTAGTCACTGCCTGCCATTTGGAAAAAGACCCATTTATCCCTACTCTTTGTTTCCTGTCCGCCAACCAATTTTCTATCCATCACAATACATTACCCCCAATCCCAAGCGCTTTACTATTACACGCTAATCTCTTATGTGGGACTTTGTCGAATGCCTTTTAAAAATCCAAATAAACCACATCCACTGGCTCCCCCTCATCAACTCTACTAGTTACATCCTCGAAGAATTCTAGTAGATTTGTCAAGCATGATTTCCCTTTCGTGAATCCATGCTGACTCTGCCCGATTCTGCCACTGTTCTCCAAGTGCTCTGCTGTAAAATCTTTGATAATGGACTCTAGAATTTTCCCACTACAGATGTCAGGCTGCCTGATCTATAAATCCGTGTTGACCCTGCCCAATCCGACCATTATCTTCCAAGTGTCCTGTTACCACATCCTTTACAATAGATTCAAGCATTTTCCCTGCTACTGACGCCAGGCTCACAGGTCTGTAGTTCCTGGTTTTCTCGCTCCCTCCTTTCTTAAATAGTGGCGTTGCATTTGTTACCTTCCAATCTGCAAGAACTGTTCCAAAATCTATCGAATTTTGGAAGATGATCACCAACACATCCACTGTCTCTTCAGCCACCTCTTTCAACACTCTGGGATGTCGATCATGAAGTCCACAGGATTTACCAACTTTCGGTCCCATGAGTTTCTCCAGTACTTTTTTTTTACGAATATGCTTTTTTTCAGTTCCCCGTTCTCACTAGTACCTTGGCTCTGCAGAATTTCTGGGAGGCTTTTTATATTTTCCTCCATGAAGACAGACACAAAGTATTTATTTAGTTTCTTTGCCATTTCCTTATTGCCCATTATAAATTTCCCTGTCTCTCCCTGCAATGGGCCCCCATTTTTCTTTGTTAATCTTATCCTTTTTACATACCGATAAAAACTTTTACAGCCCATTTTTATGTTCCTCATTAGTTTACTTGCATATTCTATTTTCCCTTTCTTTATCAGTTTCTTGGTCCTCCTTTGATGAATTCTGAAATGCCTCCAATGCTCACGCTGACTACTTTTTTGGCAATGTTACAAGCCTCTTTCTTTGGCCTCATGCAATATTTAATTTACTTGTTAGCCACGGTTTGGATCATTTTTCCTGTCGGGTTTTTGTGTTCAAAGGAATGTAAAGTTGTTGTAAAGCATGTATTAATTATTTAAATGCTACCCATTGCCTGTCTACCGTCAGACCTTTAAATGTAAAGGTTTGGACCAAAAGGGAAATAAAATCTACATTCACGACCCATCAGCTTGTCCATAACAGCTTTCAAGGCTTCGAGCTGATTTGTTGGTACTGTGTCTGCATCACTCACTCCTCCTGAAACTCCTGAAAGGACAAAGACAGTTAAAAATCTTACAAGGAGACAGAATATGCTAACTCCAAAAGATTATACAACAGTCAGTTTATGTGAAATTAAATTTCAATTGCAACAAAAGCTTTTCATTACAGCCCCTGGAATTTTGCTGCGTAAATCATTTCTCACAGACAAGAGTCCCACTGGTAGGTAACCACAGAAAACGAGGATCTGATAGGTCAATAAATGCGTTGGAGACGGGGAAGGATGCAGAGCAGGACAGTTGGGTATTTTAAGTGCCGATGGCAAAATTTTGAAGCCCAACAGGGGATTGAGTGTGCCATAGAATCTTACAGCACAGAAGGAGGTCATTCTGCCCATCATGTCTGTGCTGGCTCTTTTAAAGAACTATGCAACAAGTCCCACTCCGCTGCTCCTTCCCCATCAGTCTACACATTTCTCTTTTTCAAGCATTTATCCAATTCCCTTTTGAAACTTGTTATTTAATCTGTTTGGCACAAAGTTAAATATTAATCAACTGCAAAGGAACCTGTGTAATGTGTCAATATAATTACACTGACATAAAATTATCCTTATTTGTTTGCCCAGCATAGTCGGAGTAGAAGTTGCTTCACACACTGAAGCAAGAGCTTTTTTGCTCATACCTGTCTGTCATAATTTTTTCTCAAGGAGTTGGATGATTCTCTGTAGTTTAATTTATGGGATAGCTGTCTGTTTTTCTCCACCAGAGCCTGGCATTCCTACTTTTTTTGTCTAGAACTGGGAGGAATACAGACCAGGCTGCCCAACTTCCCTTGCTGAAGAAAATCAATTGAGGCCAAATTACACTAGAATCAAGGCACTGAGTCTCAGTATCTTCAACTTCAGCACTAAGCTGGGGGCTGGTTTACTTCCATAAAAATGTTCAAGAAACAGCATTGGATGGGTTTTCAAATTATTTTAATTTGAATTAATAGATAATTCAAACTTGCTCAACTCAGATGAAGGGTTGATTCTATTGAGAAGCTTCTATTACAACTCAGCACTGTCTACAATTCTAAGGTTTTTGGATTTTATTTAGGGAGTTGGAAAGTAAACAGACTAAAGTTAAACACTAGACAAAACAATATTATATCAACAGCATGGTTATCAGACTCAGCACAATAGCTTATCATTGATAAAATCAAAAAAATATAGTTTTGAACAAGATTATAGCTGAATAATTTGGAAAAGCATGAAGCAGCTATTCAGTTTGTGAAGTCTCGGCTGTCGGTACGTACAGTTAGTTTAACATTCATTTTTGTTTTAGCACAGTGCTGCTATCAGAGCCTTCAGAATAAAGGTCACTGAAATCATTGGACAGACATTTCAAAAAAGTTAGAGAGTGTCAACCAGCTCGTTATTGAAATTCAGAATAAATGTTGTGCTTGCTGCAGCCATTTATCTGGTTGTGCGAATGTACAGTGGCAGAGTCTTAATGTCACGTAGCTAGTAACCTGGTGTTCCAGGATAATATCCTGGGGAAATCGGTTCAAAACCCACTGCTGCAGCTGATTGAATTTGATTAAATTTAAAAATTCAATGTAAATGCTGGTTTCAGGAATGATACCATGAAGTTCTCATTGATTTTTGTAAAATCCATCTGATTCACTAATATCCTTCAGAGAAGGAAATCTGCCATCCATACCTGGTCTGGCCGAAATGTAACTCCAGACCCACAGCAATAGGGTTGACTCTTCATTGTGCTCTGAAATAGTTTAGTAAGACACACAGTTGTGAAGGGAAATTAGAGATGAGCAACAAATTCTGAAAAAAAATATCTGGACAGATCCGTGGGATGGCATTAATCACTCACTGAATATTCACTGAGTATTCATCACCTGGACAGCTCTTGGCTTTCATTAAGTTGCCTTTAAAGATGTGTGTTTCTCAGTAGTGCCATTCGTGATATTGCTTTGGTTTGTGCACAACTCCCACAGCTGATGTGGAGCACCGTGATCACACAATGGTTATTACACTGAGTTGTGGCTGCATCAACGTCTGGTCTCTGCTGCACATGTTTACAGAACACAGTGAAAAATCAATCGATTCCAACTGGAAACAAATTGTTGTTCATGGAAAACAATTTGCTCCTTCAAATCCTCGCGCTCTCACATGCCTGTGCTTGATGCTCCATAATTCAAACCCTTCTCTTCTCCCAGCTTCTCCTCCTTTCACAGTCAATATCCCTCCTTTACTTTCCTCCTTCCATTCCATTGTCATTTTCCTGCAGCATTGCCTCATCGAACATCCATTCTCAATATTACGCCGTTAGGTTTGCTCTGCTCCCACTGCTGTTCCTGGGGACACAGGTCCCATTCACACCAATGTTCATTTGTGTCTTGAATCCAGATACATTTCTATCCATGGCACCACTTGGTGAACAAGCTGTGAAAGCAGAGCCGGCCTTCAGAGGGACAGCAGCCCAGCAGCTCATGATACTTTCTTGGGGAATATTGTGATGGGGGGATACTAACTGAAAACTGGCTTGTGTTTACCTGGTAGTTGGCACTTTTCTCCAAACAGTTGAGGTGGATGAGTGACGGGCAGTGCCACATAGCTGCCAATGAGGGTTCAAATGTGCCATTTTGTCAAGCTTGGTCAGTGCAGCAAGATGCAAAACATCCTGTCTTCATCTTAATCGATCTGTTGAAAGGTGTGATTGAAAGAAATGGAGAATAAATGAACAGAATGCTGGTGACAGAAAAGGAGCAATTACAGGAGATTGGCCATGAGTCAAAGGTCTTTAAAATGTCCATGTGCTGTGATCAGAAACAGCAGAATTTAAAACACGTATGAAGGAAAGTAAAGAGTGATCTTGGATATGAGAAGAAAACAGGAAAGTTGTGTCTGAAGCTGTGTCCTTGAGGCAGGCTGCGTGTTGTCAGGAAACTGTTATAGTGAAAGCACAAACAACAACAACTTATATTTATATAGCACCTTTAACATAAAATATCCCATGTAGCTTAACAGGAGGGTTAAAAAGCAAAATTTGACACTGAGCCACATAAGGAGATTTTAGGGCAGAAGACCAAAATCTTGAACAAAGAGACAGGTTTTGAGGAATGTTTAAAAGGATGAAAGTGAGGTCGAGAGGCGGAGAGGTTTTGGGAGGGAATTCCACAGCTTAGAGCCCAGGCAGTTGAAGGCACGGCCGCCAATAGTGGAGCGATTAAAATCGAGGATGCTCAAGAGGCCAGAATTAGAAGAGTGCAGATATCTCGGAGGTTTGTGGGACTGGAGGAGATTACAGAGATAGGGAGGGTCGAGGCCATGGAGGGATTTGAAAACAAGGAGGAAAATGTTAAATCAAGACGCTGCTTGACTGGGAGCCAATGTATGTCAGCAAGACCAATTTCTGCTGATCCAGTCCTGGATGTCGGACAAGGGGTCTGACAATTTAACAAGGGTGGAAGAGTCGAGAGAGGTGATGGTGAGGGAGAGCTGGGTGTCATTAGTGTAAAAGTGGAAACTAACACTGTGCTTTTGGATGATGGAATGGAACATGAACACCTGAGGAACAGCGGTGCTGACTGAGCAATGTTAAAGGTCTAAAAACATGAGAGTGAATGTTACAGGAGGCTTAGCTGCAGAGAAATGAAATGGAAGTTTGTCAGTATTAATGGTGGAAGGAATAAGCTGAGAGAAGGGGTGGGTTTGAATGTTGGAGCCTGAAGCACAGGCATTTGAAAGTGCGAGGATGTAAAGGGAGTCAATAGGTTTTCTCCATCCAGAAGAATACATCTTCACGTTTTAAAGAGTGACTATTTGTTGCGTTCAATTATGGTCGTTGGCTGGAGGAAGAGACCTCTGTTATCTCACAGGGGCCGTGGGCGGCCGGAGACTTTCTGGCCGGGCGTTGTCCTGCCCGTCCGGTACCGGCGGGTCATCCTCATCGGTACCGGAATCCTCCTCCTCCTCTACGTCTGTAATCTTTACTTCACCAACACCCACAACATACACAACACCCCTGTACACCTGGAACTTCTCTCTCAGTCTCTCTATCTCACTCTGACACTCAGTGTGATCTGCTTTCATGCCTTTCTCTTTATGCTGTTGGTGTATAACATGGTGCAGCCTTCATGTCCTCAGCCTCTTGTTCTGCTCTGTCTGCCCGATGGCACTGCTCTGTTTCCCGTGCAGCCCATTCATCACACTGGTGCTGATTGTTAACATACTGGCTTTCCAAAAATTGAGTTATGATTAACCACCGCTCCCTTTCCAGCTCAAATTGTTCACTGCCCTTTTTCCTCATCTCTCTCTCTTCCTCTCGCTATTTCATTAACCCATGAATAACCACATCCCATTCACTGAGCTTCTTTATCTCTCTCCTCCAGCTCCTGCTTGAATTTTGTTTTCGCAGCCTCATCTTTCCTGTGCTGCCACTGATCTGCCATCAGCCAAACTGGGCCTTCATCAAGATCCCCTTGCAAGGGAGCCCTGTGTCCACTGTTCTGCCTCATCTACCGGATCATCGCCCTCCAGGATAACCCGAACACACCGAGTGCTTAAGAGGTAATTTCCCTGCCAAGTACTTTGTGACAAACCCATCCATAGTATTTTCTGCCATTTCTTTATCTTCAAAACTCCTGGCTGGCTCGCCACTTGTAACACCTCTGGTCTAATGGTTCTTGTCTTTACTCCTCATAGCAATGTCACGCAATGACTTGGATACTGTTTCAGTAAATGTGATACACCTTTATTAAAACTCTAAGCAATGGTACATACTCACAATGACACTGATTGCTTCAGAATTCCGCGAACTCGGGTCAGTCTCAGGTCGGTCCTTCAGCAGATCTTCAGGCGTGACTTCGGAATGGCTGACCAGGTCACTCTACTGACTGCAATAACAATGTCCTTGAAGGCTGTGACTTTATACAACTTCCTGACTCCAGCCCTTAGTATATCAGGTAATCCGTGAAATCGGATCATCCAGTTGGGTTAATAATCCCACCCTGGCCATCCAGGGCCACCCCCACGTGGTCATATCCTGACCTCAGCAGGGGCGGGGGGAAGGGGGTGTCTCCGGTTGTATGCCAATAATGAGTGTGATTACTGTATCCTGGGGCAGGAAGAAGGCCATTCACACATTCCCGAGTGGTCATTGTCTGTAGGCAAGGTGTCTGTGGCAATTCACCACCTCAGGGACATGTCCTGATATGTTTGTGTGTGTTTTTTTATTTGTTCCTGGGATGTAGGATTCACTGGCCAGGCCGCAATTATTGTCCATCTCTAATTGTCCTTGAGAAGGTGGTGGTGAGCTGAATTCTTGAACCGCTGCAGTCCATGTGGTGTAGGTGCACCAACAGTGCTATTAGGAAGGGAGTTCCAGGATTTGGAGTTCCAGCGACAGTGAAGGAGCAGCAATATAATTCCAAGTCAGGATGGTGTGTAGCTTGGAGGGAAACATTCAGATGGTGATGTTCCCATGTATCTGCTATTCTTGTCCTTCTAGGTGGTAGAGGTTGCAGGTTTGGAAGGTGTTGTCTGAGGATCCTTGGTGCATTGCTGCAGTGCATCTTGTAGATGGTGCACACACTGTTGCCACTGTGTGTCGGTGGTGGAGGGACTGAATGCTTGTGGATGGGGTGCCAATCAAGTGGGCTGCTTTGTTCTGGATAGCGTCAAGCTTCTTGAGTATTATTGAAGCTGCACCCATCCAGGCAAGTGGAGAGTATTCCATCATATTCCTGACTTGTGCCTTGTAGATGGTGGGCAGGCTTTGGGGAGTCAGGAGGTGAGTTACTCGTCACAGGATTCCTAGCTTCTGACCTGCTTTTGTAGCCATGATATTTATATTGCTACTCCAGTTAAGTTTTTGGTCAATGGTAACCTCCAGGATGTTGATAGTGGGGGATTCAGTGATCATAATGCCATTGAATGTCAAGGGGCACAGGTTAGATTCTATCTTTTTGGAGATGATCATTGTCTGGCACTTGTGTGGCGTGAATGTTACTTGCCACTTATCAGCCCAAGCCTGGATATTGTCCAGGTCTTGTTGCATTTCTACACGGACTGCTTCAGTATCTGAGGAGTTGTGAATGGTGCTGAACGTTGTGCAAGATGTCTGTTTTAGTTAAAACTGTCCCACTAATAATGTCTTCAATCAGAATTCTCCCTTCGAAGCTCCATCTTCCAACCACCATGAGATAAACTCTGCCCACAGGACTTCACCACAGCCAGCTTTCATTAAAATGAAAGAAATAAAATCACGGTTTACATGATAAAGAGTGATTAATACAATTTAGGTAAATAATGCATTGGCTTATACATGTCACACAAATGCCAGGCAATGACCATTTCCAACAAAAGAGAATCAAACCATCTCAGCTTGAGATTTAACATCATTACCATTGCTGAATTTCCCACCATCAACATCCTGGGGGTGGGGGAGGGGAGCGGTCACCATTGATCAGAAACTTAACTGAATACTGTGGCTACAAGAGCAAGTCAGAGGCTGGAATTCTGTGGTGAGTAACTCACCTCCTTACTCCCCAAAGCCTGTCCACCATTGACAAGGCACATGTCTGGAGTGTGTTGCCTGTATGAGCACAGCTGCAACAACACTCAAGATGTTTGATACCATCCAAGACAAAACAATCAGGTTGATCAACACCCCATCCACCACATTAAACATTCATTCCCTCCACCACTATTAGACAGTAACAGTATTGTGTACCCTCTAAAAGATGCACTGCAGCAACTTGCCAAGACTCCTTTGACAGCACTTTCCAAATACACAGCCTCTACCACCTTGAAGAACAAGGGCAGCAGGCACATGGAAAAGCATCACCTGTAAGTTCCCCTCCAAGTCACACAGCATCCTGACTTGGAACTATATTGCAATTCATTCAGTGTCACTGGTCAAAATCCTGGAACTCCCTTCCGAACAGCACTGTGGGTGCACCAACCCTCCATGGACTGCAGCGGTTCAAGAGAGCAGCTCACCACCACCTTCTCAATGGCAATTAGAGATGGGCAATAACTGCTGGCCTTTCCATTGATGATCCCATGAACAAAAAAAAAAGTTTTCTTGGAAAGCAAAATTTATTCAGTATTTCTTATGAATGAGTGTACATTAACTGGAATTCTTAGAGTGTGATTGTCCTGACTTTTACGAGGTCTGGGGGAGTGCTTCAGTATTCAAAATAATCTTGAGAATTGACTTAATATCACAAGCTCCAATATTGATTCAATATCTCGAATGTTATTTGGAAGTCTGACCATGCAGTCCATATTTAGACTGTAATCCATATTTAGGCAATAATCTGACCTTCATATAACTTCCGGATTTCACTCGCTACACCTGCCTCCGAACTCGAACAACAGTTCATGATGCTCCATGCTGACTCCATCCTGTCTCCATCATCGTTATCCCACCACGGGACCTCTGTCTTTAACTCTGGACTCTTTCCTGTTATCTCCTGTTTCCCGTCTACTGTCAGATTTTATGTTCCCTATTGTTATGTAACCAGATTTATGTAACTTGAGGTTTCCCTGAGTCCATTCGTGGGTGCATTTTAGTTGCCGCTCTTGACCCGAGCCCGTCACTCCCTGCTCTTTCTTTTTAACTTCTTTTCTTTTTACTCCTCCTAGCCTCCTTTCACTTATTCCCCTCGCAGATACTCTACCCTCCCAATTTCCCACTCAAACCTTTCCGTACTCCTCAATAATCCTGCTCTCCTGTCACTGTCCCAGGCTGAGCTCCCTCTGGGATGAGTCTGCAGCATCCCTCTGTGGCTCTCTTGGCTTCCTCCGAAGACATCATCAAGACACTCAGTGCTGGCTCATTATGAGCATGAACCCCAATTACCCCATCTTATTCCTTCACCCCAATTCCCACCCAATGTGCCCGCTGGGGGCTTATCCTGACAAATCTTCTTCCTGACCATCTCACCCCTCCCACTGCTCACCCTGTGGATTCTGCCAGGGGATCAGTTCTCACAGCCCCTGTACGCATCTCCCTCCAGAACGTCCATTCAGTTGTGAACAAGACCCTTTCCATCCACAAACTTATTGTGTATGATTGCATCAACATAATGGTCTGAACAGAAACCTGGCTGAGGGGTGATGACACCTTCCCCCTAACTGAGGCTTCCCCACCTGGCTATACCTTCTACCACCTGTCCCACTGAGACTATCGTGGTGACAATGTGGCACTTATCGCCAGATCACATTATGGCCTGACCCCCTACTCCTCTGGCACTTACTCCTCCTTTGAGCATCTCACCTTGTTCCACCCCTCTCACCTCTCATTCAAAATCCTCCTTCTCTCCCGCCCTCCCAAGTATAATGAACATTTTCTCACTGAGATATCTTCATGGCTTTTCTCCCTCAGCCTCTGCACTGAACGATTTCTCATCCTCGGTCATTTCAACCTCCACCTCAACTCGTCATTCTCTCTCTCCTCTGAGTTCACTGCCTTCTTATCCTCCCTAAATCTTTCCCTCCTTGTAAATTCCGCAACCCATATTCACAGCCACCATCTTGATTTTGTCATCTTGCTAATCCCTTCCGATCAATCACAGATAAGGCCAGCTCTGATCAATTCCCTATCTCACCCTCCATCCACATCCCCCTTCCACTCCCCAACCCTACCTCCTTCTGTAACTGTCCCTGGGAAAAACTATCCTCCAGTTCACTTACAACTGCACTTTCAAAATACCAACTCTCTGCCTCTGGCCTTCCATTCGCCACAACATTTCTGCAGCTACTGATTGCTCACCCACATCCTCACCTCCACCTTTGATGCCCCAGTCCCCAATAATTACATTACTGTCTCTTACTCTGGCCATTCCCCCAGTACAATCCTCATCTCTGCTCCCTTAAGTCCAAGGGACGCAGATTTGAGAGGATATGACAGACAATTGTCACCATCAGATCTGGACCATGTAAAATACTATCGGGTCCTGCTCCCATCTGCATAAACTGCTCCTTGTTGCAGGATCAGCCTGGAATGCAAAGATAACACCGGCTTCTTTTCTCTGCCACACACTGTCCTCTTCAACCCCTCTCCACTGTAAGATTATTAGATTACTAAAAGTTTACTAACCAGAATACCAATTGTTGTCATCTTGCTATTATAAACTAACAACTGATTTATTATAAACTAACATTTTGCTTTATTAGAACCCTTCGTTTAGGATGATAAGTTAGGAATACTGAGGAAATAAGGACACATTATGGAGTAGATGTCATAGTAGTGGGATTCTGGGAGATTATGTCATGTTTTAAAATGCTGACTTGCAGTAAAATGATGAGGCTCAGAGAGCAGACAGTGAAACAGCTCCTCTGAGAACAAATGTGGATCTGGCTCGGAATGAGATAAGGAACCTCAGACTGTAAAAGCATGAAATACTATAGTCAACACAAAGACGTATTACCTATGTAAATCCGAAAGGTTATCAACAGGCAAAGAATGATCCTTGATTGGTTAAGAAGGCATCCTGAAACACAAAGCTAAGGATGATTGGGTGTCGGGATGGTTGATTGGAGAGCAGCCAGGATAAAAGATGTCTTGTCTCTGTCCCTGTACAGCAGGCAATTTTTGAACTGCAAGAGAAAAGAGAGAGAGAGAAACCAAAGTAACTTGAAGACTAGAAGCTGCAAGACCAACCAGTTGTACCACCATCCAGTCTCTAATAGGGGTGGTATCTGCATTAAACTGTTAATCACTGCCTGACTTTGTGACTATTAGTTAATCTGAAAATTGAATAAACTTGTCCTTATTTATTTATTTAGAGATACAGCACTGAAACAGGCCCTTCGGCCCACTGACTCTGTGGCGAACATCGACCACCTATTTATACTAATCCTACATTCCTACCTGCCCCTATAGTCCCCGACCACCTACCTATACTAGGGGCAATTTATAACGGCTAATTTACCTATCAACCTGTCAAGTCTTTGGCTGTGGGAGGAAACAGGAGCACCCAGCAAAAACCTGCACAATCACAGGGAGAACCTGCAAACTCCGCACAGGTAGCACCCAGAATTGAACCCATGTTACTGGAGCTGTGAAGCTGCAGTGCTTACCTTTAGCTCACGAAAGACAAATCACAACAAAAGCTTTGCTGCCAAGTCTGTTCCTGCCTTAGAAGGGGGCATTAAACCCCTAAAATCTTATCTTATCTTCCACCCCTGTCTCCTCCACCCTCACCCCCAACAATAAGTGCGGGGAACTCATTGACTTCTTTGTCACCAGGATTGAGACCATCTGATCAGCTCCCTCTGCCATGTTCCTCCTTTCCACTAACCCACCAGACCAAACTTCCTCTAAACTCCCCATTGCCTTAGCTCTGAACAACTCACATCTTTCTCTGGTTCTCTCGTACCTCCCCTCATTCCATTTCTGAGTTCATCTTATCCATGAGACCCACCTCCTGCTCACTTGACCCTATTCCAATAAACCGCTGACCACCCAACGTCCCTCCTGGTCCCCATATTAGCAGATATTGTTAATGGTTCTCTCTCTTCTGGTGCTGTTCCTCTCTCCTTCAAATCTGCAGTTATCATCCCTCTCCTCAAAAAACAACCTTCACCTCACTGTCCTTGCAAACTAACACCCCATAACCAACCTCCTTTCCTCTCCAAAGTCCTTGAAGGATTATCATGTCCCAAATCCATGCCCATCTTTCCCGGAACTCCATGTTTGAATCCCACCAATCAGGCCTCCACCCCTGCCATAGTATCAACTGAACACTTGTCAAAGTCACAAGTGACATCCTATGTGACTGTGATAAAGATTTTCTATCCCTAATCATCCTTCTTGACTGTCTGCAGCCTTTGACATGGTTGACCACAGCATCCTCCTCCAACACCTCCCCACTGTCATCAGAACTGGGAAAAGTTAGAAATGTAGCATGTGAAATGAGGAAGGTTGAAAAAGAACAAAATGGATGGTCTGTGATAAGGTGGAAGACGAGAGATTAAATGACAAAAGAGTTGGTGGAGCAGAGCCAAAGGGAGTGGTAATGGGACCAGTAAAGAAACAAAAGATGTGTCTAGCGGAGGTGTAAATGTTAGAATGATGAACAGCTGCTGTCAGAAAGTAAAAACAAGAGTTAAACAACAGTAAGACTGAAACATGCAAAGAAAAGTCAAAAGAAATGGGGCAGAGATTATGGTCTGAAATTGTTGAACTCAATTTTGAGTCTGGAAGGCTGTAAAGTGCTGAATCAAAAGATGAGATACTGTTCCTCGAGCTTTCATTGAGTTTCATTGGAACACTGCAGTAGGCCAAGGACAGAGAGGTTAGTGTGAGAACAAGGTGGAGAATTAAAATGGCAGGTGACTGGAAGCTCGGGGTCACACTTGCAGACAGAATGGAGGTGTCCTGCAAAGCGATCACCCGATCTGCGTTCGGTCTCCCCAATGTAGAGCAGACAGCATTGTGAGCAGTGAACAGAGTTTATTGAATTGAAATAAGTACACATAAATCGCTGTCTCACCTGGAAGGAGTGTTATGCGACCTTGGACGGTGAGGACAGAGGAGGTAAAATGGCAGGTTTTGCATCTATCGTGCTTGCATAGAAAGGTGCTGTGGGAAGGGGAGGTGGTGTTGGGGGTGATTAAGGAGCAGAGCAGAGTGTAGCGGAGAAAACAGTCCCCTCGGAATGCTGAAAGGGAAGAGTAAGATATCTTTGGTGGTGGCATCACGCTGGACATGACAAAAACGGTGAAGGATAATCCATTGAATACAGAGGCTGGTAGGGTGGAAGGTGAGGACAGAGGGAACCCTATCATGTCTCTGGGAAGGAGGGGAAGGACTGACAGAAGAAGTGCTGGAAGGGGGACAGAGACAATCGAGGGCCCGGTTATTCATGGTGGGGGAATCTTTGGTTAAGGAAAAAAGGAAGACATATCAGAAGCACTGGAAGGTTATATCATCAGAACAGATACAATGGAGATGGCGTACTGTGAGAATAGAATGGAGTCCTGACAGGAAGCAGGGTGTGAGCAAGTGCAGTTGACGTAGGTGTGGGAGTCACTGAGCTTCTGATAAATATTTTTTGATAGCCTATACCCAACAGAAATGGAGACAGAGAAATCAAGGAAGGGAAGGGAAGAGTCGGAGATGGATCATGTGAAGGTGAAAGAAAGATGGAACTTGGAAGCAAAGTTGATTATGTTTTCCAGTTCAGGATGAGAGCAGGAAACGGCACTGATACAATCATCAATGGACCAGAAAAAGAGGTGAGGGAGAGGGCCTGAGTCAGACTGGAACAAGGAATAAAAACAGAAGTGCTGGAAATACTCACCAGGTCGGCAGCATCTGTAGAGATAGAGACAGAGTTAACGTTTCAGGTCTGTGACCTTTCATCAGAACAAGCAATGTTGCACATATCCCAAAAAAAAGCAGCTTAGCTAGGACCCATGGCTGTTTGCACCTCTGTGAAATCACCCAACTTCGCCCGTCTCAGCTCATCTGCCAGTGAAACCCTCATTCATTCCTTTGTTACCTCTCGAACTTATCATTCCAACACATTCCTGACAGATCTCCCTCATTTTACTCTCCTTAAACTTGAGGTCATCCAAAACCCTGCTGCCTGTGTCTGAACTTGCACCAAGTCCTGTTCCCCGATCACCCCTGTTCTCACTGATCTACATTGACTCCCTCTCAAGCAATGTCTTGATTTTAAAATCCTCATCCTTGCTTTCAAATCCCTCCATCGCCTCACCCCCTCCCTATCTCTGTAATCTTCACCAGCCCATAAACCCTCCAAGATATCTGTGCACTTATAATTCTCGCCTCTTGAGCATCCCCAATTTTAATCTCTCCATCATCGGTGGACATGCATTCAGCTGCTAAGGCCCTAGGTTCTGGAACTCCCTCTCTTCATCTCCCAGCCTCTCCACCTCACTTTCCTCCTTCAAGACATTCCTTAAAGCCTAGCTCTTTTTCCAAGTTTTTTGTCATCTGACCTAATATCTCCTGTGCGGCTCGGTTTCAAATGTGGTTTTAAAATGCTCATGTGCAGCACCTTGGGACTTTTTTTTATTATGTTCAAGGCACTATACAAATGCCAATAATTGTTGTTTATCGACAGTCATCTTGTCATTCCGCACAGAAGGAGTCTGTGCAATCTTTTGGAAAGAGAGATTCAATTATTACCTCTCTGCTGCTATTCCCCCATAGCCATGCAAATATCTCCTTTTCAATATATATCCACTTCCTTTGGAAAGTTACTATTGGATCTGCTTCCTACTTTCTCAGATACTGCAGTCCAACCCACAACAAATCACTGCATCAAATTTCTCATCATATCCTCCCTGGATAGTTTGCCAATTGTTCTAAATCTGTGTCATCTAGTTATTGACCCTCCTGCCAGTGGAAACAGTTTCTCCCTCTCGATTCTGTTAAAAATCCCTCATGATTTTTAGCGTCTCTGTTAAGTCTACACTAACTCGTCCCTGTTCAATGGAGAACCATCCCAGCTTCTCTTGTCTCTTGACATAACTGAGATCCCAGGTCAAAATTCAGGAATTAGGTCTTTGTTTGGTGGGGATCCCAAGGAATGTGCCTCTGCCGCTGGAAATGAGTAATTGTGGATGGTTTCCCAGGAATTGAGCCACCATCTCCAGTAAGTCCGATGTAATTGTAAATATTTATTCTGTCACGAATGATTGCATCACTAATTATAGAGATAGGGCCCTTAGAACCAATAACATGGGTCTCTGGATGGGAATCAATACTTGTGGGGAATCCTCAGAAATATTTCAATGTTTCGGGCAGCTACATGGCCACAAATGACTATTGGTAGGGTCAATGGTTGTGTATTTCTTGGTGCAATTCCGGATCCCGTGTGCACAATCTTTCGGGTCTGGGAGTGTGACAGAATTTTAAGGGCGATGGAAGTAGAATGATGTTTAACCCAGAAATGAGTAAAGAATATTCTTGGGGCTATACCACATGGTTTAGTCTCACTGGCTGAGTTTAAAGTCCACCCTGTGAATTGGATAGAAATTCTCTGAAATTACAGAACATATTATATCACAGAAATATCGGGAAACCTGTAAATAAATCTGTTCTCACTGCGCCCAATGCTGTCAGACTGTGGATTTCACCCAATCTGTTCTTCCCTGACTCTGGGGAGATTCACTTTCCATTGTGCAATATCTGGCTAAATATAATTTATGATTTTGCAATGTGTTGTGTAAAAGAAATTAATTGAATCTTTTTGTTCAGTCACTGTAAGTAATGTCAGTCTCCTCGCCTCATAATTATGTCAATGGAGATTTCTCCTGCCTTTCATAAAGGACTTTGCTCAGTGACAGAGTCTGATAAGTAAGAGTTTGATCTTCACAAACCGGGATCAATCTTCCGCAGAAATTGAAAGAAAGAATCGGATTCATGCACTAGAACGTGTGGTCATGACGTTTCTTGGGACTTTCAATGATATTTATTATCCCACCCTTGCTGTAATTGGCGTTCCTGGTAAGTTTTATGCCCAGCTTTTAATACTGTAACTGCGTTAACTCTGTTCCTGACTGTCATTTGCTGTTGGGTTAACTGTAAACACTGTCTTCATTATGCAAGTTTCCACATCCAACAATTGTATGTATTCGGTTTATTCTCCTTGCTGTGTGACTGAAAGTACATTGTTCCCTCGATAATGTTACTGGGTGATTTATTTGATGAACAGTCTGCTCTCTGCATTGAGTCCTGGGAGTAGATTTTACTCTTTACCATCTGGGTATTAAACAGCACCTGAAGAGGGCGGTGGAATAAAAAGTGATGAAGAAGGTTTGCACGTCCTTTACAGAACCAGCCTGATATTCATTGCACTGAGTTTAAGAGGAGGATAATCAGGTGGGTTTTATTCCTGGTGAAGGGTCTGTTTCCCCACCCCGATTATCATTGTGCACGCCTCACAGGAACTGCTTAATTGATATAAGGTGTAGATATGGCTTTGAAGATCATTTAAGGTTTGCTGGATAAGATTAATGATCTCACGTTGCAGTTGATGATAAATCATTCCAACTGATTTTACTTCCAACTGATTGTAAATGGAGTAATGTGGGAAGTAGATTCCTTTCTCATTTTTTGATTCATATTCTCTCGAGTAAGTGGAAATCTATTCAGTTCTCACCCAGGTGGAAAGCACCAGATTAATATTGTCCCACTTCCATCCTGATACATTCTCAAACCTGAGGGAGCAGATCTCAGCATCAGTTACAGCATCAGCTCCTTGATAGTGACTGTTCATCAGAATAGCTTTGTAATATAAGGGAGCTTAAAAGATCAGCAGCAGAGGGACAGAGTGAGAAGGGCAGAGACCAGCAGGGGGGTATTGGTTCAAAATAGGAGCTGGAAAATTAAATAAGTGTTTCAATAAGAGTATAAACATAGAAGAGTGCTGGATGTATGAATTACAATTGATAATTTAAACAGATTACTAAACAGTTTATTCAAAAAGGGAATAGCGGGTTTTTGTTTCGATCGTGGATGGGCAGATGTGACCTGTTGCTTGCAATTCCTGTTCCATGAGAGAACTTCAGGACACTTCATAAGTCTTGGGCAACCATGTGTATAGCTTCAGCTGGAGCCTATGATTTTCGAGCTGGATGGACAGCTGGAATCAGTGCGGAGCATCAGAGAGCAGGAGAGTTTCCTGTATTGTATACTCCAGGAGCTGGTCACCCCACAGGCAGTCGGAGTTCAGGATGGGTGGCCATCCAGAAGATTCAGAAGAGGCAGAAAGTTCAGGAGTCACAAACCAGTACTCAGCTTTGGAGACTGCTGGGAGTGACGACACCTTGAAGGAGTGCAGTTCAGACCATGGAACCAATGGACATGGGACTGTACAGGAGGAAGCAGCAAAGGGCAGAAATGAAGATGTTATAGGTGATTCCATAGTCAGGGGGTCAGAGAGGCATTTCTTTAAATGTTATTGAGAGTTCCGCATGGTGTATTGTCGCCCTGGTGCCAGAGTAAACAACATCATGGAGAGGGTGCAGGATATTCTGAAGGGGGAAGGGAATGAGCCACAAGTAGCAACAACATAGGGAAGGCTGGTATTGAGGTCCTGTGGTCAGATTTTCAAGAGCTAGGGAGGAAGATAAAGAGTATAACCTTGAAAGGTAGTAATCTCTGGATTACTCCCAGTGCCACTGATTAGGGAGACCAGAAATGGGAAGACAGAGAGGATCAATTTGTGGCTTGAAGCATGGTGCAGGAGGGAGGGCTTCAGATTCTTGGGGCATTGGGACCATTTCTGGGGCAGAAGGGACCTATTTAAAAGAGGCTACTTGCGCCTCACCAGGACTGGGACCAAAGTCCTCACAGGGAGGCTCACTAGTGTAATTGGAGAGGGTTTAAACTAAATTGGCAGGGGAATGGGCAGCAGCATATAGTAGTCAAAACGAGGAATAAGGTGAGCGTGTTAGACAGTACTAGAGAAGGAAGTAGTTCCATATTCAATGTGATGAACTGAGAGGGACTAAGCAGAATGCAAAGAAAGATTACAATGCCTCAGTGTAATTGCATGAAGAGTTGTGGTTAAAGTTGGTGAGCTATAAGCACAAATAGCAGGATGGGAATATGATGTTGTGGCAATTACGGAAATGTGGCTTATAAGTGGCAAGGATTGGGTGCTCAATATACTAGGATATTGTCATGACAATGTGTTTTGTTAAATGATAATTTTCTTTAATCCACCACCTGGAGATCTGAATTTATAATTTTTTTAAAACACATTTGAAAAGACCAGCCAAAAGGATGACTTTGCTGGCAGCTAAAGATGATCACTGAGTTTGCAACACTGTATCCGACACTGCAAAGGACTATGAGGAGGGAGATGAAATGGCTGCATTTCCCAGCAGGAACCAAGACCCAGGAAGGTTAAGGGAACTATTTGTTCTTTTTCTTTTTAACAAGAGAGAGATACTGCTAACTGCAATGTTTTGAATCACCGAGTGACTGTCATGTGACAAGCCCCTCCCCATCTGTGGTTTTAAGCTTGTGCAACTGGACTCTGACACATGCAGACCCAAGTGGGAAGTCCTTCTCTTTCTCCATTCCAGCATGAAAGCTTTCAAATCCTGCCCGGTGACTGACCACCTCTGCATACTGCGGCTCCAACCAGAAAACCTTTGAAGGAAATCATCTGAATCGCTGTCTCCAAGAGATCAACCAAACCAGTCACCTACATCTTCAAACTAAAAGCCTCAGGACTACCATATTCACCTAGAAGCCAGCTGAATTATCAAACGTCACAGACTCTATGCGCCTTTTTTCTATGGACTCTAACTCAACCAATCTATCTTTCCCCGCTCTGTAACCTATTTGTGTGTGTGTAAACCTCTGATGTGTGAGTGTATGTGTTTTTTTTTATTCATTCATGGGATATGGGCATCAATGGCCAGGCCAGTATTTATTGCCCATCCCTAATTGCCCTTGAGAAGGTGGTGGTGAGCTGCCTTCTTGAACCACTGTTGTCCGTGTGAATTAGTGCTGTTATGAAGGGAGTTCCAGGATTTTGACCCAGCGACACTGAAGGAATGGCGATATAGTTCCAAGTCAGGATGGTGTGTGACTTGGAGGGGAACTTGCAGGTTGTGGTGTTCCCATGCATTTGCTGCCCTTGTCCTTCTAGTTGGTAGGGGTCACGGGGTTAAAGTTGCTGTTGAAGGAGCTTTGGTGCATTGCTGCAGTGCATCTTGTAGATGGTACACACTGCTGCCACTGTGCGTCGGTGGTGGAGGGAGTGAATGTTTGTAGATGGGGTGTCAATCAAGCGGGCTGCTTTGTCCTAGATGGTGTCGAGCTTCTTGACTGTTGTTGGAGCTGCACCCATCCAGGCAAGTGGAGAGTATTCCAACACACTCCTGACTTGTGCCTTGTAGATGATGGACAGACTGTGGGGAGTCAGGAGGTGAGTTATTCGCCACAGGACTCCTAGTCTCTGACCTGCTCTTGTAGCCACGGTATTTATATGGCTACTCCAGTTCAGTTTCTGGTCAATGGTAGCCCCTCGGATGTTGACAGTGGGGGATTCAACGATGGTAATGCCATTGAATGTCAAGGGGAGATGGTTAGATTCTCTCTTGTTGGAGATGGTCATTACTTGGCACTTGTGTGTCGCGAATGTTACTTGCCACTTATCAGCCCAAGCCTGGATATTGTCCAAATCTTGCTACATTTCTACACAGACTGCTTCAGTATTTGAGGAGTCACGAATGGTGCTGAACATTGTGCAATCATCAGCGAACATCCCCACTTCTGACCTTATGATTGAAGGAAGGTCATTGATGAAGCAGCTGGTTGGGCCTAGGACACTATCTGGAGATACTCCAGCAGTGAAGTCCTGGAGCTCAGATGATTGACCTCCAACATCCACAACCATCTTCCTTTGCACAAGGTATGACTCCAGTCAGTGGTGGGTTTTTCCCCTGATTCCTATTGACCTCAGTTTTGCGAGGGCTCCTTGATGCCATACTCGGTCAAATGCTGCCTTGATGTCAAGGGCAGTCAATCTCCCCTCACCTCTTGAGTTCAGCTCTTTTGTCCATGTTTGAATCAAGACTGTAATGAGGTCAGGAGCTGAGTGGCCCTGGCGGAACCCAAACTGAGCATCACTGAGCAGGTTATTGCTAAGTAAGTGCCGCTTGATGGCACTGTTGATGACACCTTCCATCAACTTATTGATGATTGAGAGTAGGCTGATGGGGAGGTAATTGGCCGGGTTGGACTTGTCCTGCTTTTTGTGTACAGGACATACCTGGGCAAATTTCCACATTGCAGGGTAGATGCCAGTGTTTTAGCTGTACTGGAACAGCTTGGCTAGGGGGGTGGAAAGTTCTGGAGCACAGATCTACAGTACTATTCCGGAATATTGTCAGGGCCCATAGCCTCTGCAGTATCCAGTGCCTTCAGTTATTTCTTGATATCACGCGGAGTGAATTGAATTGGCTGAAGAATGGCATCCCTGATGCTGGGGATTTTAGGAGGAGGCCGAGATGGATCATCAACTCGGCACATCTGGCTGAAGCTTGTTGCAAATGCTTCTGCCTAATCTTTTGCACTGATGTGCTGGGCTACCCCATCATTAAGGATGGCAATATTTGTGGAGCCATCTCCTCCAGTTAGTTGTTTAAATGTCCACCACCATTCACGGCTGGATGTGGCAGGACTGCACAGCTTAGATCTGACACATTGGTCATGGGATCGCTTAGCTCTGTCTATCGCATGCTGCTTACGCAGTTTGGAACGCAGATAGTCCTGTGCTGTAGCTTCACCAGGTTGACACCTCATTTTGAGGTATGCCTAGTGCTCTCCTGGCATGCCCTCCTGCACTCTTCATTGAACCAGTGTTGGTCTCCTGGCTTGATGGTAATGGTAGAATGAGGGATATGCCGGGTCATGAGGTTACAGATTGTGGTTGAGTACAATTCTGCTGCTGCAGCAGATGGCCCACAGCGCCTCATGGATGCCCAGTTTGGCATTGCTAGATCTGTTCTAAATCTATCCTATTTAGTACAGTGGTAGTGCCACACAACACAACCGACGGTCTGCTCAATGTGAAGGCAGGACTTCGTCTCCACAACGACTGTGCGATGGTCACTCCTACCAATACTGTCATGGACAGATGCATCTGTGGCAGGCAGCTTGGTGAGGATGAGGTCAAGTATGTTTTCCCCTCTTGTTGGTTCCCTCACCACCTGCCGCATACCCAGTCGAGCAGATATGTTCTTTTGGATTGAGGGAGGGCGGTAGGTGGTAATCAGCAGGAGGTTTCCTAGACCATATTTGATGCCATGAGACTTCAGGGAGGAGTTATTAGGGGTGTACAAGATTATGGCAAGCTGAGACAAGGAAAATTTTTTCTCTTTTACGAATGGTACAAGGACTAGGGACACAGATTGAAGGATTTGGACAAGAGATTCAGTTGAAATATGAGGAAGTACTTTTTTATGCAACGGGAATTACCTGGAACTTGCTACCCACAAGAATGGTGGAAATGGAGACGATCAATGATTTCAAAAGGAAATTGGATGGCCACTTGAAGGAAATAAATTTGCAGGGCTATGGGGATTGAGCAGGAGAATGTGACTGACTGGATAACTCCGTGGACAGCCAGCATCGACTTAATGGGTCGGAGTCTCCTTCTGTGCCATAAATGACTCTTACTCTATGTCCTGGGGCTGAGATGATAGGCCTCCAACAACCACAACTATCTTCCTTTATGCCATGTTTGATTCCAACAAGTGGAGTGTTTTCCCTTGATCTCCATTGCTACAATTTTGCTGAGACCCTTGATACCAAACTTGGTCTAATGCTGCCTTTCCATGATTGGACCAAAGCTGTAATTTTATCCAAGCAGAGTTCCCCTGGCAGAACCAAACTGAGCATCAGTGAGCTGGTTCTTGCTGAGTAAGTGCAGCTTGATAGCACTGTCAATTACTTTGCAGATGATCAAGAACAGATGATGGGCGGTAAATGGCCAGATTGGATTTGTCCTGCTTTTTGTGGACAGGTTCTACTTGGGCAACTTTCCATATTTTTGGGTAGATGTCAGAATTGTACTGGAACAGCTCGGCCAGGGGTAGAGCTAGTTCTTGAGCACAGCTCTTCAATAATACAGCCAGGATGTTTTCAGGGCCCATAGTCTTTTCTGTATCCAGTGCCTTCAGCCTTTTTTGATATCATGTGCAGTGAATTGATTTGGCTGAAGACTGGCATCTGTGATGCTGGGAACCTCAAGTGGAGGCTGAGATAGGTTCATAGAGAGTCATAGAGTTATACAGCACAGAAACAGGCCCTTCAGCCCATCGTGTCTATGCCAGCTATCAAACAACTAACTTTTCTAATCCCATAGCCTTGTATGACGTTTCAAGTGCTCATCTAAATACTTCTTAAATGTTGTGAGGGTTCCTGCCTCCACCACCCCTTCAGGCACTGCGTTCCAGATTCCAACCACCCTCTGGGTGAATTTTTTTTTCCTCAAATCCACTCTAAACCTCCTCCCCATTACCTTAAATCTATGCCCCCTGGTTATTGATCCCTCCGCTAAGGGAAAAAGTCTCTTCCTATCTAACCTATTAATGTCCCTCATAATTTTGCATACCAGAGCCCCTGCTATCACCTCCCTTGCCTCACACAACAGCCTGGGATACATCTCATCTGTGCCTGGGGATTTATCCACTTTTAAGCCCGCCAAAACATCGAATACTTCCTCCCTTTCAATGTTCATATGTTCAAGTATATCGCAATCCCCCTCCCTGATCTCTAAACCTACATCGTCGTTCTCCACAGTGAAAACAGATGAAAAGGAATCATTTAAAACCTCACCTCTCTCCTCCAGCTCCACACACAGATTGCCACTTTGGTCCCGAATGGGCCCTACTCTTTCCTTGGCTATCCTATTGCCCTTAATATAAAACATCTTAGGATTTTCCTTTATATCGACCGCCAATGTTTTTTCATGTTCCATTTGTCACTGCTCCGCCCATCTTACCAGCCCATCTATATTGTCCTGTAATCTAAGGCTTTCCTCCTCACCATTTCGACACCACCAATTTTCGTGACATCTGAGAACTTACTAATCATACCTTCTATATTCACGTCTAAATCATTAATGTACACTACAAACAGCAAGGGTCAAACAGCAAGAGATGTTTCATCCACTCAGTATTTCTGGCTGAAGATTATTGCTCATGTTTCATCCTTATCTTTTGCACTGATGTGCTGGGCTCCCCACTCATTGAGGAGCCGCCTCCTTTGGTTACTTGTTTACTTGTCCACCTTCATTCACAAATGCATGTGGCAGGACTGAAAAGCTTTGATCTGAACAGTTGGTTGCAGGATCTTTTAGCTCTGTCTGCAGCACAGTTCACATTAGAGACCTGTTTTAGGTCGGGACAAAGAACCCGACCGAACCACAGCGGGCCTGAGCCCAACCCGGGCCGAGTCCCTGTGATTTTGCCCCGAGTCCGACCCGACCATCCGTTTACTTACCTTCCTGACATTGAAACTGCAAGAAGCTGCTGCTCATGCGTGAGACGTCATAGTGACGTCACTCGCTCACTGCGCAAACTCAGTTTCGTCCCGGACTCCCAGCTCAGGTGAGTTTTTTTTATTTTTAATACTTAACAACAGAGCACTTACCGTGTGTGTCCGGCCCGACCCGGCCCGACTCGATCTGGGCTCGGCCCAACCCGGCCTGAGCCTGAAAGCCGGAACCGGAAGATGGGCCCGACCCAACCCAAACCCGACACATGTCATCGGGTCCTGTTGGATTCGGGTGGGGGAGCGGGCCTCCAGATCACAGTACTTCCAAGTTTTGTCATCTGCACATTTTGACATTGTGCCCTGAACAATTCATGAAAATATATCAAGAAAAGCAGTGGTCTGAGTACCTGTCCCTGGGGAACAGCACTGTTTTAGAATTAGAATTAGAACATTACAGCGCAGTACAGGCCCTTCGGCCCTCGATGTTGCGCCGACCTGTGAAACCATCTGACCTATTCTATTCCATTTTCATCCATATGTCTATCCAATGACCACTTAAATGCCCTTAAAGTTGGCGAGTCTCCTACTGTTGCAGGCAGGGCGTTCCACGCCCCTACTACTCTCTGAGTAAAGAAACTACCTCTAACATCTGTCCTATATCTATCACCCCTCAACTTAAAGCTATGTCCCCTCATGTTTGCCATCACCATCCGAGGAAAAAGACTCTCACTATCCACCCTATCTAACCCTCTGATTATCTTATATGTCTTTATTAAGTCACCTCTCCTCCTCCATCTCTCCAACGAAAACAACCTCAAGTCCCTCAGCCTTTCCTCGTAAGACCTTCCCTCCATACCAGGCAACATCCTAGTAAATCTCCTCTGCACCCTTTCCAAAGCTTCCACATCCTTCCTATAATGCAGTGACCAGAACTGCACGCAATACTCCAGGTGCGGTCTCACCAGAGTTTTGTACAGCTGCAGCATGACCTCGTGGCTCCGAAACTTGATCCCCCTACTACTAAAAGCTAACACACCATATGCCTTCTTAACAGCTCTATTAACCTGGGTGGCAACTTTCAGGGATTTATGTACCTGGACACCAAGATCTCTCTGCTCATTTACACTACCAAGAATCTTCCCATTAGCCAAGTACTCTGCATTCCTGTTACTCCTTCCAAAGTGAATCACCTCACACATTTCCGCATTAAACTCCATTTGCCTTCTCTCAGCCCAGCTCTGCAGCCTATCTATGTCCCTCTGTAACCTACAACATCCTTCGGCACTATCCACAACTCCACCGACCTTCGTGTCATCCGCAAATTTACTAACCCACCCTTCGACACCCTCATCCAGATCATTTATAAAAATGACAAACAGCAGTGGCCCCAAAACAGATCCTTGCGGTACACCACTAGTAACTAAACTCCAGGATGAACATTTGCTATCAACCACCACCCTCTGTCTTCTTTCAGCTAGCCAATTTCTGATCCAAAGCACTAAATCACCTTCAATCCCATACTTCCGTATTTTCTGCAATAGCCTACCATGGGGAACCTGATCAAATGCCTTACTGAAATCCATATACACCACATCCATGGCTTTACCCTCATCCACCTGTTTGGTTATCTTCTCAAAAAACTCAATAAGGTTTGTGAGGCACAACCTACCCTTCACAAAACCGTGCTGACTATCGCTAATGAACTTATTCTTTTCAAGATGATTATAAATCCTATCTCTTATAACTTTTTCCAACATTTTACCCACAACCGAAGTAAGGCTCACAGGTCTATAATTACCAGGGCTGTCTCTACTCCCCTTCTTGAACAAGTAGACAACATTTGCTATCCTCCAGTCTTCCGGCACTATTCCTGTCGACAATGACGACATAAAGATCAAGGACAAAGGCTCTGCAATCTCCTCCCTGGCTTCCCAGAGAATCCTAGGATAAATCCCATCTGGCCCAGGGGACTTATCTATTTTCACACTTTCCAAAATTGCCAACACCTCCTCCTTGTGAACCTCAATCCCATCTAGCCTAGTAGTCTGTATCTCAGTATTCTCCTCGACAACATTTTCTTTCTCTACTGTAAATACTGACGAAAAATATTCATTTAACGCTTTCCCTATCTCCTCTGATTCCACACACAACTTCCCACTACTATCCTTGATTGGCCTTAATCTAACTCTAGTCATTCTTTTATTCCTGATATACCTATAGAAAGTCTTCGGGTTTTCCTTGATCCTATCCGCCAATGACTTCTCATGTCCTAAAGAGCTGAACTCAAGAGGTGAGGTGAGAGTGACTGCCCTTCACATCAAGGCAGCGTTTGACCGAGTATGACATCAAGGAGCCCTAGCAAAACTGAGGTCAATGGGAATCAGGGGGAAAACCCTCCGCTGGCTGGAATCATAGCTAGCGCAAAGGAAGATGGTTGTGGTTGTTGGAGGTCAATCATCTGAGCTCCAGGACATCACTGCAGGAGTTTCTCAGGGTAGTGTCCTCGGCCCAACCATCTTCTGCTGCTTCATCAATGACCTTCCTTCAATCATTAGGTCAGAAGTGGGGATGTTCACTGATGATTGCACAATGTTCAGCACCATTCGTCACTCCTCAGATACTGAAACAGTCCGTGTAGAAATGCAGCAAGACCTGGACAATATCCAGGCTTGGGCTGATAAGTGGCAAGTAACATTCATGCCACACAAGTGCCAGGCAATGACCATCTCCAATAAGAGAGAATCTAACCATCTCCCCTTGACATTCTACAGCATTATCAGCACTGAATCCCCCACTATCAACAACCTAAGGGCTACCATTGACCAGAAACTGAACTGGAGTAGCCATATACATACCGTGGCTACAAGAACAGGTCAGAGGCTAGGAATCCTGAGGCGAGTAACTCACCTCCTGACTCCCCAAAGCCTGTCCACCATCTACACGGGACAAGTCAGGAGTGTGATGGAATACTCTCCAATTGCATGGATGGGTGCAGCTCCAACAACACTCAATAAGCTCGACGCCATCCAGGACAAAGCAGCCCGCTTGATTGTCACCCCATCTACAAACATTGACTCCCTCCACCACCGATGCACAGTGGCAGCAGTGTGCACCATCTACAAGATGCACTGCAGCAATGCACCAAGGCTCCTTAGTCAGCACCTTCCAAACCCGCAACCTCTACCAACTAGAAGGACAAGGGTAGCAAATACATGGGAACACCACCACCTGCAAGTTCCCCTACAAGTTAGACACCATCCTGACTTGGAACTATATCGCCGTTCCTTCACTGTCGCTGGGTCAAAATCCTGGAACTCCCTTCCTAACAGCACTGTGGGTATACCTACCCCAAATGGACAGCAGCGGTTCAAGAAGGCAGCTCATCACCACCTTCTCATGGGCAATTAGGGATGAGCAATAAATGCTGGCCTGGACAGCGTCGCCCACATCCCGTGAATGAATATAAAAAAAGAAGGATGGGGATTCTAAGTGATAAAGCTGGAACTAAGACAACAGGGTGGTCTTGACACCAGTGAAAATTCTGGTGAGGAAAGAGCTGACTCCAGCTGAGGACCCAGTGGAGAGCTATTCAAATTTGTACAAGCCCTCCCTAAGTGTGAGAAGGAGGTAGAGGCATTTTTCATTTCTTTTGAAAAGACAACTGAACAGATGAAGTGGCCAAAGGAAAGCTGGACGCTGCTTATGCAAAGCAGGTTGATGATTGATGCATTGGTATGTGGGAAAACATTTAAATATGTGTTGTGGCCCGTGGCGAAGTGGGACTAGAGCAAAAATTGCACTCCTCCTGCCTCAGTCGTAACTATATATATAGTTAAATTTCACAAGTTAACATTAACTTTCAGATACAACAGAGATAGATCTTATGGGTTTACTGGGCAGTCCACTCAGCATATATGACACCAATTACAGCCACAAAATTTCTTCAAAACTCTGAACTTCCTCAGGTAGATTTCCAGCTCCTTTCTTTCAGGATTAAGCCACTGGTCTTCTTCTGACAGCAGTTTCCTCTCAATCTGAATTCTACAGGTGGGGTCTTCACCAAAAAGTAAACTTCTCCAGAACCTCCTCAGTTCTGCTCACGACAGTCTTGATGGCACAGAGGCAGCAGTATTCCCTTTTTCTGAGCCATTCAGTGATATCCCTTTGCACTATATTGCCAAGTCTGATTAATCAGCTAATTTAAGCAACAGGAAAAACTCCTGGATTCAGTTTTATTCAGCTTGCCAGCACTTCTCTCCTGCTGGATGTGGGGAGGACTCTGTCTCCTTTTATCTGGTTCCAACCAGTATAGGTTTCCCCAGGAACATGAAGGTTTTTTGCAGCTTCTGTTTTAGTTTTAGTTTGCTTTCAGCTAGGATCCATCTCAAAAGAAAACAACCATGGATTCCATCCCAGTGAATCCTTTTCCCAAAGACAATGCTGCCTATGTCACAGATAGGGTCTTTTCACTGTCCCTCTGCATTGTGGGAACTGCAGCCCTCCATGACGACATTGAGTGTCTCCAAACACAGGGGAAGCTTCCTGGGCTGTTGGAACCAACAGATTGCAGGTCTTCTGTGGAGCTAGAGAATCTCTCTGAAAAGAGGGTCAGTCAACGCGGGAATTTAAAGGAGGTGAAGATCAGATTGGTGAATGACGGACTGAACTAAATAAAGTTAGGAAGAATCTCTCCAGGTTCCTGATCGGTATGTTTTGCACCATCAGGAAAAAAAAAACTATAGTAATTCTCCCTCTGTCCTGGTAATATATTCACAGTATATTCATTTCACAGAAACTTTGCACATAACTCAGACAACAATCAGGAAATTATCCTACATTGTAGCTGAATATATTGTCATCCGTTGTGTTTAAATTTACTTGACACTATTTATAAAATAGGGCTCACAGTTCATGTGTGGAAGGCTGACGGACTGTGGTTTCCACTGTGGTTGCTGCTTTAACAAAGATCACTTTAAGTATGTACAGTGAGCAGAAAGGAATTGCTGGTGCTGAAATCACTGCCATTCTGCTTTAACAGGCTAAGCTTGGATCTCCTGATATATTGAAACAATAAACCTCGGTGATTGTTGCTTAAGTTATAAAATATTCACATGATTTAAATTCAATGGAGAAATGGGTTTCACATGGCAGGAGCAAAGGGCTGAGTGAAGACAGTTATGTGAATCTAGTTAAGGGATTTTCCTAAGAGTTGGACTTTGCACCTCCTCCCCCCTGGATACCAAAGCAAATTAAATCAAGGGGCAAAAGTAAATACACAAATGTCAGAGTAATTCACTAAATATAAGGGGATAAAATTAAAATTAGCTAAAGAGAGGGCACCAACGTTAATTGATCTGAATTACACCAAATAAAAATCTGGTGCACAGAAACAGTTACATAATAAATAGAAATAAGGGGATACTAAACTACAAACATATCTAGAATCATAGAAGAGAATCACAGAATCTCACAGCACAGAAGGACGAAGGTCGGTGGAGTTGTGGATAGTGCCTAAGGATGTTGCAGGTTACAGAGGGACATAGATAGGCTGCAGAGCTGGGCTGAGAGATGGCAAATGGAGTTTAATGCGGAAAAGTGTGAGGTGATTCACTTTGGAAGGAGTAACAGGAATGCAGAATACTGGGCTAATGGGAAGATTCTTGGTAGTGTAGATGAGCAGAGAGATCTTGGTGTCCAGGGACATAAATCCCTGAAAGTTGCCACCCAGGTTAATAGGCCTGTTAAGAAGGCATATGGTGTGTTAGCTTTTATTAGTAGGGGGATCGAGTTTCGGAGCCACGAGGTCATGCTGCAGCTGTACAAAACTCTGGTGCGGCCGCACCTGGAGTATTGCGTGCAGTTCTGGTCACCGCATTATAGGAAGGATGTGGAGGCTTTGGAAAGGGTGCAGAGGAGATTTACTAGGATGTTGCCTGGTATGGAGGGAAGGTCTTACGAGGAAAGGCTGAGGGACTTGAGGTTGTTTTCATTGGAGAGAAAGAGGAGGAGAGGTGACTTAATAGAGACATATAAGGTAATCAGAGGGTTAGATAGGGTGGATAGTGAGAGTCTTTTTCCTCGGATGGTGATGACAAACACGAGGGGACATAGCTTTAAGTTGAGGGGTGATAGATATAGGACAGATGTCAGAGGTAGTTTCTTTACTCAGAGAGTAGTAGGGGCGTGGAACGCCCTGCCTGCAACAGTAGTAGACTTGCCAACTTTAAGGGCATTTAAGTGGTCATTGGATAGACATATGGATGAAAATGGAATAGTGTAGGTCAGATGGTTTCACAGCTCGGCGCAACATTGAGGGCCGAAGGGCCTGTACTGCGCTGTAATGTTCTATGTTCTCTGTATGTTCTGTACCTGAGTGTCATAGAGTCATAGAGTTATGCAACCAAGGATAAGCGAATATCATTAGCAGCAAAATTGGGATCAGTGTTGAAACCAGGAACTAAGAAAACAGACATAATTGAAGTAATTGCATTTGAAATTGAAAGAAGAACAAGGCAAACCAGATGATAGTTCAATTGAATTAGCTAAAATTCAGTTGCAGATAAAGCAGCTTAAACTTGAAAGTGGAAAGTGAGGAAAGGGTGAAAGAGAGAACATTTCCGAATGAAAGAGAATTGGAAATGAAAAACATTGATTTTGAAAATGAAAAAGAAATGAAGTAACTTGAATGAAAATTTCAAAAAGAAAGTAAAAGAGAAGGAATGGAAATCGAATGAAAAATGCTGAAACTAAAACAAAAGCCTGTCTTTGATTCCAGTGAAAGTTCTGAGGAAGAAGCTGAGTCCAGCCGAGGACCCATTGGAGAACATTTTAAATTTGTACAAGGCCTCCCAAAGTCTGAGGAAAGGGATGCAGACACATTTTTCATTTCTTTTGAAAAGAGAGTTAGACAAATGAAGTGGATGAAGGAAAGCTGGGCACTGCTCATGCAAAGCAGGTTGATGGGCAGAGCTCATGATGTTTCTGCTGTGCTTTCTGAGAAGGCTTCTGCAGATTATAAGATGGCAAAAAAGGCTAGTCTCGCTGCACATGAGATAGTCTCTGAAGCTCACCAGAAGAAATTTTGAAACCTCCGGAGACCGACTGGGCAGACCTATATAGAATGAAAGGGTAAAGCAAATCAATTTTGATTGTTTGATGTGGGCACTAAAGGTAAATGCCATGGATGAGAAATAATTCTCCTGGAAGAATTTTTAAAAATCGCTTTCTCCATTAATAAGAAGCCATTTAGAGAACCAGAAGGTTTCAACAGCCAGACAGGCAGCTGAGATTGCTGATGATTACAAGTTTGTTTACAAGCCCAAACCCTTTTTCTGTCACTCCCACAAACCCAAGAAGGGGAGAAGATGGGAGGGTGAAAAGAAGGCAAGTAGCCAGGGAAATGAAGGGAGAGCTGGGAATGCCCCAGGATCTCCTCATTAGGCCAGAAAGGAAGATATTGAGGATGGAAGTGCGGTCTGAAAGCCTAAGTGTTATCATTGCCACAAGGTGGGACACCTTTGTGCAGAATGCTGGAAGTTGTGGGGTAAAGCCATAGAATCATAGAAAGTTTAAGACACAGAAAGAGGCCACTTGGCCCATCATGTCTGTGCTGGCCGAAAAACAATGCACCTATTCTAATCCCACCTTCCAGCATTTGGTCCATAGTCCTGCAGCTGACGGCACTTGAGGTGCATTTCCAGACTCCTTCTGAATGAGATGAGGGTCTCTGCCTCAACTACCCTTTCAGACAGTGACTTCCAGACCATCACCACCCTCTGGGTGAAAAACCTTTTTCTCAACTCTCCTCTAATTTTTCTACCAATCACTTTAAATCTATGCCCCCCTCATCACTGAGTTGTTGGGACACACAAGGCCAACTCAGAGAAAGGGTCCTGACTGAGAGTATGACAGAGCAAGCTGTAGCTCTGACTGCAGCTGTAAGGCCAAGTATAAAAAGTGCCGTCAGTTGGGGGGGAATGTGAGCAAGATACTTGAGAGTTATCGGGAATTCTTGTCAAGAAGAAAAGTAACTCCTTATCCCTCAATTAACGCAGGTAAACCCCATGTCTGGAACGGTAACTGTAGGAGTTGTCCATAGTTTGATGGTAGATGGAGTTGATCTACACCGAGGGAGTGATTTGGCCGGAGCAAAGATAGTAACCTCTCCTGTAGTCATTGAAACACCAAGTGAAGTCAAAGAGACAGAACAGTTGCAGGACAAGGTTCCAGGAGTTTTTCCTCCATGTGTAGTGACAGGAGCAATGACTAAACAAGTTCAATTGTCGGAGGTAAAATTGGCACCACAGACAGACAGCCAAATATCTGAAACTTTCTTTGGGGATTTGAATAATCTGAAGGAAATGTTTAATAAATCTTCTCTGATCAAGGGTCAGCAAGCTGATCCAAAGTTAAATAAAATGACACAATCGTGTCAAATGGAAACTGAGGCAAAGGGAGTTCTGGAAGAGGATTAAATTAAAAATGGGATCCTGATGAGGAAGTGGAGACCTGCTGACAGACCTGCGGATGAAGCATGGCCCATGAAATTACTATGGTGGGACATGTGGGGATCCAGAAGATCCAATCACATCTATGGGAGCATTTTTACTGGCCAGGTCTTTCCAAGGATGTGGTGCAGTTTTATAAAATGTGCCAGATGTGCCAGATTGTGGGAAAACCACAACCTGCCATAAAACAGGCACCTCCAATTCTCATATCAGTTTTGGGGGAACCATTATATTGGGTGTTGGTAGACTGTAGGATGTTTACCAAAAACAAAAGTGGGACACCAAAATATACTCACGATCATATATATGGCATCTCGGTTCCCTGAGGCCATTCCCTCGAGAACAATTTCTGCAAAGGTAGTGGGAGAGAAGTTAACCAGTTCTTCATCAGGTGTGGATTACTGATTAAGACAAGCACGCCAAGACTCGAACATTTCATCCCGGGGATGAGGTGTTAGTTAGTAACATATAAATGTTTTCAAACATTGTAATTAATAGCAAAACTATATTTCTTGTTAATTTGGGGAATCAGCTGCTTACAATGTGCTGTCTGGTTAATTGGGGATTTTTTTTAGTTTAGTTATTGTAACAAGGGTCTCAAAACGTGAAATCTTGTGTAATTCTTGTAATTGTTCTTGGGGTTAATATCTCGTACTTTTTATGTTAACGATCTCAGAACAACTTGTATTGGAATGAAGTGACGATCAATCTGCCGAGATGATCTGTGGTGGAGCCTCAAGTATTCATAATATTTATTGATGACTTAGATTAGATAATAATGAATCTGAGAGCCATATATCCAAGTTTGCAGAAGACACAAAGGGCTGCATCTTAATTCACAAAAACAAACAGGTTGGGGTCATGCCAAAGATTAAATGCAAAGAATCTGAAACAGGAAACCAACTCACATCAGATCTCACGGTCATAGAACAGCAGCAGAAGCCGGGGAATTAAAACCTCAGCATATCCAAGGGTCACTGATCAGGAGTGAGACCTTGGTAATTGCCCCTCCATTCCCAGTGTAACTGATTCATATTGTAACTGAGAATTGATCTCTTTGGTTTGCATGGCAGTGTTCAATGTGTTTACTTTCAGTGTACCAGGGGAGACCATTATTCTACCCATGGACCCATAATATTAATATTCCTGCTCCCATCCTGATGTATAATGTCCCTGTTTTTCCTCTTCCTTACAGTTAACTTAGTGACGATTGTGATCCTGTCTCGGGGAAAGTGTGGTCTCTCCAAATGTGTCACTCGTTACTTGGTGGCCATGGCAATGGCGGATCTACTGGTCATTATCTTCGATCTGATACTGAAGAACATTCCCATTAGTTATCGTAGAAAGTTCCAATTCCTGTTTGATATTCCAGTGTGTAATATCCACGCTGTCCTACTTTATGCAGCAACAGACTGTTCTGTCTGGTTCACTGTCGCTTTCACCTTTGATCGATTTGTGGCCATTTGCTGCCAGAAACTGAAAACTAAATATTGCACTGAGAAATCGGCAGCTGTGATTATTGGAACAATGTCTGTGTTGTTCTGTGCAAAGAATATTTTCTGGTACTTTATGCTTTCAAGCAGCTATATCCGTTTTCGAGCCCCCTGGTTCTGCATTATTCCCTGGAGTGTTATGTTTTCACCAGTATGGGCAGCAATTGAATTTCTACATTATATTTTCACCCCGTGTGTACCATTTATTCTGATTCTGATGCTCAATGTTTTAACTGTCAGACACATTCTAGTGACCATCAGAAATCGCAAGAGACTTCGGGACCGGGTCAGTGGGGAGAGTCAGAGTGATCCAGAGACAATGAACAGAAGAAAATCAATCACTTCACTTTTTATGATATCGGGGAATTTTATCCTTCTATGGATTCTGTTCCTGGTGACTACAGTTCATTCTAGATTTGCTCTGCTGGGCCTGATTGATTCTGGTGGTCCGTCACTCATTGTAGAACGTCTTGGTTTTATGCTTCAGCTCCTGAGTTGCTGCACAAACACTTTTATTTACGCTGTGACCCAGAATAAGTTTCGAGAGGAACTGAAGAATGGGGTGAAATATCCCTTCACTGTACTTTCTAAGATTATAAAATAACGAAGAAAATGAAAGATTCTCA